>NC_089802.1:36713933-37052058 GCF_029633855.1 Hoplias malabaricus | reverse complement strand
CCTCTAATAAAATGCTGTAGTGTTGATCCTCTAGTAAAATGCTGTGGTGTTAATCCTCTAGTGAAATTCTGCCGTGTTGATCCTGTAACAAAACGTTGTAGTGTTGATTATTTAGTAAAACGTTGTAGTGTTGATCCTCTGGTGAAACGCTATAGTGTTGATCCTCTAGTAAAATGTTGTAGTGTTGATCCTCTAGTAAAATGCTGTAGTGTTTATCCTCTAGTGAAACGCTGTAGTGTTGATCTTCTAGTAAAACGCTGTAGTGTTAATCCTTTAGTAAGACGCTGTAGTCTTGGTCCTCTAATAAAATGCTGTAGTGTTGATCCTCTAGTAAAATGCTGTAGTGTTTATCCTCTAGTGAAACGCTGTAGTGTTGATCTTCTAGTGAAATGCTGCCGTGTTGATCTTCTAGTGAAATGCTGCCGTGTTGATCCTCTAGTGAAATGCTGCCGTGTTGATCCTCTAGTGAAATGCTGCCGTGTTGACCCTCTAGTGAAATGCTGCCGTGTTGATCCTCTAGTGAAATGCTGCCGTGCTGACCCTCTAGTGAAATGCTGCCGTGTTGACCCTCTAGTGAAATGCTGTGGTGTTAATCCTCTAGTGAAATTCTGCCGTGTTGATCCTGTAACAAAACGTTGTAGTGTTGATTATTTAGTAAAAAGCTGTAGTGTTGATCCTCTGATGAAACGCTATAGTGTTGATCCTCTAGTAAAATGTTGTAGTGTTTATCCTCTAGTAAAACGTTGTAGTGTTGATCCTCTAGTGAAATGCTGCCGTGTTGATCCTCTAGTAAAACGTTGTATTGTTGATCCTCTAGTGAAATGCTGCGGTGTTGATCCTCTAGTGACACGCTGTAGTGTTGATCCTCTAGTGAAACGCTGTAGTGTTGATCCTCTAGTGAAACGCTGCAGTGTTGATCCTTTAATAAAACGCTGTAGTCTTGGTCCTCTAATAAAATACTGTAGTGTTGATCTTTTAGTAAAACGTTGCAGTTTTGATCCTCTAGTAAAACGTTGTAGTCTTGGTCCTCTAATAAAACACTGTAGTGTTGATCCTCTAGTAAAACGCTGTAGTGTTGATCTTCTAGTGAAATGCTGCAGTGTTGATCCTTTAGTAAAACGCTGTAGTCTTGGTCCTCTAATAAAATACTGTAGTGTTGATCTTTTAGTAAAACGTTGCAGTTTTGATCCTCTAGTAAAACGTTGTAGTCTTGGTCCTCTAATAAAACACTGTAGTGTTGATCCTCTAGTAAAACGCTGTAGTGTTGATCTTCTAGTGAAATGCTGCGGTGTTGATCTTCTAGTAAAACGTTGTATTGTTGATCCTCTAGTGAAATGCTGTAGTGTTGATCCTCTAGTGAAATGCTGTAGTGTTTATCCTCTAGTGAAACGCTGTAGTGTTTATCCTTTAGTAAAATGTGTAGTGTTGGTACTCCAGTAAAACACTGTATTGTTGATACTCTAGTGAAATGCTGTGGTGTTAATCCTCTAGTGAAATTCTGCCGTGTTGATCCTGTAACAATACGTTGTAGTGTTGATTATTTAGTGAAATTCTGCCGTGTTGATCCTCTGTTGTATTGTTGATTCTCTAGTAAAACGTTGTAGTGTTGATCCTCTAGTAAAACGTTGTAGTGTTGATCCTCTAGTGAAATGCTGCAGTGTTGATCCTTTAGTAAAACGCTGTAGTCTTGGTCCTCTAATAAAATGCTGTAGTTTTGATCCTCTAGTAAAATGCTGTAGTGTTTATCCTCTAGTGAAACGCTGTAGTGTTGATCTTCTAGTGAAATGCTGCCGTGTTGATCTTCTAGTGAAATGCTGCCGTGTTGATCCTCTAGTGAAATGCTGCCGTGTTGACCCTCTAGTGAAATGCTGCCGTGTTGACCCTCTAGTGAAATGCTGCCGTGTTGATCCTCTAGTAAAACGTTGTATTGTTGATCCTCTAGTGAAATGCTGCGGTGTTCATCCTCTAGTGAAATGCTGCCGTGTTGATCCTCTAGTGAAATGCTGCCGTGTTGATCCTCTAGTGAAATGCTGCGGTGTTGATCCTCTAGTGAAATGCTGCGGTGTTGATCCTCTAGTGAAACGCTGTAGTGTTGATCCTCTAGTGAAACGCTGTAGTGTTGATCCTCTAGTAAAACGTTGTAGTGTTGATCCTCTAGTAAAACGTTGTAGTGTTGATCCTCTAGTGAAATGCTGTAGTGTTGATCGTCTAACAAAACTCTGTAGTGTGGATCCTCTAGTGAAACGCTGTAGTGTTGATCCTCTAGTGAAACGCTGTAGTGTTGATCTTCTAGTGAAACGCTGTAGTGTTGATCCTCTAGTGAAACGCTGTAGTGTTGATCCTCTAGTGAAACGCTGCAGTTTTGATCCTCTAGTGAAACGTTGTAGTCTTGGTCCTCTAATGAAATACTGTAGTGTTGATCCTTTAGTAAAACTTTGCAGTTTTGATCCTCTAGTAAAACGTTGTAGTCTTGGTCCTCTAATAAAATACTGTAGTGTTGGTCCTTTAGTAAAACGCTGTAGTGTTGATCCTTTAGTAAAACGTTGTAGTGTTGATCTTTTAGTAAAACGTTGCAGTTTTGATCCTCTAGTAAAACATTGTAGTCTTGGTCCTCTAATAAAATACTGTAGTGTTGATCCTTTAGTAAAACTTTGCAGTTTTGATCCTCTAGTAAAACGTTGTAGTCTTGGTCGTCTAATAAAACGCTGTAGTATTGATCCTTTAGTAAAACGTTGTAGTATTGATCCTTTAGTAAAACGCTGTAGTGTTGATCCTTTAGTAAAACGCTGTAGTTTTGGTCCTCTAGTAAAACGCTGTAGTTTTGGTCCTCTAGTAAAACGTTGCAGTGTTGATCCTTTAGTAAAGCGTTGCAGTTTTGATCCTCTAGTAAAACGTTGTAGTCTTGGTACTCTAATAAAACACTGTAGTGTTGATCCTCTAGTAAAACGCTGTAGTGTTGATCTTCTAGTGAAATGCTGCGGTGTTGATCCTCTAGTGAAATGCTGCGGTGTTGATCCTCTAGTAAAACGTTGTAGTGTTGATCCTCTAGTGAAATGCTGTTGTGTTGATCCTCTAGTGAAATGCTGCCGTGTTGATCCTCTAGTGAAATGCTGCCGGGTTGACCCTCTAGTGAAATGCTGCCATGTTGATCCTCTAGTAAAACGCTGTAGTGTTGATCCTCTAGTGAAATGCTGCCGTGTTGATCCTCTAGTGAAATGCTGCCGTGTTGACCCTCTAGTGAAATGCTGCCATGTTGATCCTCTAGTAAGACGTTGTATTGTTGATCCTCTAGTGAAACCCTGTAGTGTTGATCCTCTAGTGAAATGCTGTGGTGTTAATCCTCTAGTGAAATTCTGCCGTGTTGATCCTGTAACAATACGTTGTAGTATTGATTATTTAGTAAAACGCTGTAGTGTTGATCCTCTGGTGAAACGCTATAGTGTTGATCCTCTAGTAAAATGTTGTATTGTTGATCCTCTAGTTAAACGTTGTAGTGTTGATCCTCTAGTAAAACGTTGTAGTGTTGATCCTCTAGTGAAATGCTGCAGTGTTGATCCTTTAGTAAAACGCTGTAGTGTTGATCCTTTAGTAAAACGCTGTAGTCTTGGTCCTCTAATAAAATGCTGTAGTGTTGATCCTCTAGTAAAATGCTGTAGTGTTTATCCTCTAGTGAAACGCTGTAGTGTTGATCTTCTAGTAAAACGCTGTAGTGTTGATCCTTTAGTAAAACGCTGTAGTCTTGGTCCTCTAATAAAATGCTGTAGTGTTGATCCTCTAGTAAAATGCTGTAGTGTTTATCCTCTAGTGAAACGCTGTAGTGTTGATCTTCTAGTGAAATGCTGCCGTGTTGATCTTCTAGTGAAATGCTGCCGTGTTGATCCTCTAGTGAAATGCTGCCGTGTTGATCCTCTAGTGAAATGCTGCCGTGTTGACCCTCTAGTGAAATGCTGCCGTGTTGATCCTCTAGTGAAATGCTGCCGTGCTGACCCTCTAGTGAAATGCTGCCGTGTTGACCCTCTAGTGAAATGCTGTGGTGTTAATCCTCTAGTGAAATTCTGCCGTGTTGATCCTGTAACAAAACGTTGTAGTGTTGATCCTTTAGTAAAACGCTGTAGTCTTGGTCCACTAATAAAATTCTGTAGTGTTGATCCTCTAGTAAAACGCTGTAGTGTTTATCCTCTAGTGAAACGCTGTAGTGTTGATCTTCTAGTGAAATGCTGCCGTGTTGATCTTCTAGTGAAATGCTGCCGTGTTGATCCTCTAGTGAAATGCTGCCGTGTTGATCCTCTAGTGAAATGCTGCCGTGTTGACCCTCTAGTGAAATGCTGCCGTGTTGATCCTCTAGTGAAATGCTGCCGTGCTGACCCTCTAGTGAAATGCTGCCGTGTTGACCCTCTAGTGAAATGCTGTGGTGTTAATCCTCTAGTGAAATTCTGCCGTGTTGATCCTGTAACAAAACGTTGTAGTGTTGATTATTTAGTAAAAAGCTGTAGTGTTGATCCTCTGATGAAACGCTATAGTGTTGATCCTCTAGTAAAATGTTGTAGTCTTGATCCTCTAGTGAAATGCTGCAGTGTTGATCCTTTAGTAAAACGCTGTAGTGTTGATCCTTTAGTAAAACGCTGTAGTCTTGGTCCACTAATAAAATGCTGTAGTGTTGTTCCTCTAGTAAAACGCTGTAGTGTTTATCCTCTAGTGAAACGCTGTAGTGTTGATCTTCTAGTGAAATGCTGCCGTGTTGATCTTCTAGTGAAATGCTGCCGTGTTGATCTTCTAGTGAAATGCTGCCGTGTTGATCCTCTAGTGAAATGCTGCCGTGTTGATCCTCTAGTGAAATGCTGCCATGTTGACCCTCTAGTGAAATGCTGCCGTGTTGATCCTCTGGTGAAACGCTATAGTGTTGATCCTCTAGTAAAATGTTGTATTGTTGATCCTCTAGTTAAACGTTGTAGTGTTGATCCTCTAGTAAAACGTTGTAGTGTTGATCCTCTAGTGAAATGCTGCAGTGTTGATCCTTTAGTAAAACGCTGTAGTGTTGATCCTTTAGTAAAACGCTGTAGTCTTGGTCCTCTAATAAAATGCTGTAGTGTTGATCCTCTAGTAAAATGCTGTAGTGTTTATCCTCTAGTGAAACGCTGTAGTGTTGATCTTCTAGTAAAACGCTGTAGTGTTGATCCTTTAGTAAAACGCTGTAGTCTTGGTCCTCTAATAAAATGCTGTAGTGTTGATCCTCTAGTAAAATGCTGTAGTGTTTATCCTCTAGTGAAACGCTGTAGTGTTGATCTTCTAGTGAAATGCTGCCGTGTTGATCTTCTAGTGAAATGCTGCCGTGTTGATCCTCTAGTGAAATGCTGCCGTGTTGATCCTCTAGTGAAATGCTGCCGTGTTGACCCTCTAGTGAAATGCTGCCGTGTTGATCCTCTAGTGAAATGCTGCCGTGCTGACCCTCTAGTGAAATGCTGCCGTGTTGACCCTCTAGTGAAATGCTGTGGTGTTAATCCTCTAGTGAAATTCTGCCGTGTTGATCCTGTAACAAAACGTTGTAGTGTTGATCCTTTAGTAAAATGCTGTAGTCTTGGTCCACTAATAAAATTCTGTAGTGTTGATCCTCTAGTAAAACGCTGTAGTGTTTATCCTCTAGTGAAACGCTGTAGTGTTGATCTTCTAGTGAAATGCTGCCGTGTTGATCTTCTAGTGAAATGCTGCCGTGTTGATCCTCTAGTGAAATGCTGCCGTGTTGATCCTCTAGTGAAATGCTGCCGTGTTGACCCTCTAGTGAAATGCTGCCGTGTTGATCCTCTAGTGAAATGCTGCCGTGTTGACCCTCTAGTGAAATGCTGTGGTGTTAATCCTCTAGTGAAATTCTGCCGTGTTGATCCTGTAACAAAACGTTGTAGTGTTGATTATTTAGTAAAAAGCTGTAGTGTTGATCCTCTGATGAAACGCTATAGTGTTGATCCTCTAGTAAAATGTTGTAGTCTTGATCCTCTAGTGAAATGCTGCAGTGTTGATCCTTTAGTAAAACGCTGTAGTGTTGATCCTTTAGTAAAACGCTGTAGTCTTGGTCCACTAATAAAATGCTGTAGTGTTGTTCCTCTAGTAAAACGCTGTAGTGTTTATCCTCTAGTGAAACGCTGTAGTGTTGATCTTCTAGTGAAATGCTGCCGTGTTGATCTTCTAGTGAAATGCTGCCGTGTTGATCTTCTAGTGAAATGCTGCCGTGTTGATCCTCTAGTGAAATGCTGCCGTGTTGATCCTCTAGTGAAATGCTGTAGTGTTTATCCTCTAGTGAAACGCTGTAGTGTTGATCTTCTAGTGAAATGCTGCCGTGTTGATCTTCTAGTGAAATGCTGCCGTGTTGATCTTCTAGTGAAATGCTGCCGTGTTGATCCTCTAGTGAAATGCTGCCGTGTTGATCCTCTAGTGAAATGCTGCCATGTTGACCCTCTAGTGAAATGCTGCCGTGTTGATCCTCTAGTGAAATGCTGCCGTGTTGACCCTCTAGTGAAATGCTGCCGTGTTGACCCTCTAGTGAAATGCTGCCGTGTTGATCCTCTAGTGAAATGCTGCCGTGTTGACCCTCTAGTGAAATGCTGCCGTGTTGACCCTCTAGTGAAATGCTGTGGTGTTAATCCTCTAGTGAAATTCTGCCGTGTTGATCCTGTAACAAAACGTTGTAGTGTTGATTATTTAGTAAAAAGCTGTAGTGTTGATCCTCTGGTGAAATGCTGCGGTGTTCATCCTCTAGTGAAATGCTGCGGTGTTCATCCTCTAGTGAAATGCTGCTGTGTTGATCCTCTAGTAAAACGCTGTAGTGTTTATCCTCTAGTGAAATGCTGCCGTGTTGATCCTTTAGTGAAATGCTGCGGTGTTGATCCTCCAGTGGAACGCTGTAGTGTTGATCCTCTAGTGAAACGCTGTAGTGTTGATCCTCTAGTGAAACGCTGTAGTGTTGATCCTCTAGTAAAACGTTGTATTGTTGATCCTCTAGTAAAACGTTGTAGTGTTGATCCTCTAGTGAAATGCTGTAGTGTTGATCGTCTAACAAAACGCTGTAGTGTGGATCCTCTAGTGAAACGCTGTAGTGTTGATCCTCTAGTGAAACGCTGTAGTGTTGATCCTCTAGTTAAACGCTGCAGTGTTGATCCTTTAGTAAAACGTTGTAGTCTTGGTCCTCTAATGAAATACTGTAGTGTTGATCCTTTAGTAAAACGCTGTAGTGTTGATCCTTTAGTAAAACGCTGTAGTGTTGATCCTCTAGTAAAACGTTGTAGTGTTGATCTTTTAGTAAAACGTTGCAGTTTTGATCCTCTAGTAAAACATTGTAGTCTTGGTCCTCTAATAAAATACTGTAGTGTTGATCCTTTAGTAAAACTTTGCAGTTTTGATCCTCTAGTAAAACGTTGTAGTCTTGGTCCTCTAATAAAACGCTGTAGTATTGATCCTTTAGTAAAACGTTGTAGTATTGATCCTTTAGTAAAACGCTGTAGTGTTGATCCTTTAGTAAAACGCTGTAGTTTTGGTCCTCTAGTAAAACGCTGTAGTTTTGGTCCTCTAGTAAAACGTTGCAGTGTTGATCCTTTAGTAAAGCGTTGCAGTTTTGATCCTCTAGTAAAACGTTGTAGTCTTGGTACTCTAATAAAACACTGTAGTGTTGATCCTCTAGTAAAACGCTGTAGTGTTGATCTTCTAGTGAAATGCTGCGGTGTTGATCTTCTAGTCAAATGCTGCGGTGTTGATCCTCTAGTGAAATGCTGCGGTGTTGATCCTCTAGTGAAATGCTGCGGTGTTGATCCTCTAGTAAAACGTTGTATTGTTGATCCTCTAGTAAAACGTTGTAGTGTTGATCCTCTAGTGAAATGCTGTCGTGTTGATCCTCTAGTGAAATGCTGCCGTGTTGATCCTCTAGTGAAATGCTGCCGTGTTGACCCTCTAGTGAAATGCTGCCGTGTTGACCCTCTAGTGAAATGCTGCCATGTTGATCCTCTAGTAAAACGTTGTATTGTTGATCATCTAGTGAAACGCTGTAGTGTTTATCCTTTAGTAAAATGTGTAGTGTTGGTACTCCAGTAAAACACTGTATTGTTGATACTCTAGTGAAATGCTGTGGTGTTAATCCTCTAGTGAAATTCTGCCGTGTTGATCCTGTAACAATACGTTGTAGTGTTGATTATTTAGTAAAACGCTGTAGTGTTGATCCTCTGGTGAAACGCTATAGTGTTGATCCTCTAGTAAAATGTTGTAGTCTTGATCCTCTAGTGAAATGCTGCAGTGTTGATCCTTTAGTAAAACGCTGTAGTGTTGATCCTTTAGTAAAACGCTGTAGTCTTGGTCCACTAATAAAATGCTGTAGTGTTGTTCCTCTAGTAAAACGCTGTAGTGTTTATCCTCTAGTGAAACGCTGTAGTGTTGATCTTCTAGTGAAATGCTGCCGTGTTGATCTTCTAGTGAAATGCTGCCGTGTTGATCTTCTAGTGAAATGCTGCCGTGTTGATCCTCTAGTGAAATGCTGCCGTGTTGATCCTCTAGTGAAATGCTGTAGTGTTTATCCTCTAGTGAAACGCTGTAGTGTTGATCTTCTAGTGAAATGCTGCCGTGTTGATCTTCTAGTGAAATGCTGCCGTGTTGATCTTCTAGTGAAATGCTGCCGTGTTGATCCTCTAGTGAAATGCTGCCGTGTTGATCCTCTAGTGAAATGCTGCCATGTTGACCCTCTAGTGAAATGCTGCCGTGTTGATCCTCTAGTGAAATGCTGCCGTGTTGACCCTCTAGTGAAATGCTGCCGTGTTGACCCTCTAGTGAAATGCTGCCGTGTTGATCCTCTAGTGAAATGCTGCCGTGTTGACCCTCTAGTGAAATGCTGCCGTGTTGACCCTCTAGTGAAATGCTGTGGTGTTAATCCTCTAGTGAAATTCTGCCGTGTTGATCCTGTAACAAAACGTTGTAGTGTTGATTATTTAGTAAAAAGCTGTAGTGTTGATCCTCTGGTGAAATGCTGCGGTGTTCATCCTCTAGTGAAATGCTGCGGTGTTCATCCTCTAGTGAAATGCTGCTGTGTTGATCCTCTAGTAAAACGCTGTAGTGTTTATCCTCTAGTGAAATGCTGCCGTGTTGATCCTTTAGTGAAATGCTGCGGTGTTGATCCTCCAGTGGAACGCTGTAGTGTTGATCCTCTAGTGAAACGCTGTAGTGTTGATCCTCTAGTGAAACGCTGTAGTGTTGATCCTCTAGTAAAACGTTGTATTGTTGATCCTCTAGTAAAACGTTGTAGTGTTGATCCTCTAGTGAAATGCTGTAGTGTTGATCGTCTAACAAAACGCTGTAGTGTGGATCCTCTAGTGAAACGCTGTAGTGTTGATCCTCTAGTGAAACGCTGTAGTGTTGATCCTCTAGTTAAACGCTGCAGTGTTGATCCTTTAGTAAAACGTTGTAGTCTTGGTCCTCTAATGAAATACTGTAGTGTTGATCCTTTAGTAAAACGCTGTAGTGTTGATCCTTTAGTAAAACGCTGTAGTGTTGATCCTCTAGTAAAACGTTGTAGTGTTGATCTTTTAGTAAAACGTTGCAGTTTTGATCCTCTAGTAAAACATTGTAGTCTTGGTCCTCTAATAAAATACTGTAGTGTTGATCCTTTAGTAAAACTTTGCAGTTTTGATCCTCTAGTAAAACGTTGTAGTCTTGGTCCTCTAATAAAACGCTGTAGTATTGATCCTTTAGTAAAACGTTGTAGTATTGATCCTTTAGTAAAACGCTGTAGTGTTGATCCTTTAGTAAAACGCTGTAGTTTTGGTCCTCTAGTAAAACGCTGTAGTTTTGGTCCTCTAGTAAAACGTTGCAGTGTTGATCCTTTAGTAAAGCGTTGCAGTTTTGATCCTCTAGTAAAACGTTGTAGTCTTGGTACTCTAATAAAACACTGTAGTGTTGATCCTCTAGTAAAACGCTGTAGTGTTGATCTTCTAGTGAAATGCTGCGGTGTTGATCTTCTAGTCAAATGCTGCGGTGTTGATCCTCTAGTGAAATGCTGCGGTGTTGATCCTCTAGTGAAATGCTGCGGTGTTGATCCTCTAGTAAAACGTTGTATTGTTGATCCTCTAGTAAAACGTTGTAGTGTTGATCCTCTAGTGAAATGCTGTCGTGTTGATCCTCTAGTGAAATGCTGCCGTGTTGATCCTCTAGTGAAATGCTGCCGTGTTGACCCTCTAGTGAAATGCTGCCGTGTTGACCCTCTAGTGAAATGCTGCCATGTTGATCCTCTAGTAAAACGTTGTATTGTTGATCATCTAGTGAAACGCTGTAGTGTTTATCCTTTAGTAAAATGTGTAGTGTTGGTACTCCAGTAAAACACTGTATTGTTGATACTCTAGTGAAATGCTGTGGTGTTAATCCTCTAGTGAAATTCTGCCGTGTTGATCCTGTAACAATACGTTGTAGTGTTGATTATTTAGTAAAACGCTGTAGTGTTGATCCTCTGGTGAAACGCTATAGTGTTGATCCTCTAGTAAAATGTTGTATTGTTGATCCTCTAGTAAAACGTTGCAGTGTTGATCCTCTAGTAAAACGTTGTATTGTTGATCCTCTAGTGAAATGCTGCAGTGTTGAATCTTTAGTAAAACGCTGTAGTGTTGATCCTTTAGTAAAACGCTGTAGTCTTGGTCCTCTAATAAAATGCTGTAGTGTTGATCCTCTAGTAAAATGCTGTAGTGTTTATCCTCTAGCGAAACGCTGTAGTGTTGATCTTCTAGTGAAATGCTGCCGTGTTGACCCTCTAGTGAAATGCTGCCGTGTTGATCCTCTAGTGAAATGCTGCCGTGTTGACCCTCTAGTGAAATGCTGCCGTGTTGACCATCTAGTGAAATGCTGTGGTGTTAATCCTCTAGTGAAATTCTGCCGTGTTGATCCTGTAACAAAACGTTGTAGTGTTGATTATTTAGTAAAACGCTGTAGTGTTGATCCTCTGGTGAAACGCTATAGTGTTGATCCTCTAGTAAAATGTTGTAGTGTTGATCCTCTAGTAAAACGTTGTAGTGTTGATCCTCTAGTGAAATGCTGCAGTGTTGATCCTTTAGTAAAACGCTGTAGTGTTGATCCTTTAGTAAAACGCTGTAGTGTTTATCCTCTAGTGAAACGCTGTAGTGTTGATCCTCTAGTAAAACGCTGTAGTGTTTATCCTCTAGTGAAACGCTGTAGTGTTGATCTTCTAGTGAAATGCTGCCGTGTTGATCTTCTAGTGAAATGCTGCCGTGTTGATCCTCTCGTGAAATGCTGCGGTGTTGATCCTCTAGTAAAATGTTGTAGTGTTGATCCTCTAGTGAAATGCTGCCGTATTGATCCTCTAGTGAAATGCTGCCGTGTTGATCCTCTAGTGAAATGCTGCCGTGTTGATCCTCTAGTGAAATGCTGCCGTGTTGATCCTCTAGTGAAACGCTGTAGTGTTGATCCTTTAGTAAAACGCTGTAGTGTTGTTCCTTTAGTAAAACGCTGTGGTGTTGATCCTCTAGTGAAATGCTGCGGTGTTGATCCACTAGTGAAATGCTGCGGTGTTGATCCTCTAGTAAAACGTTGTATTGTTGATCCTCTAGTGAAATGCTGCGGAGTTCATCCTCTAGTGAAATGCTGCGGTGTTCATCCTCTAGTGAAATGCTGCGGTGTTCATCCTCTAGTGAAATGCTGCTGTGTTGATCCTCTAGTAAAACGCTGTAGTGTTGATCCTCTAGTGAAATGCTGTAGTGTTGATCCTCTAACAAAACACTGTAGTTTTAATCCACTAGTGAAACACTGCAGTGTTGATCCTTTAGTAAAACGCTGTAGTCTTGGTCCTTTAATAAAATACTGTAGTGTTGATCTTTTAGTAAAACGTTGCAGTTTTGATCCTCTAGTAAAACGTTGTAGTCTTGGTCCTCTAATAAAATACTGTAGTGTTGATCCTTTAGTAAAACACTGTAGTGTTGATCCTTTAGTAAAACGCTGTAGTGTTGGTCCTTTAGTAAAACGCTGTAGTGTTGGTCCTCTAGTGAAATGCTGCCGTGTTGACCCTCTAGTGAAATGCTGCCATGTTGATCCTCTAGTAAGACGTTGTATTGTTGATCCTCTAGTGAAACCCTGTAGTGTTGATCCTCTAGTGAAATGCTGTGGTGTTAATCCTCTAGTGAAATTCTGCCGTGTTGATCCTGTAACAATACGTTGTAGTATTGATTATTTAGTAAAACGCTGTAGTGTTGATCCTCTGGTGAAACACTATAGTGTTGATCCTCTAGTAAAATGTTGTAGTGTTGATCCTCTAGTAAAACGTTGTAGTGTTGATCCTCTAGTGAAATGCTGTAGTGTTGATCCTCTAGTAAAACGCTGTAGTCTTGGTCCTCTAATAAAATGCTGTAGTGTTGATCCTCTAGTAAAATGCTGTGGTGTTAATCCTCTAGTGAAATTCTGCCGTGTTGATCCTGTAACAAAACGTTGTAGTGTTGATTATTTAGTAAAACGTTGTAGTGTTGATCCTCTGGTGAAACGCTATAGTGTTGATCCTCTAGTAAAATGTTGTAGTGTTGATCCTCTAGTAAAATGCTGTAGTGTTTATCCTCTAGTGAAACGCTGTAGTGTTGATCTTCTAGTAAAACGCTGTAGTGTTAATCCTTTAGTAAAACGCTGTAGTCTTGGTCCTCTAATAAAATGCTGTAGTGTTGATCCTCTAGTAAAATGCTGTAGTGTTTATCCTCTAGTGAAACGCTGTAGTGTTGATCTTCTAGTGAAATGCTGCCGTGTTGATCTTCTAGTGAAATGCTGCCGTGTTGATCCTCTAGTGAAATGCTGCCGTGTTGATCCTCTAGTGAAATGCTGCCGTGTTGACCCTCTAGTGAAATGCTGCCGTGTTGATCCTCTAGTGAAATGCTGCCGTGCTGACCCTCTAGTGAAATGCTGCCGTGTTGACCCTCTAGTGAAATGCTGTGGTGTTAATCCTCTAGTGAAATTCTGCCGTGTTGATCCTGTAACAAAACGTTGTAGTGTTGATTATTTAGTAAAAAGCTGTAGTGTTGATCCTCTGATGAAACGCTATAGTGTTGATCCTCTAGTAAAATGTTGTAGTGTTTATCCTCTAGTAAAACGTTGTAGTGTTGATCCTCTAGTGAAATGCTGCCGTGTTGATCCTCTAGTAAAACGTTGTATTGTTGATCCTCTAGTGAAATGCTGCGGTGTTGATCCTCTAGTGACACGCTGTAGTGTTGATCCTCTAGTGAAACGCTGTAGTGTTGATCCTCTAGTGAAACGCTGCAGTGTTGATCCTTTAATAAAACGCTGTAGTCTTGGTCCTCTAATAAAATACTGTAGTGTTGATCTTTTAGTAAAACGTTGCAGTTTTGATCCTCTAGTAAAACGTTGTAGTCTTGGTCCTCTAATAAAACACTGTAGTGTTGATCCTCTAGTAAAACGCTGTAGTGTTGATCTTCTAGTGAAATGCTGCAGTGTTGATCCTTTAGTAAGACGCTGTAGTCTTGGTCCTCTAATAAAATACTGTAGTGTTGATCTTTTAGTAAAACGTTGCAGTTTTGATCCTCTAGTAAAACGTTGTAGTCTTGGTCCTCTAATAAAACACTGTAGTGTTGATCCTCTAGTAAAACGCTGTAGTGTTGATCTTCTAGTGAAATGCTGCGGTGTTGATCTTCTAGTAAAACGTTGTATTGTTGATCCTCTAGTGAAATGCTGTAGTGTTGATCCTCTAGTGAAATGCTGTAGTGTTTATCCTCTAGTGAAACGCTGTAGTGTTTATCCTTTAGTAAAATGTGTAGTGTTGGTACTCCAGTAAAACACTGTATTGTTGATACTCTAGTGAAATGCTGTGGTGTTAATCCTCTAGTGAAATTCTGCCGTGTTGATCCTGTAACAATACGTTGTAGTGTTGATTATTTAGTGAAATTCTGCCGTGTTGATCCTCTGTTGTATTGTTGATTCTCTAGTAAAACGTTGTAGTGTTGATCCTCTAGTAAAACGTTGTAGTGTTGATCCTCTAGTGAAATGCTGCAGTGTTGATCCTTTAGTAAAACGCTGTAGTCTTGGTCCTCTAATAAAATGCTGTAGTTTTGATCCTCTAGTAAAATGCTGTAGTGTTTATCCTCTAGTGAAACGCTGTAGTGTTGATCTTCTAGTGAAATGCTGCCGTGTTGATCTTCTAGTGAAATGCTGCCGTGTTGATCCTCTAGTGAAATGCTGCCGTGTTGACCCTCTAGTGAAATGCTGCCGTGTTGACCCTCTAGTGAAATGCTGCCGTGTTGATCCTCTAGTAAAACGTTGTATTGTTGATCCTCTAGTGAAATGCTGCGGTGTTCATCCTCTAGTGAAATGCTGCCGTGTTGATCCTCTAGTGAAATGCTGCCGTGTTGATCCTCTAGTGAAATGCTGCGGTGTTGATCCTCTAGTGAAATGCTGCGGTGTTGATCCTCTAGTGAAACGCTGTAGTGTTGATCCTCTAGTGAAACGCTGTAGTGTTGATCCTCTAGTAAAACGTTGTAGTGTTGATCCTCTAGTAAAACGTTGTAGTGTTGATCCTCTAGTGAAATGCTGTAGTGTTGATCGTCTAACAAAACTCTGTAGTGTGGATCCTCTAGTGAAACGCTGTAGTGTTGATCCTCTAGTGAAACGCTGTAGTGTTGATCTTCTAGTGAAACGCTGTAGTGTTGATCCTCTAGTGAAACGCTGTAGTGTTGATCCTCTAGTGAAACGCTGCAGTTTTGATCCTCTAGTGAAACGTTGTAGTCTTGGTCCTCTAATGAAATACTGTAGTGTTGATCCTTTAGTAAAACTTTGCAGTTTTGATCCTCTAGTAAAACGTTGTAGTCTTGGTCCTCTAATAAAATACTGTAGTGTTGGTCCTTTAGTAAAACGCTGTAGTGTTGATCCTTTAGTAAAACGTTGTAGTGTTGATCTTTTAGTAAAACGTTGCAGTTTTGATCCTCTAGTAAAACATTGTAGTCTTGGTCCTCTAATAAAATACTGTAGTGTTGATCCTTTAGTAAAACTTTGCAGTTTTGATCCTCTAGTAAAACGTTGTAGTCTTGGTCGTCTAATAAAACGCTGTAGTATTGATCCTTTAGTAAAACGTTGTAGTATTGATCCTTTAGTAAAACGCTGTAGTGTTGATCCTTTAGTAAAACGCTGTAGTTTTGGTCCTCTAGTAAAACGCTGTAGTTTTGGTCCTCTAGTAAAACGTTGCAGTGTTGATCCTTTAGTAAAGCGTTGCAGTTTTGATCCTCTAGTAAAACGTTGTAGTCTTGGTACTCTAATAAAACACTGTAGTGTTGATCCTCTAGTAAAACGCTGTAGTGTTGATCTTCTAGTGAAATGCTGCGGTGTTGATCCTCTAGTGAAATGCTGCGGTGTTGATCCTCTAGTAAAACGTTGTAGTGTTGATCCTCTAGTGAAATGCTGTTGTGTTGATCCTCTAGTGAAATGCTGCCGTGTTGATCCTCTAGTGAAATGCTGCCGGGTTGACCCTCTAGTGAAATGCTGCCATGTTGATCCTCTAGTAAAACGCTGTAGTGTTGATCCTCTAGTGAAATGCTGCCGTGTTGATCCTCTAGTGAAATGCTGCCGTGTTGACCCTCTAGTGAAATGCTGCCATGTTGATCCTCTAGTAAGACGTTGTATTGTTGATCCTCTAGTGAAACCCTGTAGTGTTGATCCTCTAGTGAAATGCTGTGGTGTTAATCCTCTAGTGAAATTCTGCCGTGTTGATCCTGTAACAATACGTTGTAGTATTGATTATTTAGTAAAACGCTGTAGTGTTGATCCTCTGGTGAAACGCTATAGTGTTGATCCTCTAGTAAAATGTTGTATTGTTGATCCTCTAGTTAAACGTTGTAGTGTTGATCCTCTAGTAAAACGTTGTAGTGTTGATCCTCTAGTGAAATGCTGCAGTGTTGATCCTTTAGTAAAACGCTGTAGTCTTGGTCCTCTAAGAAAATGCTGTAGTGTTGATCCTCTAGTAAAATGCTGTAGTGTTTATCCTCTAGTGAAACGCTGTAGTGTTGATCTTCTAGTAAAACGCTGTAGTGTTGATCCTTTAGTAAAACGCTGTAGTCTTGGTCCTCTAATAAAATGCTGTAGTGTTGATCCTCTAGTAAAATGCTGTAGTGTTTATCCTCTAGTGAAACGCTGTAGTGTTGATCTTCTAGTGAAATGCTGCCGTGTTGATCTTCTAGTGAAATGCTGCCGTGTTGATCCTCTAGTGAAATGCTGCCGTGTTGATCCTCTAGTGAAATGCTGCCGTGTTGACCCTCTAGTGAAATGCTGCCGTGTTGATCCTCTAGTGAAATGCTGCCGTGCTGACCCTCTAGTGAAATGCTGCCGTGTTGACCCTCTAGTGAAATGCTGTGGTGTTAATCCTCTAGTGAAATTCTGCCGTGTTGATCCTGTAACAAAACGTTGTAGTGTTGATCCTTTAGTAAAACGCTGTAGTCTTGGTCCACTAATAAAATTCTGTAGTGTTGATCCTCTAGTAAAACGCTGTAGTGTTTATCCTCTAGTGAAACGCTGTAGTGTTGATCTTCTAGTGAAATGCTGCCGTGTTGATCTTCTAGTGAAATGCTGCCGTGTTGATCCTCTAGTGAAATGCTGCCGTGTTGATCCTCTAGTGAAATGCTGCCGTGTTGACCCTCTAGTGAAATGCTGCCGTGTTGATCCTCTAGTGAAATGCTGCCGTGCTGACCCTCTAGTGAAATGCTGCCGTGTTGACCCTCTAGTGAAATGCTGTGGTGTTAATCCTCTAGTGAAATTCTGCCGTGTTGATCCTGTAACAAAACGTTGTAGTGTTGATTATTTAGTAAAAAGCTGTAGTGTTGATCCTCTGATGAAACGCTATAGTGTTGATCCTCTAGTAAAATGTTGTAGTCTTGATCCTCTAGTGAAATGCTGCAGTGTTGATCCTTTAGTAAAACGCTGTAGTGTTGATCCTTTAGTAAAACGCTGTAGTCTTGGTCCACTAATAAAATGCTGTAGTGTTGTTCCTCTAGTAAAACGCTGTAGTGTTTATCCTCTAGTGAAACGCTGTAGTGTTGATCTTCTAGTGAAATGCTGCCGTGTTGATCTTCTAGTGAAATGCTGCCGTGTTGATCTTCTAGTGAAATGCTGCCGTGTTGATCCTCTAGTGAAATGCTGCCGTGTTGATCCTCTAGTGAAATGCTGCCATGTTGACCCTCTAGTGAAATGCTGCCGTGTTGATCCTCTGGTGAAACGCTATACTGTTGATCCTCTAGTAAAATGTTGTATTGTTGATCCTCTAGTTAAACGTTGTAGTGTTGATCCTCTAGTAAAACGTTGTAGTGTTGATCCTCTAGTGAAATGCTGCAGTGTTGATCCTTTAGTAAAACGCTGTAGTGTTGATCCTTTAGTAAAACGCTGTAGTCTTGGTCCTCTAATAAAATGCTGTAGTGTTGATCCTCTAGTAAAATGCTGTAGTGTTTATCCTCTAGTGAAACGCTGTAGTGTTGATCTTCTAGTAAAACGCTGTAGTGTTGATCCTTTAGTAAAACGCTGTAGTCTTGGTCCTCTAATAAAATGCTGTAGTGTTGATCCTCTAGTAAAATGCTGTAGTGTTTATCCTCTAGTGAAACGCTGTAGTGTTGATCTTCTAGTGAAATGCTGCCGTGTTGATCTTCTAGTGAAATGCTGCCGTGTTGATCCTCTAGTGAAATGCTGCCGTGTTGATCCTCTAGTGAAATGCTGCCGTGTTGACCCTCTAGTGAAATGCTGCCGTGTTGATCCTCTAGTGAAATGCTGCCGTGCTGACCCTCTAGTGAAATGCTGCCGTGTTGACCCTCTAGTGAAATGCTGTGGTGTTAATCCTCTAGTGAAATTCTGCCGTGTTGATCCTGTAACAAAACGTTGTAGTGTTGATCCTTTAGTAAAATGCTGTAGTCTTGGTCCACTAATAAAATTCTGTAGTGTTGATCCTCTAGTAAAACGCTGTAGTGTTTATCCTCTAGTGAAACGCTGTAGTGTTGATCTTCTAGTGAAATGCTGCCGTGTTGATCTTCTAGTGAAATGCTGCCGTGTTGATCCTCTAGTGAAATGCTGCCGTGTTGATCCTCTAGTGAAATGCTGCCGTGTTGACCCTCTAGTGAAATGCTGCCGTGTTGATCCTCTAGTGAAATGCTGCCGTGTTGACCCTCTAGTGAAATGCTGTGGTGTTAATCCTCTAGTGAAATTCTGCCGTGTTGATCCTGTAACAAAACGTTGTAGTGTTGATTATTTAGTAAAAAGCTGTAGTGTTGATCCTCTGATGAAACGCTATAGTGTTGATCCTCTAGTAAAATGTTGTAGTCTTGATCCTCTAGTGAAATGCTGCAGTGTTGATCCTTTAGTAAAACGCTGTAGTGTTGATCCTTTAGTAAAACGCTGTAGTCTTGGTCCACTAATAAAATGCTGTAGTGTTGTTCCTCTAGTAAAACGCTGTAGTGTTTATCCTCTAGTGAAACGCTGTAGTGTTGATCTTCTAGTGAAATGCTGCCGTGTTGATCTTCTAGTGAAATGCTGCCGTGTTGATCTTCTAGTGAAATGCTGCCGTGTTGATCCTCTAGTGAAATGCTGCCGTGTTGATCCTCTAGTGAAATGCTGTAGTGTTTATCCTCTAGTGAAACGCTGTAGTGTTGATCTTCTAGTGAAATGCTGCCGTGTTGATCTTCTAGTGAAATGCTGCCGTGTTGATCTTCTAGTGAAATGCTGCCGTGTTGATCCTCTAGTGAAATGCTGCCGTGTTGATCCTCTAGTGAAATGCTGCCATGTTGACCCTCTAGTGAAATGCTGCCGTGTTGATCCTCTAGTGAAATGCTGCCGTGTTGACCCTCTAGTGAAATGCTGCCGTGTTGACCCTCTAGTGAAATGCTGCCGTGTTGATCCTCTAGTGAAATGCTGCCGTGTTGACCCTCTAGTGAAATGCTGCCGTGTTGACCCTCTAGTGAAATGCTGTGGTGTTAATCCTCTAGTGAAATTCTGCCGTGTTGATCCTGTAACAAAACGTTGTAGTGTTGATTATTTAGTAAAAAGCTGTAGTGTTGATCCTCTGGTGAAATGCTGCGGTGTTCATCCTCTAGTGAAATGCTGCGGTGTTCATCCTCTAGTGAAATGCTGCTGTGTTGATCCTCTAGTAAAACGCTGTAGTGTTTATCCTCTAGTGAAATGCTGCCGTGTTGATCCTTTAGTGAAATGCTGCGGTGTTGATCCTCCAGTGGAACGCTGTAGTGTTGATCCTCTAGTGAAACGCTGTAGTGTTGATCCTCTAGTGAAACGCTGTAGTGTTGATCCTCTAGTAAAACGTTGTATTGTTGATCCTCTAGTAAAACGTTGTAGTGTTGATCCTCTAGTGAAATGCTGTAGTGTTGATCGTCTAACAAAACGCTGTAGTGTGGATCCTCTAGTGAAACGCTGTAGTGTTGATCCTCTAGTGAAACGCTGTAGTGTTGATCCTCTAGTTAAACGCTGCAGTGTTGATCCTTTAGTAAAACGTTGTAGTCTTGGTCCTCTAATGAAATACTGTAGTGTTGATCCTTTAGTAAAACGCTGTAGTGTTGATCCTTTAGTAAAACGCTGTAGTGTTGATCCTCTAGTAAAACGTTGTAGTGTTGATCTTTTAGTAAAACGTTGCAGTTTTGATCCTCTAGTAAAACATTGTAGTCTTGGTCCTCTAATAAAATACTGTAGTGTTGATCCTTTAGTAAAACTTTGCAGTTTTGATCCTCTAGTAAAACGTTGTAGTCTTGGTCCTCTAATAAAACGCTGTAGTATTGATCCTTTAGTAAAACGTTGTAGTATTGATCCTTTAGTAAAACGCTGTAGTGTTGATCCTTTAGTAAAACGCTGTAGTTTTGGTCCTCTAGTAAAACGCTGTAGTTTTGGTCCTCTAGTAAAACGTTGCAGTGTTGATCCTTTAGTAAAGCGTTGCAGTTTTGATCCTCTAGTAAAACGTTGTAGTCTTGGTACTCTAATAAAACACTGTAGTGTTGATCCTCTAGTAAAACGCTGTAGTGTTGATCTTCTAGTGAAATGCTGCGGTGTTGATCTTCTAGTCAAATGCTGCGGTGTTGATCCTCTAGTGAAATGCTGCGGTGTTGATCCTCTAGTGAAATGCTGCGGTGTTGATCCTCTAGTAAAACGTTGTATTGTTGATCCTCTAGTAAAACGTTGTAGTGTTGATCCTCTAGTGAAATGCTGTCGTGTTGATCCTCTAGTGAAATGCTGCCGTGTTGATCCTCTAGTGAAATGCTGCCGTGTTGACCCTCTAGTGAAATGCTGCCGTGTTGACCCTCTAGTGAAATGCTGCCATGTTGATCCTCTAGTAAAACGTTGTATTGTTGATCATCTAGTGAAACGCTGTAGTGTTTATCCTTTAGTAAAATGTGTAGTGTTGGTACTCCAGTAAAACACTGTATTGTTGATACTCTAGTGAAATGCTGTGGTGTTAATCCTCTAGTGAAATTCTGCCGTGTTGATCCTGTAACAATACGTTGTAGTGTTGATTATTTAGTAAAACGCTGTAGTGTTGATCCTCTGGTGAAACGCTATAGTGTTGATCCTCTAGTAAAATGTTGTATTGTTGATCCTCTAGTAAAACGTTGCAGTGTTGATCCTCTAGTAAAACGTTGTATTGTTGATCCTCTAGTGAAATGCTGCAGTGTTGAATCTTTAGTAAAACGCTGTAGTGTTGATCCTTTAGTAAAACGCTGTAGTCTTGGTCCTCTAATAAAATGCTGTAGTGTTGATCCTCTAGTAAAATGCTGTAGTGTTTATCCTCTAGCGAAACGCTGTAGTGTTGATCTTCTAGTGAAATGCTGCCGTGTTGACCCTCTAGTGAAATGCTGCCGTGTTGATCCTCTAGTGAAATGCTGCCGTGTTGACCCTCTAGTGAAATGCTGCCGTGTTGACCATCTAGTGAAATGCTGTGGTGTTAATCCTCTAGTGAAATTCTGCCGTGTTGATCCTGTAACAAAACGTTGTAGTGTTGATTATTTAGTAAAACGCTGTAGTGTTGATCCTCTGGTGAAACGCTATAGTGTTGATCCTCTAGTAAAATGTTGTAGTGTTGATCCTCTAGTAAAACGTTGTAGTGTTGATCCTCTAGTGAAATGCTGCAGTGTTGATCCTTTAGTAAAACGCTGTAGTGTTGATCCTTTAGTAAAACGCTGTAGTGTTTATCCTCTAGTGAAACGCTGTAGTGTTGATCCTCTAGTAAAACGCTGTAGTGTTTATCCTCTAGTGAAACGCTGTAGTGTTGATCTTCTAGTGAAATGCTGCCGTGTTGATCTTCTAGTGAAATGCTGCCGTGTTGATCCTCTCGTGAAATGCTGCGGTGTTGATCCTCTAGTAAAATGTTGTAGTGTTGATCCTCTAGTGAAATGCTGCCGTATTGATCCTCTAGTGAAATGCTGCCGTATTGATCCTCTAGTGAAATGCTGCCGTGTTGATCCTCTAGTGAAATGCTGCCGTGTTGATCCTCTAGTGAAACGCTGTAGTGTTGATCCTTTAGTAAAACGCTGTAGTGTTGTTCCTTTAGTAAAACGCTGTGGTGTTGATCCTCTAGTGAAATGCTGCGGTGTTGATCCACTAGTGAAATGCTGCGGTGTTGATCCTCTAGTAAAACGTTGTATTGTTGATCCTCTAGTGAAATGCTGCGGAGTTCATCCTCTAGTGAAATGCTGCGGTGTTCATCCTCTAGTGAAATGCTGCGGTGTTCATCCTCTAGTGAAATGCTGCTGTGTTGATCCTCTAGTAAAACGCTGTAGTGTTGATCCTCTAGTGAAATGCTGTAGTGTTGATCCTCTAACAAAACACTGTAGTTTTAATCCACTAGTGAAACACTGCAGTGTTGATCCTTTAGTAAAACGCTGTAGTCTTGGTCCTTTAATAAAATACTGTAGTGTTGATCTTTTAGTAAAACGTTGCAGTTTTGATCCTCTAGTAAAACGTTGTAGTCTTGGTCCTCTAATAAAATACTGTAGTGTTGATCCTTTAGTAAAACACTGTAGTGTTGATCCTTTAGTAAAACGCTGTAGTGTTGGTCCTTTAGTAAAACGCTGTAGTGTTGGTCCTCTAGTAAAACGTTGTAGTGTTGATCCTCTAGTAAAACGTTGTAGTGTTGATCTTTTAGTAAAACGTTGCAGTTTTGATCCTCTAGTAAAACGTAGTAGTCTTGGTCCTTTAATAAAATACTGTAGTGTTGATCTTTTAGTAAAACGTTGCAGTTTTGATCCTCTAGTAAAACGTTGTAGTCTTGGTCCTCTAATAAAATACTGTAGTGTTGATCCTTTAGTAAAGCGTTGCAGTTTTGATCCTCTAGTAAAACGTTGTAGTCTTGGTCCTCTAATAAAACACTGTAGTGTTAGTCCTCTAATAAAACACTGTAGTGTTGATCCTCTAGTAAAACGCTGTAGTTATGGTCCTCTAGTAAAACGTTGTAGTGTTGATCCTTTAGTAAAGCGTTGCAGTTTTGATCCTCTAGTAAAACGTTGTAGTCTTGGTACTCTAATAAAACACTGTAGTGTTGATCCTCTAGTAAAACGCTGTAGTGTTGATCTTCTAGTGAAATGCTGCGGTGTTGATCCTCTAGTGAAATGCTGCGGTGTTGATCCTCTAGTGAAATGCTGCGGTGTTGATCCTCTAGTAAAACGTTGTAGTCTTGGTACTCTAATAAAACACTGTAGTGTTGATCCTCTAGTAAAACGCTGTAGTGTTGATCTTCTAGTGAAATGCTGCGGTGTTGATCCTCTAGTGAAATGCTGCGGTGTTGATCCTCTAGTGAAATGCTGCGGTGTTGATCCTCTAGTAAAACGTTGTAGTGTTGATCCTCTAGTGAAATGCTGTTGTGTTGATCCTCTAGTGAAATGCTGCCGTGTTGATCCTCTAGTGAAATGCTGCCGGGTTGACCCTCTAGTGAAATGCTGCCATGTTGATCCTCTAGTAAAACGCTGTAGTGTTGTTCCTTTAGTAAAACGCTGTGGTGATGATCCTCTAGTGAAATGCTGCGGTGTTGATCCTCTAGTAAAACGTTGTAGTGTTGATCCTCTAGTGAAATGCTGCCGTGTTGATCCTCTAGTGAAATGCTGCCGTGTTGATCCTCTAGTGAAATGCTGCCATGTTGATCCTCTAGTGAAATGCTGTAGTGCTGTAGGATTCCTCTAGTGAAATGCTGCCGTGTTGATCCTCTAGTGAAATGCTGTCGTGTTGATCCTCTAGTGAAATGCTGCCGTGTTGACCCTCTAGTGAAATGCTGTCGTGTTGATCCTCTAGTAAAACGTTGTATTGTTGATCCTCTAGTAAAACGTTGTAGTGTTGATCCTCTAGTGAAATGCTGTAGTGTTGATCGTCTAACAAAACGCTGTAGTGTGGATCCTCTAGTGAAACGCTGTAGTGTTGATCCTCTAGTGAAACGCTGTAGTGTTGATCTTCTAGTGAGCCTCTGATCGAGGCTGCGTATCCATGCTAGTTCTACTAGACCTCAGTGCAGCTTTCGATACAATTGATCATACTATTCTGCTAGAAAGATTAAAAAACATGGTTGGAATAACAGGAACAGCCCTATCATGGTTTAAGTCTTACCTTACAGATCGCTATCAGTTTGTAAACGTAAATAATGTTTCTTCTACTCATACAAAAATGAGATTTGGAGTTCCCCAAGGCTCCATTTTAGGACCTTTACTATTCATATTATACATGCTGCCACTGGGCAGAGTTATTAGCAGGCATGGCATTACCTTCCACAGTTATGCAGATGACACACAGTTATACATATCAGCCAAACCAGATGACAAACCTACACTAAAGAAAATGGAGGACTGTGTTAAAGAAGTGAAGCATTGGATGTCATACAATTTCCTTCTGCTTAACAGCGACAAAACTGAGGTTCTCCTTCTAGGTCCAAAACCTGCTATAAATAAGGTATCAGACTTAATACATAATTTTGACTTCCCTGTTCTCCCGAGCTCATCAATCTGGGTGTTATAATTGATTCAGATCTATCATTTGATCAGCATATAGGTAACATTACAAGAACAGCTTTCCTACATCTTCGGAACCTCGCTAAGTTACGAAATTCCTTATCCCTCCCAGATGCGGAAAAATTAGTTCACGCTTTTATTACATCAAGATTAGATTATTACAATGCACTTGCACAATCCTCTAGTGAAATGCTGTGGTGTTGATCCTCTAGTGAAATTCTGTAGTGTTGATCCTGTAACAAAATGTTGAAGTGTTGATGATTTAGTAAAACGCTGTAGTGTTGATCCTCCGGTGAAACGCTGTAGTGTTGATCCTTTAGTAAAATGCTGTAGTGTTGATCCTTTAGTAAAACGTTGCAGTTTTGATCCTCTAGTAAAACGCTGTAGTCTTGGTCCTCTAATAAAATACTGTAGTGTTGATCCTCTAGTAAAACGTTGTAGTGTTGATCCTCTAGTAAAACTTTGTAGTGTTGATCCTCTAGTAAAACGTTGTAGTGTTGATCCTCTAGTAAAACGTAGTGTTGATCCTCTAGTAAAACTTTGTAGTGTTGATCCTCTAGTAAAACGTTGTAGTGTTGATCCTTTAGTAAAACGCTGTAGTGTTGATCCTTTAGTAAAACGCTGTAGTGTTGATCCTTTAGTAAAACGCTGTTTTCTTGATCCTCTAGTAAAACACTGTAGTGTTGATCCTCTAGTAAAACGTTGTAGTGTTGATCCTCTAGTAAAACGTTGTAGTGTTGATCCTTTAGTAAAACGCTGTAGTGTTGATCCTTTAGTAAAACGCTGTTTTCTTGATCCTCTAGTAAAACACTGTAGTGTTGATCCTCTAGTAAAACGCTGTAGTGTTGGTCCTCTAGTGAAACGTTGTAGTCTTGGTCCTCTAGTAAAACGTTGTAGTCTTGGTCCTCTAATAAAATACTGTAGTGTTGATCCTTTAGTAAAACATTGCAGTTTTGATCCTCTAGTAAAACGTTGTAGTCTTGGTCCTCTAATAAAATACTGTAGTGTTGAACCTTTAGCAAAACGCTGTAGTGTTGAACGTTTAGCAAAACGCTGTAGTTTTGAACCTTTAGTAAAACGCTGTATTGTTGATCCTCTAGTGAAATGCTGTAGTGTTGATCCTCTAGTGAAATGCTGTAGTATTGATCCTGTAACAAAATGTTGTAGTGTTGATCCTGTAACAAAACGTTGTAGTGTTGATTATTTAGTAAAACTTTGTAGTGTTGATCCTCTAGTAAAACGTTGTAGTGTTGATCCTCTAGTAAAACGTTGTAGTGTTGATCCTCTAGTAAAACGTAGTGTTGATCCTCTAGTAAAACTTTGTAGTGTTGATCCTCTAGTAAAACGTTGTAGTGTTGATCCTTTAGTAAAACGCTGTAGTGTTGATCCTTTAGTAAAACGCTGTAGTGTTGATCCTTTAGTAAAACGCTGTTTTCTTGATCCTCTAGTAAAACACTGTAGTGTTGATCCTCTAGTAAAACGTTGTAGTGTTGATCCTCTAGTAAAACGTTGTAGTGTTGATCCTCTAGTAAAACGTTGTAGTGTTGATCCTTTAGTAAAACGCTGTAGTGTTGATCCTTTAGTAAAACGCTGTAGTGTTGATCCTTTAGTAAAACGCTGTTTTCTTGATCCTCTAGTAAAACACTGTAGTGTTGATCCTCTAGTAAAACGCTGTAGTGTTGGTCCTCTAGTGAAACGTTGTAGTCTTGGTCCTCTAGTAAAACGTTGTAGTCTTGGTCCTCTAATAAAATACTGTAGTGTTGAACCTTTAGCAAAACGCTGTAGTGTTGAACCTTTAGCAAAACGCTGTAGTGTTGAACGTTTAGCAAAACGCTGTAGTTTTGAACCTTTAGTAAAACGCTGTATTGTTGATCCTCTAGTGAAATGCTGTAATGTTGATCCTCTAGTGAAATGCTGTAGTGTTGATCCTGTAACAAAACGTTGTAGTGTTGATCCTGTAACAAAACGTTGTAGTGTTGATTATTTAGTAAAACGCTGTAGTGTTGATCCTCCGGTGAAATGCTGTAGTGTTGATCCTCCAGTAAAATGCTGTAGTGGTGATCCTCCAGTAAAACGCTGTAGTGTTGATCCTCTAGTAAAAGGTGTAGTGTTGATCCTCCAGTAAAATGCTGGCTGCAGTGTTCATTCTCTAGTGAAATGATATGAAGAAAGGCTTAGTGCAGGAGTTGGGAAAGGGCATTAGTCTTAAACCCTAAATCACTGGTGATGCTAAAGCACTAATATCCTGATAATGATTTTTCTTTCTATTGAACTGGTGCCTCAAAGACGTGTCTACAGCAAGACCAGCCCCTAAAGTCCAGCCACAGATTAGTATGTTCATTTCTTTTTGAACCGCAGTTACCTTCATATTTAAAGACTTGGCAGCACCTAATTTTTCTCTCTGAAGACCCCACTTCACTGAACAGCTGGGAATTAAACACACTTTAATTCTTTAAAAGTACAATAAATAACTTTCTGTCTGAAAATAAAACCTGTCCCTTTTAATCTCTCTTTTACATAGTCCTCTGTTTTCTTTAATCGGTGTTTGTCATGGGGCTCGGCTGAAATATACAATTGTGTGTCGTCTGCGTAACAGTGAAAGTTAATGGCATGGTTTCTTATAACTGTGCCTAGCGGTAACATGTATAATGTAAATAATAATGGTCCTTAAATAGAGCCTTGTGGTATTCCAAATCTTACTTTAGAATAATTAGAATTTAAATTGTTTACATTTGCGAATTGATAACATTCCATTAAGTAAGATTTGAACCATAATAGGGCTGTCCCTGTAATTCCAACCATGTTTTCTAACCTTTGTAGGAGAATATTGTGGTCTATCGTATCGAAAGCTGCGCTGAGGTCAAGAAGCACCAACAGGGATACGTGGCCTTGATCAGAGGCAAGAAGAAGATTTGTTATCTTGACTAGAGCTGTCTCTGTATATGATGTTGCCTGAATCCAGATTGGAATTTTTCATATATATGATTCTTATGTAGATATGAACTAAGTTGTTGGGCCACGGCTTTTTCTAAGATCTTGGATAGAAATGGCAGATTAGAAATAGGCCTGTAAATAGACAGTGTACTAGCATCAAGATTTGGTTTCTTGATCATAGGTTTAATAACTGCTAGTTTAAAAGCTTTGGGTACATGGCCCAGGCTAAGGGATGAGTTTACAATAGTTAAAAGAGGATTGATAATAGCTGGTAGTACTTCTCTAAGTAATTTTGTGGGAATTGCATCAAGTGTGAAAGTTATACAGTTCGCGGAGGTGATGATATTCTCTAGTTCTAACTGTAGGTGTGGGTAAAAGGTTTCAAGTCTTTCTTTTACAATTACATTATGTTTTATATCAGTCATATCGGGTGGCAGCCAGGTCGGATTTAATCCTGTGGCTTGAGTTTGTTGTCTAATATTCTCAATTTTATTATTAAAAAAGTCCACGCACACACACACACACACACACACACACACACAGAAAGACACACACACACAGAGAGAGAGAAAGACACAAACACAAAGACACAGACACACAAAGACACAAACACACACAGACACACATAAAACACAGACACACACAGACACAAACACACGCAAACACAAAGACACACACACACAGACACAAACACACACACACACAAATACACAGAGACACAAACACAAAGACACATACACACATACACACAAACACACAAACACAAAGACACAAACACAATGACACACACACTCACACACCGACACAAACACACACACAGACACAAACACAAAGACACAAAAAGACACACAAACACAAAGACACAGACAGACAGACACAAACACACAGACACAGACAGACAGACACAAACACACAGACACACACAAACACAAAGACACACACACACAAAGACACACAGACACACACACACAAAGACACACACACACACACAGAGAAACAAACACAAAGACACTCGCACACAAACACAAAGACAGACACACACACACACACACACACATAAAGAGACACAAAGACACACAAACACAAAGACACACACAGACACAAAGACACACACAGACACAAAGACACACACACAGAGACACAAACACTAAGACACACACAGACACAAAGACACACACACAGGGACACAAACACAAAGACACACACACACTTTAATTCCAGACTGCCATTTTTCAGCAGCACCTGACCGACGCAGATCTTTTGACTACTTTATAACTCTGTTTTAAAATGAAATCAAACGATCTGCTGATGGAATGAGACTGAAATTTCTCGATTTAGATTCATTCATTCATTATCTGTAACCGCTTATCCAATTCAGGGTCGCGGTGGGTCCAGAGCCTACCTGGAATCTTTGGGCGCAAGGCGGGATTACACCCTGGAGGGGGCGCCAGTTCTTCACAGGGCAACACAGACACACACACATTCACTCACACCTACGGACACGTTTGAGTCGCCAATCCACCTACTAACGTGTGTTTTTGGACTGTGGGAGGAAACCGGAGCACCCGGAGGAAACCCACCCAGACACGGGGAGAACACATCAACTCCTCACAGACAGTCACCCAGAGTGGGAATCAAACCCACAACCTCCAGGTCCCTGGAGCTAGAGGATCAATAAAGGAACTACCTGCTGCGCCACCATGCCGCCTTTGATTTAGATTATAATTTTTAATTTTATATATAAAATAGCTTTAGACATATATATTTAGCTTTAGACAAAAGTCAGGTATTTTAAAGGTTTTACTATTTTGGGGCATTATTTATTACTCACTACCAAACAACGCTGTGTATTGTGGGTATCTGCTGGGGAATGTTGCTTTTTTCTCGAATTATTGCACTGTATTGTGGGATTGTGTATGGGTCCATTTATCAGTTTTTCACATTAACATTTGTTTTTTAATCATTTTCAAAATCTGTGATACGTTTCATCATGGTTCTTGTTTTCAAATATTTTTTTGGTTTTGTTACTTTTAATTTCGTCTTGTTTTTATTGTGAAAAATGGTTTGTCAGTGAATATTTTTCATCATAGTTTTCATTAAAACTAACCCTGACCTGAGATGATTCAGAGAGTTAAAGGGTAGCTGAATGAGTGTGTTCTCAAACTGAAGCCCAGGGCGTGTTTATGACGTTTCTCATGTGGGAATATCTGGGAGTTGTGCTCCGAGGCTTTGCCTGGCTGAGGGGAGTTTGGACCTTGTTAATAACACCATCCACATGAGGTGAAGGAGTCCCACTGAGTTACATTTGTGTTTATGGTGTTTGTCAGGAACTCAGAGACAAAGTGATCTCACACACACTGCACTTTAATGTAACTTTACTGGAGCCAGACTTCATCAAATGCAAATTTAAACACCACAATGTTCACAGTGTTCATATCGCGTGGGCTGTCAGAACTGACCTGCTGCATAACACACTTCCTGAAACATACCTTCTGTACCAATTCATCTTTACAACCAAACACAGCAGAGTTTTTAAACCTCACATTAACAACGCCGTTTCTGAGCTGTGTTCCCTGTTTCAGACGTTCTGAAATTACTGTGCAATTGCACTTTAACAAAGTCATTACTACAAAGTGTTCCCAGGGCTACATTATTTTCCCGTGTCTTTAATAACATCAACAACAATGTCATCCCTGAGCTATGTTCCCAATTATGGATCCTTTGTATTCTGTCTCAAATAAGTGTTTATATTATATATGTAATACCTCATAATGACTGCTGTAGGTGTTTATAATCACTCACAAATAGATATAACTACAGACATGACACTTTATAAGAGCAGGGTTTTAATGCCTCATTCACCAAGGCCAAGTTACTGCCTTGTTTTATTGTTCCCCATTCCTTTAGAATGTGGGAGGCCATGCTGCTGCACTATGTACAATGTCCACATGAATGTATATTATAGTGCATTATAACATCTGTCTTTCTGAAGTTGCACACTCAAACTTTATAAGGTGTTATGAATGTAGCTATAAGTAATTATACAGGCTTATAGCAGGCTTTATAAGGCATTATAGACACAGGATTCATAGGAAGTGTTACCCATATTTATAAGATAAATTCTTACATATTTATTAGATTTATTCCTTGATAATAATCCACTTTGTCAGGAACGAGGGGCGGATTGAAGGAGGCGGACGCATTCGCTAAAACACGGGATATATTTAATAACCAAAGATATAACAAAACACAGGCAAACTACAAAGGGAACTACAAGACGAGGACATAAAATACTGAGACAGAAAATACACTAAACGACAAAACTAGGAAACAAACATGACTCGACTAGAAACGAGAGATAAACGACGCGACATGACAAGACCAGAGAACAATACATAATGAAGTGAAATGAACGACAAACAGGACGTGAAACAAGAGGGCTTAAGTACTCACACAAACGAGAAACACCTGGACAGATAACGAGGACGGGTAACACATGACACGGACGAGGAGGCGGAACAAAGGCGGAGACTTGAACATAAACAAAACAGAGCCATGTGCAAATAAAGCACATGGTCGGGACAACAGACTGACAGGACGAAGGCGTGACAGATGCCCCCCCCAAGAACGCGCAACTCCCGGGCGCGTACTCCTAAACCCCCCAGGAGCTGGCGCAGGAGAGGGCACGAAAAACATGACAGGACAACAAACCAACAGGTGACAGGACTCAGGACAGGACGGGAACCGACACAGGAGCTGGGGACACGACAGGACCGAATATACGAGACGGGACATGGGACATGACAGGAGACTGACAAAGGGAAGCCACAAGAGACGAGAACGGACTGGACAGGACAGGAGTGGACACATGGGAATTGACGGGAGACTGGACTGGAGACAAGACAGGGGACTGAACGTGGGACGGATACGGAGACTGGACACGTTTGGGGACAGAAGACTGGACATGGACAGGTGACAGGACAGGGGACTGGAATGGAGACGGGACTGATGACAGGACTGAGTGCTGAGACTGAACGGGAGCAGAGACTGGTGACAAGACACTGGACAGGATAGGAACATTAGACTGGACAGAAGACATGACAGGTGACATTACACTACACTGATACGGAGACTGGACATGACCAACTGGGGACTGGACATGAGACAGGACAGAGGGTTGGAACGGGGACTGAACAGGAGACGGGACTTGAGACTGAACAGAGGGTTGAAAGGGAGGCTGGACAGGACTAACAGGGGACTGGACATGTGACGAGACTGAGGGTTGAAACGAGGACTGAACAGGACTAACAGGGGACTTGACAGGAGACGGGACTGGAGACAGGACCGATGATTGAAACAGTGACTGGAGAGGAGACGAGACTTGAAACTGGACAGGGGGTTGAAACAAGGACTGGACAGGAGACGGGACATAGGGTTGAAATGGGGCCTGGACAGGACTAACAGGAAACTGGACTGGACTAGGTAGGGGAACAGGGACCAAGACATTCAGGGGGACAGACACAAACACCGTGACAGGGACCGGGACAGACACAAAGGCAGACACGGGTACAGGGACAAGGACAGAGACGGGAACCAGGACAGGGACAGACAAGGGAACCAAAATAACAGGGGGGTGCCCAGGACTGGCTAATGTCTGTGTGGCAGTCTGAGGAACCAGCCTAGGCACAGTTCTGGGGATCGGCCCTGAAGTCCTTCGGGCCGACCTACGGCCATGGACAGGAGCGGCCGCAGCCACAGACACGGGGACAGGAGCGGCCGCAGCCACGGACACGGGGACAGGAGCGGCCGCAGCCACGGACACGGGGACAGGAGCGGCCGCAGCCACGGACACGGGGACAGGAGCGGCCGCAGCCACGGACACGGGGACAGGAGAGGCCGTAGCCACAGTCACGGGGACAGGAACGGCCGATGCCGCCGTCACGGACACTGGAGCGGCCGATGCCGCCATCAACGGGACAGGAGCGGCGGGTGCCGCCATCAACGGGACAGGAGCGGCGGGTGCCGCCATCACGGACACTGGAGCGGCGGGTGCCGCCATCACGGACACTGGAGCGGCGGGTGCCGCCATCACGGACACTGGAGCGGCGGGTGCCGCCATCACGGACACTGGAGCGGCGGGTGCCGCCATCACGGACACTGGAGCGGCGGGTGCCGCCATCACGGACACTGGAGCGGCGGGTGCCGCCATCAACGGGACAGGAGCGGCGGGCGCCGCCATCAACGGGACAGGAGCGGCGGGCGCCGCCATCAACGGGACAGGAGCGGCGGGTGCCGCCATCAACGGGACAGGAAGCCCTGCGACGTCGTCCACGGAGGCAGGGGAACCTGCGACGTCGTCCACGGAGGCAGGGGGACCTGCGACGTTGTCCACGGAGGCAGGGGGACCTGCGACGACGTCCAAGGAGGCAGGGGGACCTGCGACGACGTCCAAGGAGGCAGGAGAGGCGCGCGTCGCGCTCACGAAGACAGGAGAGCCGCGCGCCGCGCTCTCGAGGACAGGAGAGGCGCGTGCCGCGCTCTCGAGGACAGGGGTTTGTGCTGCTCGCCGGGCTCGCGCTGGAGCTGTAAAGGGTTTAGGGGGTTTCACAGGCGCACCCATTAGATCACCTCGAGGTGCGCCCCTGTTAGCCTCAGACCTCAGAGGTACGGAGGTGAGGCTAACAGCCCCTACCCTTAACGCCCCCCCAAAAATTTCCCCGGACCTGAGGGGGTAATCCTCCAGCGAGGGGGGAACTCCAGCACGGTTCTTCCGCCGACTCTTACGACTCCCGCTGGCGCAACTACTCGATTCCCGAGTCGACTCCTCCGCTATAGGATCCGGAACAGCGCCAGGCAGGAGCTGGAGCCGGCGACTCCATTCCGAGGCCGCTTTCAAAGCCTCCCCCACAGGATCTTTGGGGCCTGTGCGGAATGGAGTCCGGCGAACGGCACACCCCTTGAGGTAGTAATCCGCGCTAGCTGCGTCCATGTGGTCGTTCATTCTGTCAGGAACGAGGGGCGGATTGAAGGAGGCGGACGCATTCGCTAAAACACGGGATATATTTAATAACCAAAGATATAACAAAACACAGGCAAACTACAAAGGGAACTACAAGACGAGGACATAAAATACTGAGACAGAAAATACACTAAACGACAAAACTAGGAAACAAACATGACTTGACTAGAAACGAGAGATAAACGACGCAACATGACAAGACCAGAGAACAATACATAATGAAGTGAAATGAACGACAAACAGGACGTGAAACAAGAGGGCTTAAGTACTCACACAAACGAGAAACACCTGGACAGATAACGAGGACGGGTAACACATGACACGGACGAGGAGGCGGAACAAAGGCGGAGACTTGAACATAAACAAAACAGAGCCATGTGCAAATAAAGCACATGGTCGGGACAACAGACTGACAGGACGAAGGCGTGACACACTTGTCCCACGTTAGATGAACTGTTTAACATTAACACAATAAAACTATGACTATGTCTTCATTTTGATGTTTGTTGTAAAAGTCGTTATTCGTAGGACTTTTTACGACCTGCTTGTGTCACAGAGCAGCTTCACAGAAGAATTAAAACAGAATTTCAATGACTGTCCCCAGGGGAGCAGCTGAAGGCAACAGCAGCAGGAAAACACCCCTCAAGGCTGGAGGAAGAAACTCAGGAGGAACCGAGACTCACAGGGGACCGTCCTCCTCCGGGTGAATACTTTATAAACAACAGAGATTTAATTTAAAACCACAGGCAGCAAACACAGTCCCTCTGCTGTAACAAGATAACATCTTAACAATACCTCTATTTTGGTGCCGTATAGAACCCTTTCTCTATAAGGCACTGTATAGGACCTTCTTTAGCACATTCTCCATCAATCTGAAGAACCCCTTCATGATTCAGAGAACCCTTAATCACACAAAAGACTCCTTACCAAACCATTTCCTTACCAAAGAACCCTTGTAGAACCATGATTTTTAAGTCATCACGTGAATAATATGAATTTTTAAGTGAGACACCACACACCCACCACTGCTCTGTGCTGTAGAAGGAGTGACTTCACTGTACAGATGTCCACTTTTAAACTAATTTACATGAAGCTGTAAACTTGGGATAGACAACACAGAAGGATGGATCAGGAGATGGAGGGGTGTGTGTGAAAAACAGAGAGGGAGAACGAAAGAATAAATCCAGCTACAGAAACTCCACAGTGATCACTCAAAGACATCTGAGCTTCAGGTTCACCTTAAAAACCCGGTGCGACTTCTTGCTGCTCATTTTAATTTAAACTTTTATTCATCTTAATTTTAATTACACTGTAACTGTATGCAGGAGTAAACAGCCGTAGCTGGTGTTCATCTGTGGTTCAGCGTACTCTATTTAGATTTAATGTTTTATTCACATATTTCCATGTTATTAGAACAGACAGGGATTAGATACAGATGTCCCTCATCGCTGACCCCTTCAGGACACACTGAGTTCCCTCCACAGCAGGATTCTGATGTTTTTCTTTTGGTTTTGTGGATTTTAGGCTTCATGGCGACACACCAGCGACTCCTGCCACTTCTCATCTTCACATCCTTCATCTCTCTAAGTAGGTGTTAGTCTTCTCTTTTACTGGATTTCAGACAAATGCACAGGTGAACAATGAGGCTGACAAGGAGCAGACAGAACCCAGTCAGCCACAGGAGAGGCATGAGAAAGTTGTGAGAATAGTTCATTTAAAGCCAATGGGACCGTTTTAGCGTTGGAACACTACTGTAAACCACAGCCAGGGGATTAACTAATCTTTAGAGTGAATCACATTTCGTGTCATTCACCTTCAGAAACGTTTCACAAACAAATATCATCACCCTCTCCTCACTGTCCGTGACATGGAGCTGAAAGCAGCTGTTTTTTATTTGGGTTTTTATTCCAGCTCCCCCTTAAATGCCACAGGTGCTAGAAAGTAATTGCACTATTTAAGGTGGAACTGGAAATTCTGAGAACTCAGTTGCTCCTCGTGCAGTTTTTTGTTCGTTCTCAAGTAAAGGCCATAATCCACTGAAACTACATTAAACTCAGGTAATACACTGGGGCTCAAAGAGTTTAAAGGAGGAAACACTGACACCTGAGGGTTAATTTGGGCGCCGCACAGCGTCTCGCCGCTGATTCACAAGGCGTCAGAACCCTCTGAAATATCTGTTTCAATGGTTATGCTGCCCTCACCGTCTTTCCCAGCAAGACCTGAGACCCCCACCCCTAAGGGAAACAGAGGGGTAGGACTAAGGGCTGAAATGGGATTCACCCAAACCTTACTGTGACTCTTATTTTTACAGTTCTCCCGGCCGTGCCCAGCGTTCCTGACCCCTGCTCTGACTACACTGTCCTGGACAATCCCTGGAGAGATACAAATTATTCGGACCCTATGAGCAGGAACTCTGACCAGTCAGTGGCGTGGAGAGGGTGGTACAGGCTCCAGTACAAGGGGCAGGACGTCCGCATGCCCGAGGCCTGTGTAACTGCACGCAGGTGCGGCACCAACATCCCCCTGTGGATAAACGGCTCTCACCCACAGCCGCAGGATGGAGAGGTGACCGTCCAAATCTGCGGCAGCACTGCCTTAAACTGCTGCTACTACAGATCTAACCCCATCCGTGTCAAAGCATGTCCAGGGAAATATTACCTCTATGAGTTTGTGGTGCCCCCCAGTATTTCAATGGCGTACTGCATAGGTAACTAAATATATTCTCTGGATATTTAAACATGAAAATACTGGTGACCCTGAGCGCTAATGTTCTGATTGTGTTTGGCTTTTACTGCGGCATTTGAAAGACGTGTCCACAGCAAGACCAGCACCTATAGTCCAGCCTCAGATAAGTATGTTGATTTCTTTACCTCGGAATGGCAGTGGGCTTCATATTTAAATGTTGAGCAGCATCTAATGTTCCTCCCTGAAGACCCCTACATCACTGAAGAAAGGAGAATGAAAATTAAACCATGTTTATTTTACTGTACGCTTTCAGAAAAACTCAGGTGGAACCCTCAGGGGAACACATACTGTAACTTTAATCAGGGAACAGCACTTTACCTTACTCTATATTAACGGTGGATTTTAAAGTCGTGTTGATGTCATTCGCCCCGTTTCATCTCCAGGACTTCTCTTGTGTTCTTTTATTCTCCACAGTTGTATAATGAAAGATTACAGAGATCCCCCTCTCCCTCTGGAGAAGAGAATGTAATGAATCTTTGGGGAACACAACTGGACTCTAACACCACTGCTGTACCTTTTAAAGATACACTACACTGTCTGTACCTTTAAAAGATACACTACACTGTCTGTACCTTTAAAAGATACACTACACTGTCTGTACCTTTAAAAGATACACTGCACTGTCTGTACCTTTAAAAGATACACTGCACTGTCTGTACCTTTAAAAGATACACTACACTGTCTGTACCTTTAAAAGATACACTACACTGCTTGTACCTTTAAAAGATACACTACACTGCTTGTACCTTTAAAGATACACTACACTGCTTGTACCTTTAAAGATACACTACACTGCTTGTACCTTTAAAGATACACTACACTGCTTGTACCTTTAAAGATACACTACACTGCTTGTAGCTTTAAAGATACACTACACTGCTTGTAGCTTTAAAAGATACACTACACTGCTTGTAGCTTTAAAAGATACACTACACTGCTTGTAGCTTTAAAAGATACACTACACTGTCTGTAGCTTTAAAAGATACACTACACTGTCTGTAGCTTTAAAAGATACACTACACTGTCTGTACCTTTAAAAGATACACTACACTGTCTGTACCTTTAAAAGATAAACTACACTGTCTGTACCTTTAAAAGATACACTGCACTGTCTGTACCTTTAAAAGATACACTACACTGTTTGTAGTTTTAAAGATACACTACACTGTTTGTAACTTTAAAGATACACTACACTGTTTGTAACTTTAAAGATACACTACACTTTTTGTAACTTTAAAGATACACTACACTGTTTGTACCTTTAAAGATACATTATACTGTCTGTACCTTTAAAGATACACTACACTGTTTGTACCTTTAAAAATACACTACACTGTTTTTACCTTTAATGATACACTACACTGTTTGTAGCTTTAAAGATACACTATACTGTTTGTAGCTTTAAAGATACACTACACTGTTTGTACCTTTAAAGATACACTACACTGTTTGTACATTTAATGATACACTACACTGTTTGTACCTTTAAAGATACACTATACAGTTTGTAGCTTTAAAAATACAGTACACTGTCTGTACCTTTACAGATACATTATATTGTCTGTACCTTTAAAGATAAACTACATTATTTGTAGCTTTAAAGGTACAGTGTGGTGTATCTTTTAAAGCTACAAACAGTGTAGTGTACCTTTAAAGGAACAGTTACACTGACACTGACTATACCTTTAAAGATACATTATACTGTCTGTACTTTTAAAGATACACCACACTCTTTGTAGCTTAAAAGATACAGTACACTCCTTGTACCTTTAAAAATACACTACACTGTTTGTACCTTTACAGATACACTACACTGTTTGTAGCTTTAAAGATACACTACACTCTTTGTAGCTTTAAAGATACACTACACTGTTTGTAGCTTTAAAGATACACTACACTGTTTGTAGCTTTAAAGATACACTACACTGTTTGTAGCTTTAAAGATACACTACACTGTTTGTAGCTTTAAAGATACGCTACACTCTTTGTAGCTTTAAAGATACGCTGCACTGTTTGTACCTTTAAAAGATACACTACCCTGTTTGTACCTTTAAAGATGCACTACACTGTCTGTACCTTTAAAAATACACTACAATGTTTGTAGCTTTAAAGACACACTACACTGTTTGTAGTTTTAAAAGATACACTACACTGTTTGTAGCTTTAAAGATATACTACACTGTTTGTACCTTTCAACATACACTACACAGTTTGTAGCTTAAAAGATACTCTACACTTTTTGTAGCTTTAAAGATACACTACACTTTTTTTAGCTTTAAATATACAGTAGACTGTCTGTACCTTTAAAGATACACTACACTTTTTGTAGCTTTAAAGATACACTACACTTTTTTCCTAGCTTTAAAGATACACTACACTGTTTGTAGCTTTAAAGATACACTACACTGTTTGTAGCTTTAAAGATACACTACACTGTTTGTAGCTTTAAAGATACACTACACTGTTTGTAGCTTTAAGCATACACTACACTGTTTGTAGCTTTAAAGATACACTACACTGTTTGTAGCTTTAAAGATACACTACACTGTTTGTAGCTTTAAAGATACACTACACTGTTTGTACCTTTAAATATACACTACACTGTTTGTAGCTTTAAATGATACACTGCACTGTTTGTACCTTTAAAAGATACACTACACTCTTTTTACCTTTAAATGATACACTACCCTGTTTGTACCTTTAAAGATGCACTACACTGTCTGTTCCTTTAAAGATACACTGTCTGTTCCTTTAAAGATACACTACACTGTTTGTAGCTTTAAAGATACACTACAATATTTGTATTTTTAAAAGATACACTGCACTGTTTGTAGCTTTAAAGATACACTACACTGTTTGTAGCTTTAAAGATACACTACACTGTTTGTACCTTTAAAGATACACTACACTGTTTGTAGCTTTAAAGATACACTACACTGTTTGTACCTTTAAACATACACTACACTGTTTGTAGCTTTAAAGATACACTACACAGTTTGTAACTTTAAATATACACTACACTTTTTGTAGCTTTAAAGATACATTACACTGTTTGTACCTTTAAAGATACACTACACTGTTTAAACCTTTAAAGATACAGTACACTGTTTGTAACTTTAAAGATACACTACACTGTTTATAGCTTAAAGATACACTACACTGTTTAAACCTTTAAAGATACAGTACATTGTTTGTACCTTTAAAGATACACTACATTGTTTGTAACTTTAAAGATACACTACATTGTTTGTACCTTTAAAGATACACTACACTGTTTGTATCTTTAAAGATACACTACACAGTTTGTAGCTTTAAAGATACACTACACTGTTTGTAGCTTTAAAGGTACACTATTCTGTTTAAACCTTTAAAGATACACTACATTGTTTGTACCTTTAAAGATACACTACATTGTTTGTACCTTTAAAACATACACTACACTGTTTGTACCTTTAAAACATACACTACACTGTTTGTAGCTTTAAAGATACACTACACAGTTTGTAGCTTTAAAGATACACTACACTGTTTGTAGCTTTAAAGGTACACTACACTGTTTAAACCTTTAAAGATACACTACACTGTTTAAACCTCTAAAGATACACTACATTGTTTGTACCTTTAAAGATACACTACATTGTTTATACCTTTAAAACATACACTACACTGTTTGTACCTTTAAAACATACACTACACTGTTTGTACCTTTAAAACATACACTACACTGTTTGTAGCTTTAAAGATACACTACACAGTTTGTAGCTTTAAAGATACACTACACTTTTTGTAGCTTTAAAGATACACTACACTTTTTGTAGCTTTAAAGATACACTACACTGTTTGTACCTTTAAAGATACACAACAATGTTTAAACCTTTAAAGATACAGTACACTGTTTGTACCTTTAAAACATACACTACACTGTTTGTAGCTTTAAAGATACACTACAATGTTTTTATTTTTAAAAGATACACTACACTTTTTGTACCTTTAAAGATACACTACACTTTTTGTACCTTTAAAGATACACTACACTGTTTAAACCTTTAAAGATACAGTACACTGTCTGTAGCTTTAAAGATACACTACACTGTTTGCAGTTTTAAAAGATATAGTGCACTGTTTGTAGCTTTAAAGATACACTGTCTGTACCTTTAAAGATACACTACACTGTTTAAACCTTTAAAGATACAGTACACTGTTTGTAACTTTAAAGATACACTACACTGTTTGTAGCTTAAAGATACACTACACTGTTTAAACCTTTAAAGATAAAGTACACTGTTTGTAACTTTAAAGATACACTACACTTTTTGTAGCTTTAAAGGTACACTACACTGTTTAAACCTTTAAAGATACACTACATTGTTTGTACCTTTAAAGATACACTACACTGTTTGTACCTTTAAAGATACACTACACTGTTTGTACCTTTAAAACATACACTACACTGTTTGTACCTTTAAAACATACACTACACTGTTTGTACCTTTAAAACATACACTACACAGTTTGTAGCTTTAAAGATACACTGCACAGTTTGTAGCTTTAAAGATACACTACACTTTTTGTAGCTTTAAAGATACACTACACTGTTTGTACCTTTAAAGATACACAACAATGTTTAAAACTTTAAAGATACACTACACTGTTTGTACCTTTAAAGATGCACAACAATGTTTAAAACTTTAAAGATACACTACACTTTTTGTAGCTTTAAATATACACTACACTTTTTTCCTAGCTTTAAATATACACTACACTTTTTTCCTAGCTTTAAAGATACACTACACTGTTTGTAGCTTTAAAGATACACTACACTGTTTGTAGCTTTAAAGATACACTACACTGTTTGTACCTTTAAGCATACACTACACTGTTTGTAGCTTTAAAGATACACTACACTGTTTGTAGCTTTAAAGATACACTACACTGTTTGTAGCTTTAAAGATACACTACACTGTTTGTAGCTTTAAAGATACACTACACTGTTTGTACCTTTAAAGATACACTACACTGTTTGTACCTTTAAACATACACTACACTGTTTGTAGCTTTAAAGATACACTACACAGTTTGTAACTTTAAATATACACTACACTTTTTGTAGCTTTAAAGATACATTACACTGTTTGTACCTTTAAAGATACACTACACTGTTTAAACCTTTAAAGATACAGTACACTGTTTGTAACTTTAAAGATACACTACACTGTTTATAGCTTAAAGATACACTACACTGTTTGTACCTTTAAGGATACACTACACTGTTTAAACCTTTAAAGATACACTACATTGTTTGTACCTTTAAAGATACACTACACTGTTTGTACCTTTAAAGATACACTACACTGTTTGTACCTTTAAAGATACACTACACTGTTTGTACCTTTAAAACATACACTACACTGTTTGTACCTTTAAAACATACACTACACTGTTTGTACCTTTAAAACATACACTACACAGTTTGTAGCTTTAAAGATACACTGCACAGTTTGTAGCTTTAAAGATACACTACACTGTTTGTACCTTTAAAGATACACAACAATGTTTAAAACTTTAAAGATACACTACACTTTTTGTAGCTTTAAATATACACTACACTTTTTTCCTAGCTTTAAAGATACACTACACTGTTTGTAACTTTAAAGATACACTACACTGTTTGTAGCTTTAAAGATACACTACACTGTTTGTAGCTTTAAAGATACACTACACTGTTTGTACCTTTAAGCATACACTACACTGTTTAAACCTTTAAAGATACACTACATTGTTTGTACCTTTAAAGATACACTACACTGTTTGTACCTTTAAAGATACACTACACTGTTTGTACCTTTAAAGATACACTACACTGTTTGTACCTTTAAACATACACTACACTGTTTGTAGCTTTAAAGATACACTACACAGTTTGTAACTTTAAATATACACTACACTTTTTGTAGCTTTAAAGATACATTACACTGTTTGTACCTTTAAAGATACACTACACTGTTTGTAACTTTAAAGATACACTACACTGTTTATAGCTTAAAGATACACTACACTGTTTGTACCTTTAAGGATACACTACACTGTTTAAACCTTTAAAGATACAGTACATTGTTTGTACCTTTAAAGATACACTACATTGTTTGTAACTTTAAAGATACACTACATTGTTTGTACCTTTAAAGATACACTACACTGTTTGTATCTTTAAAGATACACTACACAGTTTGTAGCTTTAAAGATACACTACACTTTTTGTACCTTTAAAGATACACTACACTGTTTAAACCTTTAAAGATACAGTACACTGTCTGTAGCTTTAAAGATACACTACACTGTTTGTAGCTTTAAAGATACACTACACTTTTTGTACCTTTAAAGATACACTACACTGTTTAAACCTTTAAAGATACAGTACACTGTTTGTATCTTTAAAGATACACTACACAGTTTGTAGCTTTAAAGATACACTACACTTTTTGTACCTTTAAAGATACACTACACTGTTTAAACCTTTAAAGATACAGTACACTGTCTGTACCTTTAAAGATACACTACACTTTTTGTAGCTTTAAAATACACTACACTTTTTTCCTAGCTTTAAAGATACACTACACTGTTTGTACCTTTAAAGATACACTACACTGTTTGTAACTTTAAAGATACACTACACTGTTTGTAGCTTTAAAGATACACAACAATGTTTAAACCTTTAAAGATACAGTACACTGTTTGTACCTTTAAAACATACACTACACTGTTTGTAGCTTTAAAGATACACTACACAGTTTGTAACTTTAAATATACACTACACTTTTTGTAGCTTTAAAGATACATTACACTGTTTGTACCTTTAAAGATACACTACACTGTTTAAACCTTTAAAGATACAGTACACTGTTTGTAACTTTAAAGATACACTACACTGTTTATAGCTTAAAGATACACTACACTGTTTAAACCTTTAAAGATACAGTACATTGTTTGTACCTTTAAAGATACACTACATTGTTTGTAACTTTAAAGATACACTACATTGTTTGTACCTTTAAAGATACACTACACTGTTTGTATCTTTAAAGATACACTACACAGTTTGTAGCTTTAAAGATACACTACACTGTTTGTAGCTTTAAAGGTACACTACACTGTTTAAACCTTTAAAGATACACTACATTGTTTGTACCTTTAAAGATACACTACATTGTTTGTACCTTTAAAACATACACTACACTGTTTGTACCTTTAAAACATACACTACACTGTTTGTAGCTTTAAAGATACACTACACAGTTTGTAGCTTTAAAGATACACTACACTGTTTGTAGCTTTAAAGGTACACTACACTGTTTAAACCTTTAAAGATACACTACACTGTTTAAACCTTTAAAGATACACTACACTGTTTAAACCTTTAAAGACACACTACATTGTTTGTACCTTTAAAGATACACTACATTGTTTGTACCTTTAAAGATACACTACATTGTTTGTACCTTTAAAGATACACTACATTGTTTGTACCTTTAAAGATGCACTACACTGTTTAAACCTTTAAAGGTACAGTAAACTGTCTGTACCTTTAAAGATACACTACACTGTTTAAACCTTTAAAGATACAGTAAACTGTTTGTAACTTTAAAAATACACTACACTTTTTGTAGCTTTAAAGGTACACTACACTGTTTAAACCTTTAAAGATACACTACATTGTTTGTACCTTTAAAGATACACTACACTGTTTGTAACTTTAAAGATACACTACACTGTTTGTAGCTTTAAAGATACACTACACTGTTTGTAGCTTTAAAGATACACTACACTGTTTGTAGCTTTAAAGATACACTACACTGTTTGTACCTTTAAAGATACACTACACTGTTTGTACCTTTAAACATACACTACACTGTTTGTAGCTTTAAATGATACACTGCACTGTTTGTACCTTTAAAAGATACACTACACTCTTTTTACCTTTAAATGATACACTACCCTGTTTGTACCTTTAAAGATACACTACATTGTTTGTAACTTTAAAGATACACTACATTGTTTGTACCTTTAAAGAAACACTACACTGTTTGTATCTTTAAAGATACACTACACTGTTTGTAACTTTAAAGATACACTACACTTTTTGTAGCTTTAAAGGTACACTACACTGTTTAAACCTTTAAAGATACACTACATTGTTTGTACCTTTAAAGATACACTACATTGTTTGTACGTTTAAAGATACACTACACTGTTTGTACCTTTAAAACATACACTACACTGTTTGTAGCTTTAAAGATACACTACACTTTTTGTAGCTTTAAAGATACACTACACTTTTTGTAGCTTTAAAGATACACTACACTGTTTGTACCTTTAAAGATACACTACACTGTTTGTACCTTTAAAGATACACTACACTTTTTGTAGCTTTAAAGATACACTACACTTTTTGTACCTTTAAAGATACACTACACTGTTTAAACCTTTAAAGATACAGTACACTGTCTGTAGCTTTAAAAGATATAGTGCACTGTTTGTACCTTTAAAGCTACACTAAACTGTTTGTAGCTTTAAAGATACACTGTCTGTACCTTTAAAGATACAATACACTGTCTGTACCTTTAAAGATACAGTACACTTTTTGTAGCTTTAAAGTTACATTACACTGTTTAAACCTTTAAAGATACAGTACACTGTCTGTACCTTTAAAGATACAATACACTCTCTGTACCTTTAAAGATACACTACACTGTTTGTACCTTTAAACATACAGTACACTGTTTGTACCTTTAAAGATACACTACTTTTTATGTAGCTTTAAAGATACACTACACTGTTTGTACCTTTAAAGATACACTACACTGTTTGTACCTTTAAAGATACACTACACTGTTTGTACCTTTAAACATACACTACACTGTTTGTAGCTTTAAATGATACACTGCACTGTTTGTACCTTTAAAAGATACACTACACTCTTTTTACCTTTAAATGATACACTACCCTGTTTGTACCTTTAAAGATACACTACACTGTTTGTAGCTTTAAAGATACACTACACTGTTTGTACCTTTAAACATACACTACACTGTTTGTAGCTTTAAAGATACAGTACACTGTTTGTAACTTTAAAGATACACTACACTGTTTATAGCTTAAAGATACACTACACTGTTTGTACCTTTAAAGATACACTACATTGTTTAAACCTTTAAAGATACAGTACATTGTTTGTACCTTTAAAGATGCACTACATTGTTTGTAGCTTTAAAGATACAGTACACTGTTTGTAACTTTAAAGATACACTACACTGTTTATAGCTTAAAGATACACTACACTGTTTGTACCTTTAAAGATACACTACATTGTTTAAACCTTTAAAGATACAGTACATTGTTTGTACCTTTAAAGATACACTACATTGTTTGTAACTTTAAAGATACACTACACAGTTTGTAGCTTTAAAGATACACTACACTGTTTGTAGCTTTAAAGGTACACTACACAGTTTGTACCTTTAAAGATACACTACACTTTTTGTAGCTTTAAAGATACACTACACTTTTTGTAGCTTTAAAGATACACTACACTGTTTGTACCTTTAAAGATACACAACAATGTTTAAACCTTTAAAGATACAGTACACTGTTTGTACCTTTAAAACATACACTACACTGTTTGTAGCTTTAAAGATACACTACATTGTTTGTACCTTTAAAGATACACTACATTGTTTGTACGTTTAAAGATACACTACACTGTTTGTACCTTTAAAACATACACTACACTGTTTGTAGCTTTAAAGTTACACTACACTTTTTGTAGCTTTAAAGATACACTACACTTTTTGTAGCTTTAAAGATACACTACACTGTTTGTACCTTTAAAGATACACTACACTGTTTGTACCTTTAAAGATACACTACACTTTTTGTAGCTTTAAAGATACACTACACTTTTTGTACCTTTAAAGATACACTACACTGTTTAAACCTTTAAAGATACAGTACACTGTCTGTAGCTTTAAAAGATATAGTGCACTGTTTGTACCTTTAAAGCTACACTAAACTGTTTGTAGCTTTAAAGATACACTGTCTGTACCTTTAAAGATACAATACACTGTCTGTACCTTTAAAGATACAGTACACTTTTTGTAGCTTTAAAGCTACACTACACTGTTTAAACCTTTAAAGATACAGTACACTGTCTGTACCTTTAAAGATACAATACACTCTCTGTACCTTTAAAGATACACTACACTGTTTGTACCTTTAAACATACAGTACACTGTTTGTACCTTTAAAGATACACTACTTTTTTATGTAGCTTTAAAGATACACTACACTGTTTGTACCTTTAAAGATACACTACACTGTTTGTACCTTTAAAGATACACTACACTGTTTGTACCTTTAAACATACACTACACTGTTTGTAGCTTTACATGATACACTGCACTGTTTGTACCTTTAAAAGATACACTACACTCTTTTTACCTTTAAATGATACACTACCCTGTTTGTACCTTTAAAGATACACTACACTGTTTGTAGCTTTAAAGATACACTACACTGTTTGTACCTTTAAACATACACTACACTGTTTGTAGCTTTAAAGATACAGTACACTGTTTGTAACTTTAAAGATACACTACACTGTTTATAGCTTAAAGATACACTACACTGTTTGTACCTTTAAAGATACACTACATTGTTTAAACCTTTAAAGATACAGTACATTGTTTGTACCTTTAAAGATACACTACATTGTTTGTAGCTTTACAGATACAGTACACTGTTTGTAACTTTAAAGATACACTACACTGTTTATAGCTTAAAGATACACTACACTGTTTGTACCTTTAAAGATACACTACATTGTTTAAACCTTTAAAGATACAGTACATTGTTTGTACCTTTAAAGATACACTACATTGTTTGTAACTTTAAAGATACACTACACAGTTTGTAGCTTTAAAGATACACTACACTGTTTGTAGCTTTAAAGGTACACTACACAGTTTGTAGCTTTAAAGATACACTACACTTTTTGTAGCTTTAAAGATACACTACACTTTTTGTAGCTTTAAAGATACACTACACTGTTTGTACCTTTAAAGATACACAACAATGTTTAAACCTTTAAAGATACAGTACACTGTTTGTACCTTTAAAACATACACTACACTGTTTGTAGCTTTAAAGATACACTACATTGTTTGTACCTTTAAAGATACACTACATTGTTTGTACGTTTAAAGATACACTACACTGTTTGTACCTTTAAAACATACACTACACTGTTTGTAGCTTTAAAGATACACTACACTTTTTGTAGCTTTAAAGATACACTACACTTTTTGTAGCTTTAAAGATACACTACACTGTTTGTACCTTTAAAGATACACTACACTGTTTGTACCTTTAAAGATACACTACACTTTTTGTAGCTTTAAAGATACACTACACTTTTTGTACCTTTAAAGATACACTACACTTTTTGTAGCTTTAAAGGTACACTACACTGTTTAAACCTTTAAAGATACACTACATTGTTTGTACCTTTAAAGATACACTACATTGTTTGTACCTTTAAAGATACACTACACAGTTTGTAGCTTTAAAGATACACTACACAGTTTGTAGCTTTAAAGATACACTACACTTTTTGTAGCTTTAAAGATACACTACACTTTTTGTAGCTTTAAAGATACACTACACTGTTTGTACATTTAAAGATACACAACAATGTTTAAACCTTTAAAGATACAGTACACTGTTTGTACCTTTAAAACATACACTACACTGTTTGTAGCTTTAAAGATACACTACACTGTTTGTAGCTTTAAAGATACACTACACATTTTGTACCTTTAAAGATACACTACACTTTTTGTACCTTTAAAGATACACTACACTGTTTAAACCTTTAAAGATACAGTACACTGTCTGTGGCTTTAAAGATACACTACACTGTTTGTAGTTTTAAAAGATATAGTGCACTGTTTGTACCTTTAAAGCTACACTAAGCTGTTTGTAGCTTTAAAGATACACTGTCTGTACCTTTAAAGATACAATACACTGTCTGTAGCTTAAAGATACACTACACTGTTTAAACCTTTAAAGATACAGTACACTGTTTGTAACTTTAAAGATACACTACACTTTTTGTAGCTTTAAAGGTACACTACACTGTTTAAACCTTTAAAGATACACTACATTGTTTGTACCTTTAAAGATACACTACATTGTTTGTACGTTTAAAGATACACTACACTGTTTGTACCTTTAAAACATACACTACACTGTTTGTAGCTTTAAAGATACACTACACTTTTTGTAGCTTTAAAGATACACTACACTTTTTGTAGCTTTAAAGATACACTACACTGTTTGTACCTTTAAAGATACACTACACTGTTTGTACCTTTAAAGATACACTACACTTTTTGTAGCTTTAAAGATACACTACACTTTTTGTACCTTTAAAGATACACTACACTGTTTAAACCTTTAAAGATACAGTACACTGTCTGTAGCTTTAAAAGATATAGTGCACTGTTTGTACCTTTAAAGCTACACTAAACTGTTTGTACCTTTAAACATACAGTACACTGTTTGTACCTTTAAAGATACACTACTTTTTTATGTAGCTTTAAAGATACAGTACACTATTTGTACCTTTAAAGATACACTACTTTTTATGTAGCTTTAAAGATACACTACACTGTTTTTACCTTTAAACATACACTACACTGTACCTTTAAACATACACTACACTGTCTGTACCTTTAAAGATACACTAAACTTTCTGTACCTTTAAAGATACACTACACTGTTTGTAGCTTTAAAAGTTACACCATACAGTTTGTAGCTTTAAACATACACTACACTATCTGTAACTTTAAAGATACACTATACAGTTTGTATTTTTAAAAATAAACTACACTGTCTGTACCTTTAAAGAGAAACTGTTTGTACCTTTAAAGTTACACTACACTCTTTGTAGCTTTAAATATACACTACACTGTCTGTACCTTTAAAGATACAGTACACTGTTTGTTCCTTTACAAATACACTACACTCTTTGTAGCTTTAAATATACACTACACTGTCTGTACCTTTAAAGAAACACTACAGTCTTTGTAGCTTTAAATATACACTACACTGTCTGTACTTTTAAAGATACACTACACTGTTTGTACCTTTACAAATACACTACACTTTTTGTAGCTTCAAAGATACACTACACAGTTTGTACCTTTAAAGATGCACTACACTGTTTAAACCTTTAAAGGTACAGTAAACTGTCTGTACCTTTAAAGATACACTACACTGTTTGTACCTTTAAAGATACACTACACTTTTTGTACCTTTAAAGATACACTACACTTTTTGTACCTTCAAAGATACACTACACTTTTTGTACCTTTACAAATACACTACACTTTTTGTAGCTTTAAAGATACACTACACTGTTTAAACCTTTAAAGATACAGTAAACTGTTTGTATCTTTAAAGATACGCTACACTGTCTGTACCTTTAAAGATACACTACACTCTTTGTAGCTTTAAAGATACACTACACTGTTTGTACTTTTAAAGATACACTACACTGTTTAAACCTTTAAAGATACAGGACACTGTCTGTACCTTTAAACATACACTATACTGTTTAAACCTTTAAATTATACACTACATAGTTTGTAGCTTCAAAGATACACTATACTGTTTGTAGCTTTAAAGATCCACTACACTGTCTGTACCTTTAAAAGATACACCACACTGTACCTTTAAAGGTACACTACACTGTTTGTAGCTTTAAAAGATAAACCACACTGTACCTTTAAAGCTACAAACAGTGTAGTGTAGCTTTAAAGATACACTATACTGTCTGTACCTTTAAAGATACACTACACTGCTTGTAGCTTTAAAGATAAACTGTCTGTACCTTTAAAGAAACACTGTTTGTACCCTTAAAGATACACTACACTGTCTGTACCTTTAAAAGATACACTACACTCTTTTTACCTTTGAAGATACACTTCACTGTTTGTACCTTTAAAAGATACACTACACTGTTTGTACCTTTAAAGGTACAAGGTCCACCGTCTGCATCTCACGTGTGACGTCTCTGACTGATCCTGACTGATCCTCTGACTGATCATGCCTCGTTTCTGGAGTTATTTTGCATACAGATGTTCTGTAGTGATGGGTGGAGCTGAGGGAGTGACATCAGCTGCTGCTCAGTGTTTAAAAACAATAATGAGTGTTTTTACATCAATCTGCTAATGTTTCCCCATCTGTTGACAGAGCGCCGTGCTGGAATAAGGCTCAGACTGTCTTCAGTTCAGAACCTCACTGACCCCTCTGTCAGAGACATGTTTGTAACTCAGGTAAACACTACAGAGAGGAGCACTCAGGAAAGTACCTCTCTCTCTCTCCCTCTCTCCCTTTCTCCTCCATGCTCCCTTTGCCATAGTGTCCGTACCGGGAATACCGAGCTACACTCTTCTGTAGCGAGGTAAACACCCGTGAGCAATGTGCCGTAATGTGTTGCGCATTTCCCTCGTGTGAGATCTCTGCCTCATGGTTCTGAAGTTGAATTGTCAGGTTTTTTAGAGGAGAAGCCCCAGGAGCTGTGAGAGAAGTGCTATTCTCTATTTTACAGCAGAGGAGCCTCACAATCTTTTTAAAACTGTCATTTTTAGATGAAAACAATACATAGAGTTCCTTTAAGATGAACTTGAAGCCATGGTGAATGTGAAGCCATGTTTTTCTACAGTGGTCATCGGTGTGGAACAGAACTGCTGTACGTCCATTCGCTGTCGACTTTGCTCCGTGATACATCAGTTTTAAAGCAGCACTATGTAAATGTTGAAAATATAAAACATTTTTAAATGAAAAAAAATTACAAAATAACTTTTAAACTTTTGACTAAAAAATTGTCAAAACAATACAATAGCTGTGATATCACGGCTGTAGAAAGTAAATTTGATTCTGGGTTGCTGCAGAAAAGAACTCACTGCACACTTTCACTACAGGAATTACATTTCCCATAATTTCCCAGACTGAGACTGAGACTGGGATAAAGACTGGGACTGAGACACTGAGACTGGGATAGTCTTTGAAACTTTGTTCAGAACAAGGTGTGTGAATTGAAACTGAACCAGTTCCATGTTGATTGAACAAGTCCAGGCGCCCACTGCTGTCCTGTAAGTGCTGGCATTGTTGCTGGGTTACGTGTATTTTGGGGCGTGACACTTCGGTCAGAGGAACATTCAGTCAGAGCGCTATTATCCTGCCATAACGACACTTCCGAACGTCTCTCAACCAATCACACTGCAGGGGCGGGACTTACAGACAGACACTGATCATCATAGTGATATATTGTGGTTATACATTCTTTAAAATAAAGGTGCGGTGCAAGAGAGGAACCACTTTTTCTGAATTGAATTGGTAAAGAATCTTAGAACAAAGTGATGGATTTTTAAACCTTTAACAGGTTCCTCTTTAAGGAAACAAAAACGGTTCTTCTCTGGCATCGCTCAAAGAACCCTTTGTATCTCCTTTATTTTTAATAGTGTACTCGATTACAACAGTAAAACCTCCCAAAATACATAAAAATACAGAATCTCATGTCCCTTTTAAAGAAATCATTATAAAATCATGTCCAATACAAACATTCTAGAAAATGTTGTGATAAATTAGGAACTGCAGAAGGAATTATTTACATAGTCCCTCACACCCTCTCTGTCCCCGTGTGTGTGTGTGTGTGAAAACACGTGGACGCAGATTTGGAAGTTTAATGCAATAATAAACATTTCTTCAGCATTAATTTATTTTACCACGTTAGCGTTCAACTATTTACTTTACTTTAATTAACCTTTATTCAACATCAACAACATTTACAATCTAACCTCCCTCTTTCTCTCTCTCTCTCTCTCTCTCTCTCTCTCTCTGTGTGTCACAGTTTAAAGAGCAGCTAGTTAAAAAAGGCCTCCCTGCAAATATCAGTGTAAAAGTGAGGAGACAAAATCAGGATAACCCAACAAAACCCAAACACACAACCTGCAACAACGGACTGTAAACACCTCTCACACACACACACTACACACAGAAACACTACACACACATTTATTACGGTTTATTTCCTCTTTATTGACACTTGACAAACACCTCTCTCTAATGTATTTCACTCTTTCACTCATTCATTCATTGTCTGTAACCCTTATCCAGTTTAGGAGGGTCCAGAACCTACCTACATGGGAGGAAACCCATGCAGACACAGAGAGAACACACCACACTTCTCACAGTCACCCGGAGGAAACCCACACAGACACAGGGAGAACACACCACACTCCTCACAGACAGTCACCTGGAGGAAACCCACACAGACACAGAGAGAATACACCACACTCCTCACAGACAGTCACCCGGAGGAAACCCATGCAGACACAGAGGGAACACACCACACTCCTCACAGACAGTCACCTGGAGGAAACCCACGCAGACACAGGGAGAACACACCACACTTCTCACAGACAGTCACCCGGAGGAAACACACGCAGACACAGGGAGAACACACCACACTCCTCACAGACAGTCACCCGGAGGAAACCCACGCAGACACAGAGAGAACACACCAAACTCCTCCCAGACAGTCACTCGGAGAATCGAACCCACAACCTCCAAGCCTCTGGAGATGTGTGACTGCAACACTACCTGCTGCGCCATCATGCCGCCCTCATTCACTCATTCATTCACTTCTTCTTTGTAGAAGAAAAGTATAAATATGTTACATTGTGTTAAATACTGAGGATGAATGCAGTAATAAAAATAGACCAGAATTAAGAGAAATAATTAACACGGACACTCATTAAGGCATAATTACATCAGACATACAACAGGAGTGTAATATTATTGTTTTATACTGTTTTCTGATTAGATTTCTACAAAATAACTAGCCCCTTATTACAGACCCGCACTCCTCTCACTTTCTCAGGTCTAAGGACTGAGTGTTCACTGTGTGTGTGTGTGTGTGTGTGTGTATGCATGTGTTGTATTTATTGCGTCTGCCACAAATAATGATGTTGTTGGTGTAAATAGGATATTGATTATTTAATGGTTAACCGCTCTAAAAAATTAACTGTCGCCCGCTGTAGTGAAATACAACTCTGACTCTGACCGGGGAGACTGGAGAGACTGTGGGCTTGTTTTCAGGTCTGAGAGTAAGGAGGTGTGTGTGTGTGTGTGTGTGTGTGTGTGTGTGTTTGGCCTGTTGTGTAAATATATACTGTACATTTACATTAGTGTCATCTCTGTGCGTCTGGGTGTGTGTCGTTCCTCCCCTGTGTGCAGTAAATAAACATTGCTCTGGATGCGCTGTTGTATCTTGTTATTCAAATCACACAACTTTCCCTGGCCACACACACATACACAGAATAAAACTCACACATGAAACTCCACAGTGACCACTTGGAGACGTCTGGGCTTCAGCTTCACCCTCAGGACATGGTCCAGCTCCTCTCTGCTGCTCTTAGAGACCAGCCCGGGAACTCTGCACTGCAGGTGTGTGTTTATCACTCTGGCACACACCCCCACACAACACACACACTGGTTACACACACACTCTGGCCAGCGGCAGGGGGTGGGGGACTGACAATCTGGGGAAGACTTTATTTATTTTAAAACCAAATGAAACCTGTGAAATGTTCTGTGGCTCAGATGTGATCTTACAGAAGTGTGCAATATGTTTGTTTCCTGTCTGAGTTCTGAGGCTCACAACAGCAGTAGTTAATTTTACTAAAATTAATAAACACTATTAATGTACCATTTAAACTGATGAACATTGCCTTAGACTGTTGTTGGGGGTCCATTGCTCTATCAGCGCCACTGAGGGATGGCTGTGGCATCATCAAGGATGATACTGGATCTGTCCACGTGATGGAAACAATATTCAGACCACTGTGCCACTCCAGAGCCATTAATCAGCACTGGCTGATTACTGCATGGTCCACGGCATGGTTCTTACTCTACATTAATGTAGTCCTGGTTCTGGAAGCGGGTTCTTGTTTAGTGGCTGTTCTCACGTGGTTCAGAGCGAGTCGAGTAGGGACTAAACCGTGCCGTGTAAACCTTGCAGAGCGCTGATTGTCCGGAGAGAGTCATCACTCTACTGTACTCTTGTTTTTATCTGACTCACGGCGGCAGCTCATAAAATTACGGCGTGGTCTTTTGAAGAGGTTCAAACGCTCCTTGGATCGGTGGCCGACGAAAGAATCCAGCGAGAGCTGGACGCTGCAACAAGGAAGGAACTAACTCTACTGATCTGTCTGAACTAATGACGGAGCTGTGTTCAGTCCCAAACAACAACAACAACAACAATGCCAATACACCATGAGTAAACACGGATTCCAGTAGAGTTCATTAGAGACCAGTAGAGCCCAGTAGAGCCCAGTAGAACCCAGTAGAGACAAGTAGACTCCAGTAGAAACCAGTAGAGACCAGTAGACTCCAGTAGAAAACAGTAGAAACCAGTAGAGTCCAGTAGAGACCTGTAGAGTAGGAACCATACAGTGAATAGATGTCATGGGGGACCACTGCTCTGCTTGTGCTTCCACAGACCCAGGCCCCAGACTCTGAGGAAACCTGAAAAGTGGGATTGAGAGATAACCATCAATGAGTTAGAGGTAGGACAGGAACAGATTTGGATTATCCCACCTCTGAAGAGTTGGTTGTATGTATATTCGAGTTCTGCAGGGTGTGAGATGTTCCCTTTAGGGCAAGGCCCCTGTTCCTCCAGACTAGAGTTTGATATAATGTAATTATATCCCAATTTAAATTACTACTTCTTTAAAGCAATGTTTAAAATCTGAAAGTTTTATTCAAAACAATCACTGATTGAAGTTTAGCAGAATCACTTTCTCCTGTCAGTAGCTGGTTCACGGGGTAATGGTTATTTTCTGAACTCAGTTTGTAAACCTTTTAAGTGTGGTGTATTTGTTTGATCTGCAATCGAAGGCTGGGTCCGTCTAATTTTAATAAAGTGGTTGTTATGATGTCCCGTGTGTTTTCACAGTAAAGTCCCACAGAAAGGCGAGGGCAGGGAGCAGATTTCACAGTCAAATCTCACAGCTGCAGAAGTTCACCTGTAAACAAATCGAACTCTCACTTTGTCTGAAATTTCACTAGAAAAACAAATCTGAGAGCTGTGTGTCTGCAGTAAACTCACTGAGCTTTTACTAGCATCAAAAACACCTCATTAAACAACAGCAAACCGATCCGACACGGCTAAAACGTCCAATAAACCCTGTGTTTTTACATACCCTTAATGACACAAAATATTTTATGTCTGACATAGGCCTTGATTACTAAGTTATTGTAACATTTTTAACCCCAGTGCATGATGTCATCCATGAAGCATTACATGTTCAAAAGAACATCACCGACAAAAAACTTTCTGTTGCTGTGATGTTGTAATGTTTCATGAACCATATCATACATGCATTCATTCATTCATTATCTGTAACCCGTATCCAGTTCAGGGTCGCAGTGGGTCCAGAGCCTACCTGGAATCATTGGGCGCAAGGCAGGTATATCTGAAGGGGGCACCAGTCCTTCACAGGGTAACACACTCATACCTACGGATGCTTTTGAGTCTCCAATCCACCTACCAACATGTGTTTTTGGAAACCCACGCAGACACAGGGAGAGCACACCACACTCCTCACAGACAGTCACCCGGAGGAAACCCATGCAGACAAAGGGAGAACACACCACAATCCTCACAGACAGTCACCCGGAGGAAACCCACGCAGACAGAGAGAACACACCACACTCCTCACAGAGAGTCACCCGGAGGAAACCCACGCAGACACAGGGAGAACACACCACCCTCCATACAGACAGTCACCCGAAGGAAACCCACGCAGACACAGGGAGAACACACCACACTCCTCACAGACAGTCACCCGGAGGAAACCCACACAGACACAGAGAGAACACACCACACTCCTCACAGACAGTCACTCGGAGGAAACCCACACAGACACAGAGAGAACACACCTCACTCCTCACAGACAGTCACCCGGAGGAAACCCACACAGACAAAGGGAGAACACACCACAATCCTTACAGTCACCCGGAGGAAACCCACACAGACACAGGGAGAACACACCACACTCCTCACAGACACTCACCCGGAGGAAACCCACGCAGACACAGGGAAAACACAACACATTCCTCACAGACAGTCACTCGGAGGAAACCCACGCAGACAGAGAGAACACACCACATTCCTCACAGACAGTCACCCGGAGGAAACCCACGCAGACACAGGCAGAACACACCACCTTCCTTACAGACAGACACCTGGAAGAAACCCACGCAGACACAGGGAGAACACACCACACTCCTCACAGACAGTCACCCGGAGGAAACCCACGCAGACACAGGGAGAACAAACCACCCTCCTTACAGACAGTCACCCGGAGGAAACCCACGCAGACACAGGGAGAACATACCACACTCCTCACAGACAGTCACTTGGAGGAAACCCACGCAGACACAGAGAGAACACACCTCACTCCTCAAAGAGAGTCACCTGGAGGAAACCCACGCAGACACAGGCAGAACACACCACACTCCTCACAGATAGTCACCCAGAGGAAACCCACGCAGACAAAGGGAGAACACACCACAATCCTTACAGACAGTCACCCGGAGGAAACCCACGCAGACACAGGGAGAACACACCACACCCCTCACAGACAGTCACCCGGAGGAAGCCCACGCAGACACAGAGAGAACACACCACACTCCTCACAGACAGTCACTCGGAGGAAACCCACACAGACACAGAGAGAACACACCTCACTCCTCACAGACAGTCACCCGGAGGAAACCCACGCAGACACAGGGAATACACAGCACACTCCTCACAGACAGTCACCCTGAGGAAACCCACGCAGACACAGGGAGAACACACCAGACTCCTCACAGACAGTCACCTGGAGAACACACCTCACTCCTCACAGACAGTCACCTGGAGGAAACCCACGCAGACACAGGGAATACACACCACACTCCTCACAGACAGTCACCCGGAGGAAACCCACACAGACGCAGGGAGAACACACCACAATAAATATCTTGTGCTTGTTTTTTTCTCAGCCTGTTGTCATGGCAATGCCTCAGCATCATGGACTTATCACCCTTCTCATCTTTATTTTAATCAGTAAGTATTTATTATTAAAAAAATAACATTTACAGTATTACACTGTACATGAGCTCATTGTTTATTAAATAATAACTAATAACACGTTACTTTCAACTATAAGCTTAAATATAGATGGAAAAAAGTAGAACTGTTATATTATAAACAAATAACTAGTAACATTACGATAGATCACTGTTAATAAAGACGTTATAGTGAACTCATGAGCCATAAGATGTGAAAGCTTACTGTAGTGATGAGGTTTGTATAAAGTTAAAGAGCAAATATCTAAAGGGTTAAAATAACTCATAAATCTAGTTTTGTGGTGGTGATGATTATTAAAATAACAATAATGATTCAAATTCTAATATTCTATAGTCAGAGTAAAGAAACCCAGACCTCCCTCTCCCCAGCCACTGATTCCAGCTCCTGCAGGGGTTTCTCGAGGTGTTCCCAGGCCAGTCAAGACATGTAGTCTCTCCAGCGTGTTCTTGGTCTGCCTCGGGGCCTCCTCTCCGTTGGACATGCCCCAAACACCACACCAGGAAGGCATCCAGGATGCATCTGGACCAGATGCCCGAACCACCTCAACTGGCTCTTCTCGACGTGGAGGAGCAGCGGCTTCACTCCGAGTCTCTCCCAGATGTTAACCCTGTATCTAAGGGAGAGTCCAGTTACTCTGCAGATAAAACTCATTTCAGCCGCTTGTACCCACGATCTCATTCTTTCGGTCACTACCCAAAGCTTGTGGCCATAGGTGAGTGTTGGGACATATATTGAACGGTAAAACGAGAGCTATGCTTTTCTGCTCAGCTCTCTCTTCACCACAACGGACAGGTACAGAGCCCGCATTACTGCTGATGCTGCACCGATCTGCCTGTCAATCTCCCACTCCATCTTTCCCTCACTCATGAACAAGACCCCGAGGTATTTAAACTCCTCCACTTGAGGCAGAATCTCACTTCCAAACGGGAGAGATTACTGAGTACAATGGACTCGGAGATGCTGATCCTCATCCCTGCCACTTCACACTCGGCTGCAAACTGGTCCAGCAAGAGCTGGAGGTCCCTGCTCGATGAAGCCAACATGACCACATAATCCTCAAAAAGCAGATGTGGAATCCTGAGACCACTGAACTGGACACCTTCCGCCACTTGCCTACGCCGAGAAATTCTTTCCATAAAAGTTATGAACAGAACCGGTGACATTGGGCAGCCCTGACGGAGTCATGTAGGACTTACTGCCAGCCATACGAACAAGACTCCTGCTCTGTTTATAGAGGGACTGGATGGCTTGTAGCAAAGAGCCCAGTACCCCATACTCCCAGAGCTTTCCCCACAGAATATCCTGAGGGACATGGTCGAACGCCTTCTCCAGATCCACAAAACACATGTAGAATAGGCGAGCAAACTCCTACGCACCCTCCAGGATTCTAGCGAGGTTAAAGAGCTGGTCCTGTGTTCCACGAATTGGGCAGAATCTGCATTGTTCCTCCTGGATCTGAGGTTCAACTATCAGTCAGACTCTTCTCCAGTACCCCCGCATAGACCTTACCGGGGAGGCTGAGGAATGTGATCCCCCTGTAGTTGGAACACACCCTCTGATCCCCCTTTTTAAAAAGGGGAACCACCACCCCAGTCTGCCAGTCCAGAGGCACTGACCCAGATGTCCATGGGATGTTGCAAAGACGTGTCAGCCAGGACAGCCCCACAACATCCAGATCCATGAGGAACCTGGGGCAAATTTCACCCACCCCTGGGGCCCTACCTCCAAGAAGTTTTCCTACCACCTCAGCCACCTCAGCCCCAGTGATAGACGAGCCCCCCCGGGGTCCCCAAACTTCTACTTCCTCTATGGAAGACGTGCTGGTGGGATTGAGAAGATCCTCAAAGTATTCCTTCCACCACCTAATGACGTCCCCAGTTGAGGTCAACACTTCCCCACCCCCACAATATACAGTGTTGGTGGAAAACCGCTTTCCCCTCCTGAGTCGCCTGATGGTTTGCCAGAATCTTCTCGGAGCCGACCAAAAGTCGTTTTCCATGTCCTCACTGAACTCCTCCCACACCCGAGTTTATGCCTCAGCGACAGCTGAAGCCGCAAGCCGCCTGAGCCAACCAGGCTCCATAGGAATCTTTCTTCAGCTTGACAGCCCCCCTCACATGGGGTGTCCACCACTGTGTGCAGGGATTGCCACCCCGACAGGCACCGACAACCTTGCAGCCACAGCTCCATTCAGCCGCCTCAACAATGGAGGTCCGGAACATGGCACACTCTGACTCAATGTCACCGGCCTCCCCCAGGATGCAGTCGAAGCTTTGCCGGATGTGGGAGTTGAAGATTTTTCTGACAGGTTCCTCTGCTAAACGTTCCCAAATGTTTGGGCCTTCCAGGTCTGTCCGGCATCCTCCCCCGCCATCTGATCCAACTCACCACCAGGTGGTGATCAATTGACAGCTCAGCATTTCTCTTCACCCAAGTGTCCAGAACATATGGCCGCTGGTCCGATGATACAACTATAAAATTGATCATCCAACTATATCTAGGCGGTACCTCTTAACCTCGCGCACCAGCTCAGGCTCTTTTCCCACCAGAGAGGTTACGTTCCATGTTCCAAAAGCCAGTTTCAGTAACCGAAGATCAGAATGCCAGGGCCCCCAACCCTGGCCGCCACCCGATCCACAATACACCAGACCCGGATTACTACATCTCCCACAGGTGGTGGGCCCATGGGAGATAAATTATAATCATTTTTTTTATTATTTGTTTATTAGTAATTTGTAGTATTATACCTTTTTAATATCTTCGTTTATTGGAATTGGAGATAACTAAGGGTATTTTAATTACAAAATTATTGCTTCTTCTTACACTTAAACAATATTAAATATAAATAAATTTTTTCCTTACAATACTGTTTCAATAATTATACTTTTACACTTCAATTCTATGTTAATAATTACTAATTCTTTAATATAAATTTAATACTTGTATATTTAAACTTCAATACTGTGTTCATTCTTACATTTATGAATTTCTTAAGATTTTAATAGTACTTTAATTGTTAAAGTTTACAATTGAATGAAGACATAATTTTGTACACATTAAAACCACTTTAACTCTCTGGGGTCTAAGGACGTTTTCTCTTCTTAAATTCACATTTATATGCATTTGATGCATTTATATTTCCTATTAAACTTTTCAGATGGAAAACTGAGAAAATGTCCTTATGCCCCAGAGGGTTAAAGCAACAGTTGGTAGTATTTCTCTATTAATGTTCCAGCTTTAGAATCTCTCTGATGCTCCACAGAGTTGTAACAGGGAGAATAGAAACTCTTTCGTTGCTACTCTGGGCTCAGCACTGCAGAAACTTCTCTTTGTAACTTTTGGAGGAGGGTAGGACAGAGAGAAGCAGGATAGTCATTTTGACGAATACATTGTATGTTTCACATGAATGAAATTAGTGAAAGTCTGGAATAAAGTGAAACACTTTTATACACTTTTATACAACACATTTATACTCAATCAAATTAAGGTCCTAATAGGCTTGTTGTACACAGTGATAAACACAGATACCATCACCGTCACCCAAAGGAAACCCACGTAGACTAGCTTTTCAGAGGAAGAAAAAAATCTTTTTAACTTTCAGTGGAAGTTAGAGCATTCCTTTTGGTCATTCATTTTAAAGTTTACACACAGTGTGAATGACAGCTACTGTGTTGAAATGTAGTAGTAAATACACAGACAGATACACACCCACACACACACATACACACAGATACAGGGTTTTATTGGGACAGCAATGATTTAGTTGAATGTATATAATAATTGTTTTTTTTTAAGTGCCGCTCTGTTGTCCTTAAATAACTTACTTTATGCTCCAGAGAGAGGGTTCACCATGTTAAAAATAGGTTTAGTACTGAATCTCTAACACAACCAGGCCTCTAGGTGTCAGTATAACAGCAGTTAAACCTAATTAAATGGCATTAGTTTATTTCTTACATAGTATAATAAATCAATTCATATTGTGACACTTTTTCACAGTTCATTCGGTCGACTCCAATGTTCCTGACCCCTGCCTTTCCTACACGGTCCTGAATGACCTCTGGAGAGCCACTAACAACTCCAACGGGGCTCTCCACTGTGACCAGTCTGTGGACTGGAGTGGGTGGTACAGACTCCAATACAATGGGCTGGATGCCGTCATGCCCCAGACCTGTGTACCTTCATACACGTGCGGCACCAATGTCCCCCTGTGGATAAACGGCTCTCACCCACAGCTGCAGGACGGAGTGATGACCGTCCAAATCTGCGGCAACTGGAATTCAGCCTGCTGCCAGTACAGGTCTAATCCCATCCAGGTCAAAGCATGTCTGGGGAATTATTTCGTCTACCAGTTCGTCAAACCCTCTGACTGTTGGCTGGCGTATTGTGCAGGTAAGCTGCTGTGCACTGTATCACCCTGCTCTGTCTCGCCTGGTGTGTCCCGGTCCATGGGCTTTTGCTGTCCAAGCCACACCCCCAGGTTCTTCTCCTTGTTCTCTTCCCTTGTTTTTGTTTTCTGTCCTCTGTCCTCCGTGCCTTTGTCTTAGTGATGAACATGTGTCTTTGTTTCTTAGGTTTAGTTCCTGCTTTTTGTTTCATGAAGGACATTAGTGAAATAACCCACTCACACCTGCATCTTTCCCCGGGACACTCAGCGTTACGTGTGTAATTACAATTACCGTTATTAAATACAGTAAACCATTATTAACTATAATTAACAGTGTTAAAATAATAATGACTACTAACAATTACAATAACTATTTACCACTAATTAAAATGTCCAATTATTCATTACAATTTTAAATGAACATTTACATTAATTATCACCAATTACAAAGACTTATTGACAAATAACCATTGCAAAAGACATTAGTAAATATAATAACACATTACAAATTAATACTTACAATATTTCTATTACCATTTACTAATTACAAAAACAAATTAATTTCCAGTTTTTCACACCAATTACTTTGGCTAAATATACTTACAAATGACAAACTGACAATCACTACATTCTGTTAAATTACACATAAGTAATTACAATTATAATTTCTAATTACAATTCTAATTACAATTATAAATAATTATTTGACCATGACCCTGAAATGGATTCAGTGGCAAAGATGATGATGATGAATTACTATTTGTAGACTTGTTTTAGATGATATGTTTATAACTGTCAGGAATCACCGAGCGGACTGACGGAAGCAGACGCAGTCGCTAAAACACAGAATACTTTATTTAAACTAAGGTTAACAAAACAAAGACAGGTAGATTTGGACAGAAAGAATCAAACAGAAACCTAGACTAAAGAGACAGATACTGACTAAACCTAAACAGAGGGAACTAGACAGACAGAGATAAACCTAGACAAAGAGAGCTTATACAGAGAGAGCTAATATACTACAGACAGAAACCACAAAAGTACACAAAGCACAGGAAAGGAAACACTAACAGACCAGAGAAACAAACTAGAGAGGCAAAAGGAAGAAAACAGACAGAACAAACTGAATAGAGGGACAGACTGACTAGACTGAGAAACGAGACAAAGGAAGCAAAACAACAAGACTGGGAACTAGAATCAAACGAGAATGAGAACGACACAAAACGACATGACTTGACTGGGAACCTGACAAAACAAAGGTGACCGACAAGAGGACGAGAGAGAGAAAGGGGCTTAAATACAAAACATAGACGAGATGCACCTGAGACAGATAACGAGGGGGCAGGGTAACAAATGAGACACAGACGAGGAGGCAGAACAAAGGCGGGACATGGGAGGAGACAAGGACAACAACAGACAGAGCTATGTGTTGAAAGAGCATATGGCCGGGAAAACAGACATGACAGGACGAGGGCGTGACAATAACACTTTATTGCTAAAGCTGTTGGTGTGTGAGTCTTTTATTTGACCTTTATTAACAAAATAAAAGTCTGTGCTTTTTTACTGATATTGTTTTAATCTTTTATTTTATTTTTCACCAGAGATCATCCAGCCAAAGAAAAGTAAGATATTCACATTTTAGTTTCAAATTTTAGCTGCTCAGTTTTTAAACCTTAGTGTTTACATAGATGTATGTTAATGATATTAAAATATCTCTAATCTTCTGAAGTGCGCCGTGGGATACGGCTGAAACTCTCCTCCTCTCAGAAACTCACAGATCCAGCCGCCACTGGAGCGTTTCTAACAGAGGTCAGGGATCATTTACTCAAACACTTTCCCCACCGCATCAGTGATGTGAACCCTCAGAAAATCAGATTCAGGAATGTCACAAACTCAGCTGTGTTATTATTGTGTGATATGTGTGATCTGTCAACATTTATTAACATATAAACATCATTTTAAAATGCACAGTGATAGTCATTATAAAGGCATGTTTATCAGCTGAGGATATTGATTCCTAGAGGGAGCTGTTCAAACTCACATTAGTTATCTATGCTTTGACTGAATGTGAGGTAACCCACACCAGCAGGATTCAGGTAAAGGTTTAAAGGACATATTTTACTTTAAATTTGAATTTATATTGTCAGTATATTTTAATTTGTATATTTAATTTTAATTAATTTTAGCCTGACCACCACAACAAATGTAGAAAATGAGAAATAATTGTATTTATTTATTCTGTCTTTGATCTTTTTTAACATCATTTTATAATGCTAAATGTACTCTATTATTTATATTTCTAAAATGTATAATTCATATATTTTTCTCAGTGTTTAATCAATTTAATGTGTTTAAAGCTGTATTTCAAAGCAATAAATTGTTGCTTGTTTTTTATTGAACACAAAGACTTTCAGCAGTCCACGAAAAGATCTTAATAAAATATGAATAGACCAAACAATCAATAGATTTCCCTCCGACCTGATCGATCGGGAACGCTCTGATGACTCTGGAACTGTGCGTTTCTCTTTTTCAGTTGAAAGTGAAACTGCTTCAGAACGGTCTCCCTGCAAACGACACAATAACACTGAGAGACATTCAACAGCAGATTGACTTTGAGTCCACTCCGTCCAACCTGGGAAACTGTTGAAGATATTAACCCCTTATTTCTGATACTTCCACTTCAGGAACTTAAACACAGCCATTTAGTAGAATATTTCTAAATACAGATTTTAAAGATATAGAGAATAAAAACATATATAAACACCTCGTTTCTGCACTCAGCTCCACTGACCTGTTCTACAATCACAGAGTGGACACAGGGTTTAAAAACTCCAGCAGCACTGCTGTGTCTGATCCACTCGCACCAGCACAACACACACTAACACACCACCATCACACCAGTGTCACTGCAGCGCTGAGAATGATCCACCACCACATCACACCTGCTCTGTGGGGGTCCTGAGCGCTGAGGAACAGGGAGAAAGGAGGGTAATAAACTATGCAGAGTAACAGGTGGACTACAGGGTGTAAATGTGGATCTGCAGAGTGACCGGAGTGGACAGTGGAGCTGAGAGAGGGGACAGTGGAGCTGAGAGAGGGGACAATGAGGGGACAGTGGAGCTGAGAGAGGGAACAGTGAGGGGACAGTGGAGCTGAGAGAGGGGACATTGAGGGGACAGTGGAGCTGAGAGAGGGGACATTGAGGGGACACTAATACACTCACCCAGTCACTCACACATTCACCCAGTGACTCATATACTCACCCAGTAACTCATACACTCACCCAGTAAATCACACACTCACCCAGTCACTCACACACACTCACCCAGTCACTCATACACTCACCCAGTAATTCACACACTCACCCAGTTACTCATACATTCACCCAGTAACTCACACACACACTCACCCAGTCACTCACACACTCAAGCAGTCACTAATACACTCACCCAGTCACTCACACATTCACCCAGTGACTCATATACTCACCCAGTAACTCATACACTCACCCAGTAAATCACACACTCACCCAGTCACTCATACACTCACCCAGTAACGCACACACTCACCCAGTCACTCACACATTCACCCAGTGACTCATACACTCACCCAGTAACTCACACACTCACCCAGTCACTCACACATTCACCCTGTCACTCACACATTCACCCAGTAATTCATACACTCACCCAGTAAATCACACACTCACTCAGTCACTCATACATTCACCTAGTAACTGCACCCAGTGGAGCTGAGAGAGGGGACAGTGAGGGGACACTGAGTGCAGAAACAGGAAAGAGTAAAAATACTGTGGTGTTTGTTGCTGCTCAGAATCACTGTCTGAGAATAAAGACAAATTTACTTCAACAATCCGTCTTTGTAGCTGTGTTTATTACACATTCACCCTGTCACTCACACACTCACCCAGTCACTCACACACACTCACCCAGTCACTCATACACTCACCCAGTAAATCACACACTCACCCAGTCACTCATACATTCACCCTGTCACTCACACACTCACCCAGTCACTCACTCACTCACCCAGTCATTCACACACTCATGCAGTCACTAATACACTCACCCAGTCACTCACACATTCACCCAGTGACTCATACACTCACCCAGTAACTCATACACTCACCCAGTCACTCATACACTCACCCAGTCACTCACACACTCACTCAGTCACTCACACATTCACCCAGTGACTCATACACTCACCCAGTCACTCACACACTCACCCAGTCACTCACACATTCACCCAATAAATCAAACACTCACCCTGTCACTCACACACTCACCCAGTCACTCACACCCTCACCCAGTAACTCAAACATTCACCCAGTCTCTCACACACTCACCCAGTCACTTACACATTCACCCTGTCACTCACACCCTCACCCTGTCACTCACACCCTCACCCTGTCACTCACACACTCACCCAGTCACTCACACCCTCACCCAGTAACTCACACACTCACCCTGTCACTCACACACTCACCCTGTCACTCACACACTCACCCAGTCACTCACACATTCACCCTGTCACTCACACACTCACCCAGTCACTCACACATTCACCCAGTCACTCACACCCTCACCCAGTAACTCAAACATTCACCCAGTCTCTCACACACTCACCCAGTCACTTACACATTCACCCTGTCACTCACACCCTCACCCTGTCACTCACACACTCAGCCAGTCACTCACACACTCACCCAGTCACTCATACACTCACCCAGTAATTCATACACTCACCCTTCCACTCACACACTCACCCAGTCACTCACACACTCACCCAGTCACTCATAAAATCACCTAGTCTCTCACACATTCCCCCAGTCACTTACATACTCACCCAGTAACCCACACACTCACCCAGTCACTTACACATGTACCCAGTCACTCACGAACAGAATGCTACTACATTACTCCAGCAGCAATACAAGCAGCACATCTGGGGAAGAGGGGAAATAGTGTTGTGTATTCTCCAGATACAGGGGGTATCTGTTAGTGTGTGTGTGTGTGTGTGTGTGTGTGTGTTTGTGTAGTCAGTGATTAAACAGCATCCCTGCAGTGAGGGGGTGGGCAGTGGGGGGTGTAGGGTGAGAGGGGGGCAGCAGTGATTGATGGCCTGGACTTTAGCTGACAATAATTTGTCAGAGATGGACTGCACAGAGACGTGTTCCTGCTTTCTCTGGACCCTCAGGACCACTGTCCACTCCGAAAACCGCCGTCCAATTAAACACCCTGCTGTCCACTCCGAAACCTGCCATCCAATCAGAAACCCCTGTCCAATCAAACACCATCCTGTTCAGTCCAAAGAGACCTGACCCCAGCTTATCATCAGCAACTGAGGGAACACCACAGCCTCAGGACATCAGTTCAGTGCAAATCAGAATCAGACTGACCTTGTGTTCTCATTAATGATGGAGGAACATCACACTCAGGACTGGATGGAGAACTAGGAGGAGAACCAGGAGGAGATCTGGAGAATGCTGCTCCTGTGCTACACCTTTTTGACTGGTGTCAGATTCTTGTTTTCAGGCCGAATACCATTTTAGGGCTGAGGAGAGCGGACTGCAACATTTAAAGGATGTTGTGGCTGGGGGGAGGGGGCTGGGGGATGGAGAGGGGTTGTTCAGAGAATAAGTGTCATATGCCCACTTTAAAATCCTGCTCTCCTGCCTGTACTCTGGCTCACAGCACGAATCAGTTCTATTTCTCTATTTTTGTTGTCTTTACCTTATTTTTATAGTTGAATATTTTATGTGGAACAGCTACTAGATGCTTTTATCCATATATATCTTTATATTTTATTTGAAAATAACCCCAAACCCCCGCATGCACTCCCCCAAAAAAATCTAAATATCTGAATCTCAAGATAAGAAAAAAAAAAAAAACCTACCCAACAAATATCCAAATTTTTGCATTGAGCCCTAAAGATTGTACAAATCTGAAATCTCATTTCCTGCTCTTCTGTAAATGTAAATCCATGTTGTCATTCTGTAGGAGACATCATGTCCAAATAAGGAGTTGTGGGTGTGACAGTGTGTGTCCAAATAAGCTGTTGTGGGTGTGTCTGTGTGTGACCAAATAAGGAGTTGTGGGTGTGGCTGTGTGTGTCCAAATAAGGAGTTGTGGGTTTGGCTGTGTGTGTCCAAATAAGATGTTGTGGGCGTGGTTGTGTGTGTCCAAATAGGAGTTGTGGGTGTGGCTGTGGGTGTCCAAATAAGCTGTTGTGGGTGTGGCTATGTGTGTCCAAATAAGCTGTTGTGGGTTTGGCTGTATGTGTCCAAATAAGGAGTTGTGGGTGTGGCTGTGTGTGTCCAAATAAGCTGTTGTGGGTGTGGCTGTGTGTGTCCAAATAAGGAGTTTTGGGTGTGGCTGTGTGTGTCCAAATAAGCTGTTGTGGGTGTGGCTGTGTGTGTCCAAATAAGCTGTTGTGGGTGTGGCTGTATGTCTATGTTGTGGGCGGAGCTGGAAGGTGTTATGCACATGACTGTGCCAATACAAAGAGTTGTGGGCTTGGTTGTATGGCCATATAAGGTGTTGTGGGCGTGGCTGGGTGACCATATAAGTAATTGACCCCTGCTACAGGATGACGATAAGCCTTCAGTGGTATGTTATCAGTCGATATGTTCAGTGGGTGTGAGATTTTCTGGTGTGTACCGATTGAGTGACAGGTTGGTTGTCGTGGCAACAGGCTGCTGGAGGTTAGCATTAGCACTAGTTCATTAATCGTAGCCCTGTTGTTGATGTGGGCTGATGGTATTGAAGTGTGTGGAACTGAAAGGCGCCCCAGGGACCACTCCATTATCCCCTCAGAGCAATTAGAGTCTGACACTCGCTCAATAACGGAACAGTGACAGAGAATCAGATGGAGAACCCAGAGCAAAGAAACTGAGCCCGTAACTGCTTAACTCACCAAGGTCAGAACCAGCCTTCTCCTGAAATAACCTCCCTATGCTTCTGTCCCTGAATGTCTGTGTGAATGGAATGAGATGTCCTCCTCTAAAGGCCCCTCACAGAAAGTGAGGACAGTAGACGGTGGGGGACAGTGGACAGTGGAGGAGAATGGAAGCAGATGTCCTCCTCTAAAAGCCCCTCACAGAAAGTGAGGACAGTAGACAGTGGGGGACAGTGGACAGTGGAGTTGAATGGAAGCAGATGTCCTCCTCTAAAAACCCCTCACAGAAAGTGAGGACAGTAGACGGTGGGGGACAGTGGACAGTGGAGGTGAATGGAAGCAGACGTCCTCCTCTAAAAACCCCTCACAGAAAGTGAGGACAGTGTACGGTGGGGGACAGTGGACAGTGGAGGTGAATGGAAGCAGACGTCCTCCTCTAAAAGCCCCTCACAGACAGTGAGGACAGTAGATGGTGGGGGACAGTAGACGGTGGGAGACACAAGGCTGGTGTCTGAGTGATATTTGGAAATGGTGGTGGTGTTGACATCCAGTCCTGGTGGAGAGGGATGCGCAGGATGCTATGAGGTGACTCTGCAGAGACTGGAGGCGGTGCTGGAGGAGGAGATGGAATCAAATGCTAGGTGTGTGTTGGAGACATGGCCATGTCTGGTTGTATTCACCAAAACTGAAGAGAAATCTCCACACAGCCACTGCCCAGCAGCACATTGCCCTGCTCTGTGTTTACTGTGTGTACGCGGTGTGTGGGGTCTGTGGGCTCCAGTGAAATGAAGACCACTGCTGTCTGTGTGATATTGTTTTAAAATAAAGGCTGTATATTTACAGTGAGTTACAGAAAATCCATCACAAGTCTCTTTTGCACTGATCTGAACTGGTTTATGACACTGTGCTTTCTGCCTACAGCTGATATCAAAGTCTGACCCAATCAATAACTCATCAATACTGGACCTGCTTCATCTGGGTCTAGTGTAAAATACAAATTGCCCGCAAAGCGCTTCCTGCACCCAGCCATGGAAGTAAACACACATACCTTAAAAAAAATGGTATTATCCAAATACGGTTATAAATAGTACATTGTTAAAAGTTCAGAATGTATCCAACCATCTGTCCCTGGTCTCCCCATACATCCTTTTTGAGGTTAGACAGTGGAAACTAATCAAAAACACTGTGTATAAATCTCTGAGTGTGTGCCCTCTCCATGTGCTGCTCTGTTGGTTTTGTTCTGGAAACCGCTCTAATGTGTTTATGAAGCCCCAGTGTCTGTAAATGGGTAAAAATACAAAGTGTCTGGGTCCGGTGCTAGGCTTTCTCTCTCTCTGCTCACGGCAGAGAAACGCCATTTGGAGGTTTTTAGACAACGGAGAGACTCCAAACGCTGAAAAGCATTTTTGCTGTTAGAGTTACATTACTTAAGTTTAACAATAATTTTTAGAATGTAAGACAATTATAGGAGTCCTGAATCAGCAGACAGGTCTATATATTCAAACATCCATTCATGTATTCATTGTCTGTGACCCTTATCCAGTTCAGGGCGGTAGTGGGTCCGGAGCCTACCCAAAATCACTGGGCGCAAGGCAGGAACACACCCTGGATGTGTTCCTCTGGGTGACTATCTGTGAGGAGTGTGGTGTGTTCTCCCTGTGTCTGCATGGGTTTCCTCCTTTTGAATGTCTGTGAGGAGTGTGGTGTGTTCTCTCTGTGTCTGTGTGGTTTTCCTCCAGGTGACTGTCTGTGAGGAGTGTGGTGTGTTCTCCCTGTGTCCGCGTGGGTTTCCTCCAGGTGTCTGTCTGTGAGGAGTGTGGTGTGTTCTCCCTGTGCCTGCGTGGGTTTCCTCCAGGTGACTGGCTGTGAGGAGTGTGGTGTGTTCTCCCTGTGTCTGTGTGGGTTTCCTCCAGGTGACTGTCTGTGAGGAGTGTGGTGTGTTCTCCCTGTGTCTGTGTGGGTTTCTTCCAGGTGACTGTCTATGAGGAGTGTGGTGTGTTCTTCCTGTGTCTGCGTGGGTTTCCTCCGGGTGACTGTCTGTGAGGGGTCTGGTGTGTTCTCTCTGTGTCTGCGTGGGTTTCCTCCAGGTGACTGTCTGTGAGGAGTGTGGTGTGTTCTCCCTGTGTCTGCGTGTGTTTCCTCTGGGTGACTGTCTGTGAGGAGTGTGGTGTGTTCTCCCTGTGTCTGTGTGGGTTTCCTCCGGGTGACTGTCTGTGAGGAGTGTGGTGTGTTCTCCCTGTGTCTGCGTGGGTTTCCTCTGGGTGCTCCGGTTTCCCACGCTCCAAAAACACACGTTGGTAGGTAGATTGGAGACTCAAAAGTGTGAGTGTGTGTCGCCCTACCGGTGTGAGTGTGTGAGTGAATGTGTGAGTGCGTGTCGCCCTGTGAAGGACTGGAGCCCTCTCCAGGGTGTGTTCCTGCCTTGCACCCAGTGAGTCCAGGTAGGCTCTGGACCCACTGCCACCCTGAACTGGATAAGTGTTACAGAAAATGAATGAATGAATGAATAAAAAAATATATGGACAGATTTTGCCACCCACACCAGGGCCCCTTGTTCCTTAATATATTTCAGAAAGATGGCACCCCTACCAATGAGGTTTAAGATTAGATTTTACCATAGGGAGGGAATAGGTCTAATTTGAGGGACAGAGAATGTGGGAGACAATTCTGGAGATGGCTCAGTGGATTGGAACTGCAGCACTTTTTAAAATCCCAATATCAGTTTGATAGTGTTCATCAAAAGGTTTAGCTCAACACAAGCTACAGAGTTAGTGCTATAGAAGGCCTTTTCAATCAGTCTCAGCTGGCAGAGCTAGCATGCTAATCTACAAATACCCTTGATCTAACAAAGATCATGCTGTGATTCTGTCTCTCACTGAATATAAACATGGCCCTGGTCATAATGTTGATTAAACTGAGCATGCTCTGTGATTCCAACGCAGTGAGGTTAAAATATGAAACATATGCTCCAGTAAATTAGCGCCCTCAGAAGGGGAATGCTGTCACTGTTTAACTGATAATTCCAGTCCTTTCAGAATTATAGCCTTATGGTCAGTTCAGAGCTGGACACAGCATTTAGCACAGTTAGCAATGTTAGCATAGCTGCGAAATATTCAATACTCAGGATAGCTGAGAGTTGAGGTTAGAATTAGAATTAAGGCGTAATTGATGGAGATTATTATTATAATTATTATTATTACTAATATTATTTATCTAAATTAAGCAAGACTCTCTCTCTCTCTCTCTCACTTTCTTGTGTGTCAGAAGTGGTCAGATCTCACGCGTCCTGGCTGCATGCCTTTCTGTCGGTGGAAACATTCTCCTGGCAGGTGTTTATTCATGAGCGGAAAGTTTGGCAGAGGTGGAATAAATGTTGTTCATAAAGAAGGGCCCAGAACAGTTTGTTGGTAATTGAGCAGTTTCTCACCATAATTAAAGAATAAACTTCAGTACATTATTCTCTATAAGTAACAGGAAGCGGCATCCAGCCACAAGGAGCCCAGACACTTAATAACTCAGTCCTGAGAGCTGGTATTATTCAGACAGGGAAGAACACCACAGTGAGGCTGAGATGGTAGATAACTTTATGTATGTAGGAGTAAATGGGGGCGGCACGGTGGCGCTCCAGGGACCTGGAGGTTGTGGGTTCAATTCCTGCTCCAGGTGACTGTCTATGAGGAGTTGGTGGGTTCTCCCCGTGTCCGCGTGGGTTTCCTCCGGGTGCTCTTGTTTCCTCCGGGTGCTCTGGTTTCCACAGTCCAAAAAACACATGTTGGTAGGTTGATTGGCGACTCAAAAGTGACCATAGGTGTGAGTGTGTGAGTGAATGTGTGAGTGTGTGTGTTGCACTGAGAAGGACAGGTGCCCCCTCCAGGGTGTAATCCCTCCTTGCGCCCAATGATTCCAGGTAGGCTCTGGACCCACCGTGTCCCTGAATTGGATAAGCAGTTACAGATAATGGATGGATGGAGTAAACGGCTATAGCTTGTGTGCATCAGGGTTTCGGTGCTGTAACTGTATGTAGGAGTAAATGGCTGTAGCTGGTGTGCGTCAGTATTTCGGTGCTGTAACTGTATGTAGGAGTAAACAGCTGTAGCTGGTGTGTGTCAGTATGTCGGTGTTGTAATTGTATGTAGGAGTAAACGGCTGTAGCTGCTGGGTGTCAGTATTTCGGTGCTGTAACTGTATGTAGGAGTAAGCAGCTGTAGCTGGTGTGTGTCAGTATTTCGGTGCTGTAACTGTATGTAGTAGTAAATGGCTGTAGTATTTCAGTGCTGTAACAGCACTAGGTGTTTAACTGTATATAGGACATGGAGATTTACACTGTCAGAAAAACACTGTAATGGCACCCTCAAAGGACCATAATTGTACCATATACTTTTGATTGTAGATTTGAAACTTGCATTTATCACAATGACTTTTATACAATTACATTCTGACACACTTAATTTATCTCTTTACTAAATCACTTCCTGGACTCTGCTGGCAGATCCCTGTTTATAAATTACAGCAGTTTTCATTGTTCTTTCAAAGAAATAAACTCAGGAAATTCACAGAGGAGCTCCAGCTGAGACACACAGAGCTGAGGAGAAATGTTCCTAATCATCACTCTCCGTCAACCAGAGAAGTGTCGTCTTTTTAATAACAGTCCATCTGCTCCGGGTCGTAATAAACAACTGATCGCTCACATTAGGGCGGCACGTAGTGTCACAGTCACACAGCTCAGCTGTCTGCGAGGAGTGTGGTGTGTTCTCCCTCTGTCCGTGTGGATTTCCTCCGGGTGAGTGTCTGTGAGAAGTGTGGTGTGTTCTCCCTGTGTCTGCATGGGTTTCCTCCGGTTGTGACTGTCTGTGAGTAGTGTGGTGTGTTCTACCTGTGTCTGCGTGGGTTTCCTCCGGGTGCTCAGATTTCCTCCCACAGTCCAAAAACACACGTTGGTAGGTGGATTGGTGACTCAAATGTGTCTGTAGGTGTGTGTGTGTGTGTCTGTGTTGCCCTGTGAAGGATTGGCGCCCCCTCCAGGGTGTATTCCCACCTTGTGCCCAGTGATTCCAGGTAGGCTCTGGACTCACCGCGACCCTGAACTAGATAAGCGGTTACAGATAATGAATGAATGAATGAATAACTCACATTTGTTTAGCCTCCTCTCCATCTGCACAGACATGAGAAATCTAATTTAGTGAATGCTACTGTGCTGTTGGAGTTCAGGACGAAAGCACCGAGACACTCAGACTGAGACTGTAGCAAATATAGCAACCACCAAACAGCCCCATAGCAACCACCTGGAATACCATTACATCCACCAAGGAATACCATAGCTACCACCTAGCAAAACCATAGCAACTGGAGATACAAGGCCAAACTGCTTGGAATACCATAGCAAGTCTATTACACAAAACACTGCTGTCTGTTTTTATATTCAGATAAAAGAATGTTTCACTCTCTCTCTCTCTCTCTCTCTCTCTCTCTCACACACACACACACAGAACCTGACAGGAGGACTAGCACATTCAGATTTAGAACAATACACATACCATCTGCCACACAGATGAATCATGTCATATTTGCATATAATTTCCATATCATTTGTATTAATTAATCTAAAAATGACGAAGAAAAATATATTTTATTGGGGGATTTATTTGCTGTGAAAACTTCAGGCGGTAAACAGAGAGAGAGAGAGAGAGAGAGAGAGAGAGAAGGGGGAGAGAGAGGCACAGAGGGAGAAGGGCAGAGAGAGAGAGAGAGAGAGACTGTAAAGTGTCCTTGAAACCTATTGTCATCTTCATTACGGATTCATCCTTCAATGACCACCTATTCTTCCTCTGTACCTCTCTCTCTCTCTCTCTCTCTCTCTCTCTCTCTCTCTGTGCCTCTCTCTCCCCCCTTCTCCCTCTGTGCCTCCCCCCCTTCTCCCACTCTCTCACTCTACCCTTCTCCCTCTGTGCCTCTCTCCCTCTCTCTCTTGCTTTCTTTCTCCCTTCTCCCTCTCTCTCAGCTGTTGAGTTCTGTAAATAGCTGAAGGTCTTGCTCCCTGTCCTAGCTGTACTTGTTGTGAGTAAATGAGCAGTTGTCTGTCTTTTGTCTCTGAGCTGTGAAAGGTGTAGGACAGTGGTTGTAAATAAATCTCCGTTCTGTAAACAAAGCAGGACTGAAACACTTTCAAACATGGTTTATTTACTGTTAAACTTACAGGATCTGTTGTTTTTGTATTATAGCCTTCATCGTCATAATTTGAAATAAGAGGCAGATGGACAAAGACAGACAGATGAACGTGAGAAGACTGGACGAGACCAAGCCTGAGTAATACTCTGCAGCCCAGAGGGACTAAATCCAGAGGCAAAAACAAGAGAGAACCCTGTACATGTGAATCCCAAATAGAAAAAAACACTTAGCTGAAAGAAAATGCAGCTATACATCACATCGTTAGAGTCCTAAAACACTGTTTACCACAGCACTGCACCTCCATCACCTACTGCTATAAGCGCCAAGAGCCGTTGTGACGTCCTCTCACCCGTCCCCTCTCTCAGCTCCAATGTCCCCTTACTGTCCATTCTCTCAGCTCCACTGTCCACTCACTGTTCCCTCTCTGTCCCTTCTCTCAGCTCCACTGTCCACTCACTGTCCCCTCTCTCGATTCCACTGTCCCCTCACAGGGAGAACACACCACATATAGTTTAAACTTAAGCTTCTTTGTGTTGTTTATGGACTGAAGTGGGGCACTGTTCTGAAACCCGGAGAATCAGTCACTCCCAGAAGACTTCAGCACTGATTTCCCTCTTCTCACAGATAGAACCTGACGCTAAGGGCCTGCAGTATCACTTTCTTGAAGAATTATGTGGTGCCTTCTGCCTTAAGTGGTTTAAGCATTTTCCTCAAGTCAGACTGACTGTTTAAATTACAAGATAAATGTCTTAGTGTTTTATAAACAGCTTTTAGTTCATTCCAGAGCCCTGAGAAGTCAATCAAACAGAAATGTGAACAACAGTGGGCAGCAGTGGCTTGGTGGTGAGCTCATTCGCCTCTCAGTGCTGGGATCCTATCTGGGTGGAGTTCCCATGTTTTCCCAGTGTCCCATGATTTCCATGGATCTCAGCTCTGAAATCAGCCTTGACCTCAGCTCTGACATCTGGCAGCACTGATCTCAGCTCTGAAAACTATCAGCACTGATATCAGCTTTGAAACCTAACAGCACAGATCTCAGCTCTAAAATCTGACAGCACTGATCTCAGCTCTGAAATCTATCATCACTGATTTCAGCTCTGAAATCTATCAGCACTGGCCTTAGCTCTGACATCTGACAGCACTGATCTCAGCTCTGAAATCTATCAGCACTTATCTCAGCACTGAAATTTAACAGCAGTGATTTCAGCTCTGGCATCTGAGAGCACTGATCTCAGCTTTGAAATCAGACAGCACCGATCTCAGCTTTGACATCTGACAGCACTGATCTCAGCTATGAAATCGGACAGCACTCATCTCAGCTTTGACATCTGCCAGCACGGATCTCAGCTCTGAAATCTGCACTGACCTCAGCTCTGACATCTGACAGCACTGAACTCAGGTCTGACATTATAGATTGTTAGATGTTTGATAGATTTTCCCTACCACTGTTGCCTCTGGATTGTTCATAAGTGGCTTGGATCTGGATCTCTGTAAAGCTGCTTTGTGACAACTTTCTGTTGTGAAAACCACTATATAAATAATATTTGATTGATTGATTTATTGATTGATTAAAATCTACCAGCACTGACCTCAGCTCTGATATCTGACAGCACTGATCTGTTCTGAAATTGGACAGCACTGATATCAGCTCTGATATCTAACAGCACTGATTTCAGCTCTGATATCTAACAGCACTGATTTCAGCTCTGAAATCTATCAGCACTGATGTCAGATGGCAGAGCTGACAGCACTGATCTCAGCTCTGAAATCTAACAGCACTGATCTCAGCTCTGAAATCAAACAGCACTGATCTCACCTTTGAAATCTATCAGCACCAATCTCAGCTCTGAAATGTAACAGCACTGATCTCAGTTCTGAAATCTACAAGGACTAATCAGCTCTGAAATCTATCATCACTGACCTCAGGTGACTTCTGACAGCACTGATCTCAGCTCTGAAATCTATCAGCACTGATCTCAGCTCTGACATCTGAAAGCACTGACCTCCGCTTTGAAATCTAACAGCACTGATCTCAGCTCTGAAATCTAACAGCAATCTATCAGCACTTATCTCAGCTCTGAAATTTAACAGCACTGATTTCAGCTCTGAAATCTAACAGCACTGACTTCAGCTCTGAAATCTATCAGCACTGACTTTCATTCATTCATTATCTGTAACCGCTTATTCCAGAGCCTACCTGGAATCATCGGGCGCAAGGTGGGAATACACCCTGGAGGGGACGCCAGTCCTTCACAGGGCAACAGAGGCACACACACACATTCACTCACACACTCACACCTACAGACACTTTCGAGTCACCAATCCACCTGCAACGTGTGTTTTTGGACTGTGGGAGGAAACCGGAGCACCGGGAGGAAACCCACGCGGACACGGGGAGAACACACCAACTCCTCACAGACAGTCACCCGGAGCGGGAATCGAACCCACAACCTCCAGGTTCCTGGAGCTGTGTGACTGCGACACTACCTGCTGCGCCACTGTGCCGCCCAACAGCACTGACCTGAGAGCTCTGAAATCTAACAGTTGTGACACCTCATCATAAATAATGAGCTGCTCTGACAAACTGGTGGCATTTCAGTGATAATGGAAGTTGGGAGCTTAGTGTCTGGTGCTGACAGCCATCCCCTGTAGGGGGAATGCTCAACATCACCAACATAAATTTATAAATAAATAAATAAGGTATTTTTGGTTGCCTCTGAACATATGGTCATGAAAATGCTATAGTTTGTGGCTAACTACAGCTGCTTTGCAATTATTTTGATGCTGTTTATCAACAAGACCATGCCTAATGCAAATTAGTGAATAAATTTTTGCAAATAAATAAAAATAAATTAGTTGTAGGAACTAAGCTTTCAGCCTTAAGATATGTTTATGACTGACATAAGACAAATTTAAGACAAGTTCATGGCAGATAGTTAAACTGGCTTTAGGCAGATTCAGAATGTTTTTGCACAAGTTTAAGCCATATAAAAAACAGGTTTTGAAGATATGTTTAAGACAGGTTTAGGACCTTCTTAAAGCTGGTTGCTTAAAAACTGGTTGAAGATAAATTGACTATGGTTTTAAGACTGTTTGAAGACTGGTTAAAGAGTGGTAGTCTACAGGTTTAAATCTAGTTTAATGTGGATTTAGTGCGGTCTTAAAAGCAACATTTGCTTTGTTTGAATGATAGATTATGGGGGCCCCACTGAGGACATGAATCTAAAAGACATTATTGTAATGTCTCTGTATTTAACTGTATGCTTTGGTTTGGATTGCATTTTGTGGATGGCATGAACATACAGCGCTTCATGAAATGAAGGACACGTTGTAAAATGCTCTCAGTTCTCTCTGCTGATGGAAAGCCAAAATGACATTGATGGCCACTGTGAGCTCTGTAAGTAATAATGCTCATATATTTCTTCCTCAGCCTTCTCTCTCTCTCTGTTTCTCTCTCTAATTTTATGAGCCAAGGGAGCCTGTTGGGAGAGATGGAAAAATAAAGATAATAAATGAAAGTAAAGTGGAATGAGATGCACAAGCCTTGATTTTATTTATTTAGTTTCAGATCTAAAGCCGTGGAGAATGTCTTTGTCCTGTTTTTCCTTCACCCCCATGCCCTTACTTTTACAACTGCTCTAGTAATGGGATCTACTGAAGAGGAACAAGCTCTTTAATATTTAGACTCAACTTGTAGAAATAATCCATTGTGTGTGTGTGTGTGTGTGTGTGCATAAAATCAAATACAGAAATAATAAATCTTACAGAAAACACTGTGATGAACGCTTCTGTTTTTTTACAACACAATTTTGTAATGTATGTAACGAGATATCGGGGTGTCTTAGTTGCTGGGAAAAAATTAAATTCTGAAATACATTTAAAATTTGTATTGTTTCAGGACATTTGCTTTCCTTTTGAACACATTTGACTCAAGAAAAAGTCTCCTGTTCAGTGCAGTGCATGTTCACAATAATGTGGGGATCTGGAGCCCACCAACTCACCCACTGTGAAACAAGCCCACCACCCCACCCCCATTCAGTTTACTGTGTGCTGCCTATGTCAGAAAACACGGGATTAAATTAATCGTTCTGATTCTGCTCTGCTTCTGATGTCAAGCACAGAGGCTTTAGAATGCCCTTGCCCCCTCATCTGAGTCTGTCCAATCACAGCGTAGGACCAGCGTTTATGTGAGAGCGCAAAGATGAGTTTAAATATGCACAATGAGCGCGGACAAATTAGAGCACTGAGTAGGGCTTTCCACTGTGGAGGATATGTTCTCTGTAGTAGTTTCTGGCTTTACTGAGATGTCCTAGATTTTAGTGTGGTGTGATTAAAGCCAATAAAATATAAAAGACTTTCTCCTAAGAATGAAGGTAAGACACATTAAACTGGTGTGAAATTATTTGGACAGAGCTGTGATCACAGAAGAACATATTCACACATTTACACTGCACATCGGTTCTAGATAATGAGGTATGAGGTCAGTGAGTGTGATATGAGGTCATGGTCTTCATATCAACCCTGTGCCTTCAGTCACAATCAAAAACAGACATTTGCTTTGTTCAACACTGACTATGATCCCACCAGCACACCATAGCTGGCCCACAGAGGGAGAACACGGGCTAGGTACTGTGAGGGTACATGTGCTATTAGCAGGCAGGGACTGGCCATTGGGAGAACTGGGAGATTTCCTGATGACCTGGATTATGAATCTTTCCATCCAAAAATGTAACAGGTATGTGGCGCAATAAAGAAACATCAACAGAAAAATGAGAAACAAAATGTTTCCCCATCCACTTCACTTAACCGAATAAATGACAGATGATGGCTCCATGGTCAGAAGCAGCATCAAAACGAGGGAGATGAAGAGATGAGTGAGGCTTCGCTTTGATCATTTTTTTTTTTTTTTTTTACAAAAGTCTATATCAAAAACTTTATATTAAAAATTATGATTTTCTGTTTTCTCCAGACAACAAAGCAAATACATCAAACAAATAGTACACCCGGACCAAACAGGATTCATAACTGGCCGATACTCTGGTAATAATAATAATAATAATAATATTTTAATTGTAGCGGCACAGTGGCGCAGCAGGTAGTGTCGCAGTCACACAGCTCCAGGGGCCTGGAGGTTGTGGGTTCGTTTCCCACTCTGGGTGACTGTCTGTGAGGAGTTTGGCGTGTTCTCCCTGTGTCCACGTGGGTTTCGTCCGGGTGCTCCGGTTTCCTCCCACAGTCCAAAAACACATGTTGGTAGGTGGATTGGCGACTCAAAAGTGTCCATAGGTGTGAATGTGTGTGTGTGTCTGCGTCCTGGCGCTCAAGGGTGTATTCCTGCCTTGCGCCTAATGATTCCAGGTAGGCTCTGGACCCACCGCGACCCTGAACTGGATAAGCAGTTACAGATAATGAATGAATGAATGAATGAATGAATAATTTAATTATGAACCATGTCACAGCTTGTGCTGAGGAAGTCATCATATTATCTTTGGACGTAGAGAAAGGATTTGACTGCCTTTCTTGGAAATTTCTTTACCAAACTTTAATCCACATGGGATTTGGTCAAAATGTCATGAAATGAATTCATGTACTCATATATTCAGAACCAAAAGCAGCAGTTAAAGTTAATGGATGCACGTTAAATAATTTAGCTCCTGAGAGGAACACGACAAGGGGATCCATTGTCACCTGCCCTTTTTGCCATTTGCAGTGAACCGTTAGCTCATATCATTAGAGGGAATAGAAATATATGGGGAATCTGGGCGGGTGAAGAGGAACATAGGATACCCACTTTACCCACGATGTGCTCCCCTTATGCGTCTTACTTTGTACCAGCTTTAATGGAGTGCATTGGAAAATGTGGATATTACTCAGGGTATAAAGTTAATGTGAATACAACATAGGCACTAGACATTAATGGTAATGAACGTTTTTGTTTCTTGTGATAACATCACTGCAGAGGATTTCCCACGGGATGTCAGACGAGTGAGAAGTCTGAGGTGGATGGTGTATAGGGTTACCGTGTCTCTCAGCTTGTTCAATCTTAAATAAATGTATATTACTAAATTAAATATTAAGAAAATATTTAAAACAAGATTAATATCTCATTTTTCCTGATTTCTGATTGTGATTATGACATTAACTCATGCAAGTGTTGCTGAAATCTAGCCAGTGTTCACGATTTTAATGCATTTCTCTTTTTAGAACATTCAGAGAATGTTTTCTCACACATGAAAGTAAACAAAAATCTAAACAGCTCGAGTTACACATGTGTTTCTGTGGGAATTAAACTTCAGCCACCTCCCACTTCTCTGGCACTGATTGTCTGCAGTGTGAACAGAACTGTTGTCTTTACTGAAGAACCCTGGCTGATGCCTCCATTATTAAAGACAGAAAATGTATTTACAAAAGTAATTCATTACCCAGAGAGAGAGAGAGAGAGCGCAGACACAGGATTCATATGTTTTACAACCCCTGGCAAAAATTATGGAATCACCAGTCTCTGAGGATGTTTTATTTTGTAGAAAATAAGCAGATCACAGATGTGACAAAAAACTAAAGGTATTTCAAATGGCAACTTTCTGGCTTTAAGAAACACTAAAAGAAATAAAGAAAATTCTGAGGAAAAAATTATGTTATTACCCTGCAAATTGTCATTACAGACACTAACACCTGCATCAGATTAAAGCTGCTCGTTAGTATGAAGGTAAAAAGGAGCGATCACACCTTGGAGAGCTGTTGAAACAAGTGAAGAAGAAAACATGCAAATTTCCACAGTCATTGATGACATGGGGCTGAATGTCAGGTAAATGCACTGGGGAGATGGCAGTCTTTACAGCTTCAATAAATGCACAGGTTTACATTGACATTTTGGACAATTTTCGAAAGGATGTTTGGGGATGATGAAATCATTTTTCAAAATGATAATGCATCTTGCCAAAGAGCAAAATCTGTGAAAACATTCCTTGAAGAAAGACACATAAGGTCAATGTCATGCCCTGCAAACAGTCCAGATCTCAATCCAATTGAAAATCTGTGGTGGCAGTTAAAGAAAATGGTCCATGACAAGGCTCCAACCTGCAAAGCTGTTCTGGCAACAGCAATCAGAGAAAGCCAGATTGATGAAGAGTACTGTTTGTCACTCATTAAGTCAATGCCTCAGAAACTGCAAGCAATTATAAAAGCCAGAGGTGGTGCAACAAAGTACTAGTGATGTGTTGGAGTGTTATTTTGTTTGTCATGATTCCATAATTTTTTCCTCAGAATTGAGTGATTCGATAATTTATTCCCTGTGCTTCTTCTAAAAATCTAACTGTTACTGGCTACCACAATTATTATTTTTTATTTCTTTTAGTGTTTCTTAAAGCCAGAAAGTTGCCTTTTGAAATGCCTTTAGTTTTTGTCATGTCTGTGATCTGCTTTTTTCTACAAAATTAAACAACTGAAGGAACATCCTCAGAGACTGCTGATTACATAGTTTTTGCCAGAGATTGTACATTGTCCTCCTCTTTCATTTTCATTTGCTTTACTCTGTTTATCACTAATTACTCTATCTTATTTTGTGTTCTTACTTTTATGGGACTCTGACTCTCATTCTCTCAGCTCCACTGTCCACACGGCCACTGCTGTGTCTGATCCACTCGCACCAACACAACACACACTAACACACCGCCACCACGTCAGTGTCACTGCAGCACTGAGAAGGATCCACCACCACATCACACCTGCTCTGTGGAGGTCCTGAGCGCTGAGGAACGGGGGAAAGTGGGTAATAAAGTATGCAGAGCCACGTGTGGCCTACAGTCTGCAATTACAGAACTACAAAGTGCTCCTGTGTGGTCAGTGGAGCTGAGAGAGGGGACAATGAGTGTAGAAACATGGTGGTCATAATGTTATGGTTCATCGGTGTATATAGTGACATTAATGTCCAGCTATAATCTTCACGCCTCCCTGTCGCACTAATGCACTGTCTGGGTGTAGTAGTCTTAGATTTATAATCTGGGAAGTGTGCACTATGTAGGGAATAGGGAATGACTTGGCTGTTCGGCCACCGAGCTTCGACTGACTGAAACAGCTGCAGGAAACAGGGCTCTGTTTATAAACATTCATTCATTCATTATCTGTAACCGCTTATCCAATTCAGGGTCGCGGTGGGTCCAGAGCCTACCTGGAATCATTGGGCGCAAGGCGGGAATACACCCTGTATACCCTGGAGGGGGCGCCAGTTCTTCACAGGGCAACATTCACTCACACACTCACACCTACGGACACTTTTGAGTCACCAATCCACCTACCAACGTGTGTTCCTGTGGGAGGAAACAGGAGCACCCAGAGGAAACCCATGCGGACACGGGGAGAACACACCAACTCCTCACAGACAGTCACCCAGAGCGGGAATCGAACCTACAACCTCCAGGCCCCTGGAGCTGTGTAACTGCGACACTACCTGCTGCGCCACCGTGCCGCCCTGTTTATAAACATGAGGCAGATAAATGGGTCAGGGTTCCTCTCGTATACTTCTATAAGTTTAGCATTGAAATGAGAAGGAAACATTTAGAAAGAAACAATAAATCAGTGTAAACTTCCCTGAGTGTGTTGTGAGCTGTGTTGATGAGAAATGAGTTCTCAAATCATAGGCTAATATTCACAGCAATGTCACTAAAAACGCAAGAATAATAATTTAGCAGAATAACAACCTGAAAGCAGCACCCTCAGTCCCATCCCCCCAGGACTGAATGAACCAAGACTGCAGTGAGTCACTCTGTGGACCATAAGCCGTTGTCATGTCTGGAAATGGCTAATGGCTCAAGCCCTATTTGGAGGGGAGAAGTTTTACCTGTGGGATGTGGGGGTAAAGTAATTATCACCTGAGTATCTCAGTAGTTTTAATCCTGCCCAAACAAACCATTTCAGTCATTTTCCAGAGGCATGCTCCTGTTTCAGGAATGACTCCTGACACTTTTACCTTCTATAAAACGAGCAGTAAAAATAACCCCAGGTTATTAATCCCATCTGAATGGAAATGTGGGGTAATATTGCATCACATCACAGAGAAAAGGAGTTTTTCGTGGGTTTTCTCAAGAATGGAGTAGGAGCTGAAGGAAGCGTTTAGTGAAATGTTTTAAGTAACAGCTCTGCAGCTGAATGATGCACCATGCTCAAATCCACAAAACATCCTGTAGATATGTGTTGTCCAGGCTAGTAGCCTCTATACGGGTTATGAACGTGTCGTTACCATTAAACAGTTTATAATGTCTGTTCTAAAAGGATTAGTAAAGTTTTTTGCCACCTTCTCGCCCATTATCTGTTGTGAAACACTAGAACAGGGGTCACCAAGCTTATCCACAAAGGGCCAGTGAGGTGGCAGGTTTTGGCTCCAACCAACCGTTTAGAGAAGGAGACTAGTTAAACAAATAGAATCATGTGTGCGCTGCTGAACTGGAATGAGAACCTGCAGCCACAGTGGCCCGTGGGGTTAAAACTGACCCACGGACTAGAAAAAAGTTGTTGAGAGCTGTATGTTTTTGGTGGGATCTCAGAACTAATTTGTGACTGTCTAAAAAGTCTAAAAAGTAGCTCCGCTGTGTCTGATCCACGCTGCGTGAATCATGTAGGCCCATCTATGAGAGTTCTTATCCTGTGTGAATCTACCATAAACATTATGGTCATCTTGTGGAAAAATGATATTATCCCAGTTCCCCACGTACAACTACTCCTGTCCAAATAGGGCTATAAATGTAAATGAGCTCTATTCTGATTGGCTGTGTCTTATCTGAAAAGCAACCCCTGCCTAAAACACCTTCATCAAGATTCCTTCAGAGAGTCTGGACTATAAACAGACACATGGTGGTCTTGAGTTTTGCTCATGTTTAACAGGCTCTGCTCTGGTGGAGTGTTCAGAGCGGAGTTGTGGGGAGATCAGACTCTCTGCTGTGCTATGCGCTCAGAAACACTGGGACACAACCATCGGCTTATTCTAGGGGAGCTGGAAAAATGCAGCAACCCCCACCCAACCCCCACACTTCTTTCTGAAGATGGTATGACCCAGAGTCTATTAACCAGGGGAACCTTCGGATCACTGCCCTGTTACTACTCTCTCTCTCTCTCTCTCTCTCTCTCTCTCTCTCTCTCTCTCTGATTTCTAAATCTCTCCCTCTTCTGTTTCTCTCAATCGGTCTATTCTTTCTCTCCTGTGTAATTCTCTCCCTCTCGCTCTCTCTGTCTCTCTCTCTGATCTTACAACTGAGCTTTTTTCTCAGATATATTCTCTTGGTGAGTACATTCGTCTACATTTCCTCTTTTCTCTTTCTTTTTCTTCTCTTTATTAATTTTCTTCCTTTTTTTAATTAATCTCTTCTTCAGCTGAACTCCAGCCTTTTTGAATTCTCTTGCCTCGATTCTTGTTCCTCTATTTTTCTCTTATATCTAATTCTCTTCAGCCTCTCTCTCTCTCTGAAGGTGACAGATTTTTTTTGATGTTTCTTCTTTTTAGACACATTTATGCACATGTAACTGACTGCAACTGTGACTGTAATTGATCTGACTGTAACCAGCTGTACCTGATTTACTGTGATTGTAACTGACTGTATCAGACTGTAACCGACTGACTGACTGAAATTGACTGATTAACGTAATGTATCTGACTGTAATTGATTGTGAGTGTATCTGACTGTAATCAACTGTACTGTCTGACTGTAATTTACTGTGACTGTAACTGAGTGTATCTAACCTTAACCGACTAACACATCGGAAAGTGTAATTGTAACTGAGTGATTGTGACTGACTGTCCAACACCATCACTGACAGTAACTGACTGACTAATGAGCTGTCATTGACTGTAACTGACTAACACACCATACCTGATTGTGACTGTAACTGACTAACATTGTCACTGACTAACGCACTTTAACTGGCTGACTAATGGTCACTGTGACTGACTGTATTAGACTGTTATATTCAGTCAGTTACTGACTGACTGTAACTGATTGACTAATGCACTAACTAATTGACTAGCACAGGGAAGATAAATGTAACTGACTGACTGACTATCTGATTGTGTCTATAGTTATCTTTGATAGTAACAGACTGTAAATGCACTGTCACTGACTATGACTGTACCGGACGGAGACTGTAATAGACTATAAATGCACTGTCAATGACTGTGGCTGTAACTGACTGACTAATACACTGTCAATGACAGTGAATTACTGATTATCCAACTAACTAAATGATTGTGACTGTATCTGACTAACTGTAACAGTCAGTCAGTGTCAGTTACAGTAACTGACTGACTGTAATTGTGACTGTGACTGACTGTAACTTACTCACTAATGGACTGACTGTGACTGACTGACTAATGCACTGTGACTGAAACTAAGTTGTAACTGACTGATTGGGATTGTAACTGACTGATTGGGATTGTAACTGACTCATTGTAACTGACTGTATCTGATAACTCACTGACTGACCATAACTAATAATTTACTGTATTTAACTGTGACTGTAATTGACTCTATCTAACTGACAGTAACTGATTGATTTTAACTGACTACCTGTTATTCTCTGTGACTGTAACTGACTGCATCTGAATGTGACTGACTGACTGCAAATGACTGTGATTATAACTGACTGTGACTGTAAATGACTGTATGTGGCTGAATGAAAATGACTGTTTGACTAACTCTCTTTAATTCTTTTTAATTTTTTATTAAATTTATTTATTTTATTCAAACTTTAATTGGCTGTGACAGCATCTGACTTACTGTGACTGTCTAACTATCTGACTAACTGTGCATCTGATATCTGACAGGGACTGTAACTGACTGTATCTGAATATAAGTTACTGTGACTGTAATTGTCTGTATCTGACTGTAACAGAGTGTAACTGTATCTGACTGTAACATACTCTTTCTGAATGTAACCCAGTGTAACTGACAATAAATAACTGACTGTAACCGACTGTATATGATTTTAATGGACTGTGACTGATTGGAACAGACTGTATCTGTAACGTAGTGTACCTGATTGGAACCAAGCATAACACACTGTTACTGACTGGCAGTAGTGGATGAATGAATGAATAAAATGAGTCAGCTGTGTGGGTTAGGAGAAGAATAAGCCAGAAAACGTTGGATGGATGAATAAAGTGAAAGAGTTAGCAGTACGAGTTAGGAGAGTATTATGGTGGGAAACAATAGATAAATACAGTTCCCCACACCAGAGGAACTCCATCACTTGAGAGAACACAGTTCCACTGTTCCACACACCAGAGGAACTCCATCGCTGTAACTGTATGTAGGAGTAAACGGCTGTAGCAGGTGTGTGTCAGTATTATGGTGCTGTAACTGTATGCAAGAGTAAACGTCTGTAGCTGGTGTGTCAGTATTTCGGTGCTGTATCTGTATGTAGGAGTAAACAGCTGTAGCTGGTGTGTGTCAGTATTTCGGTGCTGTAACTCTATATAGGAGCAAACGGCTGTAGCTGATGTCTGTCAGTGCTTTGGTGCTGTAACTGTATGTAGGAGTAAAAAGCTGTAGCTGGTGTGTGTCAGTATTTTGGTGCTGTAACTGTATGTAGGAGTAAACGGCTGTAGCTGATGTCTGTCAGTGCTTTCGTGCTGTAAATGTATGTAGGAGTAAACCGCTGTAGCTGCTGTGCGTCAGTATTTTGGTGCTGTAACTGTATGTAGGAGTAAATGGCTGTAGCTGATGTGTGTCAGTATTTCGGTGCTGTAACTGTATGTAGGAGTAAATATCTGTAGCTGGTTTGTGTCAATATTTTGGTGCTGTAACTGTATGTAGGAGTAAACGGCTGTAGCTGGTGTGTCAGTATTTCGGTGCTGTAACTGTATGTAAGAGTAAACGGCTGTAGCTGGTGTGTGTCAGTATTTCAACGTGTAACTGTATGTAGGGATAAACTGCTGTTACTGCTGTGTGTCAGTATTTCTGTGCTGTAACTGTATGTAGGAGTAAATGACTGTAGCTGATGTGCATCAGTATTTTGGTGCTGTAACTGTATGTAGGAGTAAAGGGCTGTAGCTGGTGTGTATCAGTATTTCGGTGCTGTAACTATATGTAGGAGCAAATGGCTGTAGCTGATGTGTGTCAGTGGTTTGGTGCTGTAACTGTATGTAGGAGTAAAAGGCTGTAGCTGATGGGTGTCAGTATTTCGGTGCTGTAACTCCATGTATGAGTATACCGTTGTAGCTGCTGTGTGTCAGTATTTCGGTGCTGTAACTGTATGTAGGAGTAAACCGCTGTAGCTGCAGTGTGTCAGTAATTTGGTGCTGTAACTGTATGTAGGAGTAAATGGCTGTAGCTGGTGTGTGTCAGTGCTTCGGTGCTGTAACTGTATGTAGGAGTAAACAGCTGTAGCTGGTGTGTGTCATTATTTCGGTGCTGTAACTGTATGTAGGAGTAAACGGCTGTAGCCGGTGTGTGTCAGTACTTCGGTGCTGTAACTGTATTTAGGAGTAAACAGCTGTAGCTTGTGTGTGTCAGTATTTCAGTGCAGTAACTGTATGTAGGAGTAAACAGCTGTAGCTGGTGTGTGTCACTGCTTCTGTGCTGTAACTTCATGTAGGAGCAAATGGCTGTAGCTTATGTGTGTCAGTGCTTTGGTGCTGTAACTATATGTAGGAGTAAACAGCTGTAACACCACACTGACTGGATATTGTCATGTAGTCATGGCCAAGTGGTTAAGGTGATGGACTAGAAATCCATTGGGGTCCATTCATTCATTCATTATCTGTAACCAATTATCCAATTTAGGGTCGCGGTGGGTCCAGAGCCTACCTGGAATCATTGGGTTCAAGGCGGGAATACACCCTGGAGGTCCTTCACAGGGCAACACAGACACACACACACACATACACTCACACACTCACACCTACGGACACGTTTGAGTCACCAATCCACCTACCAACGTGTGTTTTTGGACTGTGGGAGGAAACCGGAGCACCCGGAGGAAACCCACGCGGACACGGGGAGAACACACGAACTCCTCACAGACAGTCACCCAGAGCGGGAATCGAATCCACAACTTCCAGGTCCCTGGAGCTGTGTGACTGCGACACTAACTGCTGCGCCACCGTGCCGCCCCCATTGGGGCCCATTGGGGTTTGAATCATGCTAACTTAGGTAAATTGTGGGGGCACAGTGGCCTTGAGGTTAGAGAACCGAGATTGAGACTGGAGGGTCCCTGATTCAGTTTCTGGGACCAGTAAGGAAAATATAATTCATGGCTGAAGTACCCTTGAGCAAGGCACTTAACCCCCAAATTAGCCTTGAGCACCGAGGTGGTGGACAGCCTCTTGCTCCAGTTGTGTGCGTGTTCACTGCCCTACTGTTTCTGAAGAATTGCTCACTGACGTGTATTTGCATGCTCACTGCTGTGGACGGTTCAAATGCAGAGATGCAAGTTCCCTATGGAGATCATAAATGTGTTTCTTCTTCTTTTTCACTGACAGTGACCAGATACATTTGGCACAGGCCCAGGCTCCTGGCTTATTCTCAGCACTCATTGAGAAACATGGGAGACAGCAGTGAGGAGAAGAGACATGTCAGATTCACTGCGCTAGCAGATGTCCTTCTGAGAGACTATCACTCCACATTCTCCATCATTTTAACCAGCATGAATTAGATCCTGGGATCAAGACCATATCCCCACAACATTACATTGCCTTTCCATTTTATTAGCTCCACTGACAATACCAGCACATGCTGAAGTTCTATAGTTGCAGACTGTATTCTCTCTGTTGCTCTGCATACTTTTTACACTCTTTCACCCTATTCTTCAATGGTCAGGACCCCACAGGGCAGGTATGATTTGGGTGGTGGATCATTGTGCTGGTATGAGTGGATCAGACACAGCACGCTGCTCAGTACTGCCCTGGTATTATTGAAGTCAGCAGTGTTACCTACTACACAACCCCAACCTGAGCTTCAAAGATGTAGACATTGGCTGCAAATGTTCATATTTATTTAGTCATTACTTGTGTGGGCTGTGGGTTGAACTTTGTAACAGGTAAACAGAGTGTGTGAGTGACTGGGTGAGTGTGTGAGTGACCGGGTGGGTTTGTGAGTGACCGGGGTGTGTGTGTGAATGACCAGGTGAGTGTGTGAGAGACCGGGTGAGTGAGTGAGTAACTGGGTGAGTGACCGGGTGACTGGGTGAATGACCGGGTGAGTGTGTGAGTGACTGGTTGACTGGGTGAGTGACCAGGTGAGTGTGTGAGTGACTGAGTGAGTGACTGGCTGAGTGTATGAGTGACTGGGTGAGTGTGTGATTGACCGGGTGAGTGTGTGAGTGACTGGCTGAGTGTATGAGTAACTGGGTGAGTGTGTGATTGACCGGGTGAGTGTGTGAGTGACCGGGTGTGTGTGTGAATGACTGTGTGTGTGTGTGAATGACTGGGTGAATGTGTGTGTGTGTGAGTGACCGGGTGAGTGTGTGTGATGCTCTGTGATAGACTGGTGCTGTAACTGGATGGACTGGACACTCTTCAGGGGTGTGTTTATTCCAATGATTCCAGCTGGGCTCTGGACCCCCTGTGACCCTGACGAGGATGAAGTGGTTACGGAAGATGAATGAATGAATGTAAATTCTGTTCAGATATTTGTGGGCATGGCTTTAGCTGCAGGTCTTTGATGTCTGTGAGCTGGCGCACGGTGTAAGAATGTGTTCTGTTCTGGAGAGTGTGTACGGTTTGTTTATTGTGTGATAGGTTTTAGAGTTCAGGGTTCTCCTCAGGGTTCTCCACTCTGCTAGAGTCTACAGAACTGTAAACATGCTTGACTGACAGGCAGACCACACCCCCTTTTGGCAGAGATGCTCTCTAATGCCACTCAGGGACGCATGAAAGCTCACAACAGTAAATAAATAATAAAGTGTTTATTAATATTTCCTCAAGTGTCTACAGCTCTGTGCAGAGGTCCCTGGTTTAACATCCAAAGAATTTAAAGCAAAACTAGTGTTTATTTACTATTTTGTCATTTTTGCAAATAAATAAAACACAAAATCAGCAGAAAATTAAAAAGGAATTTGTTCAAATTTAATCTTCTATTTTATATTTGTAAAAACAAAAATATTTGTGTTGTTTGAAAGTATTTTACTTCTTGTTTTTTGTTCCAAAATAAAATATATAAAATAAATAAAAACAATTTAAAAATGCTTTCATAAATAAGTTTTAATTAAATATATCTGTTAATCCACATGTCTGGATAATGTAATCCTGGGGCTGGAGAGTGAAGGAGTAAACTCAGCACTGAGTTTACTCTGGATTTACTGTTTCGGACACTGAGGGTAGTCCACTCTCCTTTGTGTCTAAACACTGGATTCATTCCGGATCCGACCAGAGCTACTACATATTCATGTCCATAATCAGGTCCTGGTGGGCCACTGCCCACTGATACAACAGAGTGACAGAGTGAGGATAAAGAGTACAACATTCAGGGCAGTGGCCCACCAGGACAAAGGGCATAGTCCACAGAGTTAACCAGATAACTTAAGCCTCAAGTTGAGGATTGTCCAATAAGATTATCCCACAGCTCTTTCTATTGGATGCACTTGAATACTTGAATTTGGGTTTAAGTGAAGAAGAGGTTGATTGAATGGAACAGCGGCAGCAGTTAAGGAAATACAATACAAATTAAAATATCATGCAAGCTTCAGTTTCATCACACTCTGCAAATTAGGACAGCATCTCCTATGATGTTCCTTGTTGGTTGCTATGGCTAATCTGGTGGTTGTTATGGAATTGTAAAGTGCTTGCTGGTTTGTTGCTAGATGATTGCTAGGCTGTCGTTAGGTAGTTCTTATGGAATTAAATGTGGCACTAGAGTGTTGATAGACAGTTACTATGGTATTGTAGATAGAATGTTGCTAGTAGGTTTCAGTGTTGTCAGAAGAGGTCACAAGGGTTTGGTTCAGTGGTTGCTAGGGACTTGTGAAGTGGTTGGAATGGTATTGCTAGAAGGTTGATTTGTTATTGTAAATGGTTTATAGGTTGCTACGGTATTATTCTACATTTCATTTGACATTTAATTTTGATATTTTGTGTTTGTTTTCATTCCCAAGGTTGTTGCCAGGGTACTGTGTATTGGTTGCTATCGTTTCCAAGTTTATTGCCAGGTGAATTTGTTGCTATGGTTTCCAAGGTTGTTGCCAGGGTGCTGTGAATGGGTTGCTATGGTTTCCGAGATTGTTGCCAAGGTGGTGTAAAAAATACTTGTTTTACTCGTCCATGCAAGAACAGGGACAACGGCTTTTTAAAAAATCACCACATTGGAGAGCTTTTAAAAACCTGTTGTCAGTCAGCAATCTACAGTGACGAGTTCCTGTGGACGGGAGGAAAACACAGAGAAAATACTTAAAAATAAACATATCCGTGTGGTCAGAGCCTGAAGCACATCAGCTCTACGCCTTCATCTCAGATCTGGATTCTAAAGCACCAAGAAAAACTCTGAAAGCTTCCAACCGCTGACCTGCTGTTCCAGTATGACATACAGAACATGGCCAACTCAGAAACACAGGCCTCTGTTCCACTGCGGAGCTGAACGGTTCTGAGCTCAGAGTGTTCCGTTGGACACGGTTCTGTATGGAGTGTTTAGAGATAGTCGCGGCCTTGAGGTTAGAGAAGCGAGCTGGGGGTACTCCGCTGAAGTAACCCCCAAACTGCCCCCAGGTGCTGAGGTGGTCACAGGCCCTTGCTCTGGCTGTGTGTGTGTGTTCACTTCCGCTAGTGTGTGTGAAGAACTGCTCACTAGTGTGTGTTTGTGTGTTCACTGCCACTGATGAGTTCCTCCGCTGCCTTCCTTCGGTGTAACATTATTCTGACACACACACACACACACACACACATAAAAGAAATATAAAAAACAGTCCAAAACTCATAGTTGTCCATTAGCATGCTAACCCATATTGTTATTCTGAGACCCTGTGCACTTGTTGCTCCTTATTAGCAATGGATAAAGAAATGGTAACCACCTTAAAATGGCACAGCCCTGCAGTGGAAAAGAGGCCATGGTCAGAGAGTAGATGGATAAATACAAGGACACATCAGAATCCGCAGCTGTCTCCTGCTCCGAGAGACTCACATTCCCTCTCCATGCGCAAGTGTCCACACCTCTCTTCACCTGTCCTCACCTGCACCAGTCCTGCCTGCCTGCCCTTTTTTAACAAAAGTCCACACCTCTTTGCATCTCACCTACCACAACAGAGGACCACTGCATAATGAAGGATAGACATGCAAACAGCAAATCAAAATTCAGGAGTCTTCACCACATGGCCAGGTCATCTCTCTCTCTCTCTCTCTCTCTCTCTCTCTCACTCACACACACACACACACACACACACAGAGAGAGACACAGTGTGTGTGGGGTTGATGTAGTGAACGAGGGATGGAAGAAGGGCTCTAATGAGGAACGTATTGATTTCCAATAAGAGGGATTTAATCAGAAGTCTTGGACACGTCCAGAGGGACAGTGTCTCACTGCTGCCCCAAATTACACTTCAGCTGGCGAGTGTTTCTCAGGGCCGAGATAAATTGAGCTGCCTAGGAGACGGATGAGACCCTGTGGGGTCGTTCATCATCCACAGAGCGAGCCGAGAAGGGAGTGATGGAGACCAGCACTATACAGTCAATGATCAATGAGCTGAGAATGAGAGGGCGGGGTTTAAATACACCAATTACTGATAAAATAAAACGGACGTTGTAGGGGTTATATTATCAGGTTAAACACTGCAAGCGAGTGTCCATCACGAAAAGAGTCTCCATCTCTAAATATGTGTAATATCACTAAGAGTGTGTCCATCACTAAAGGAGTTTAATATTGTTTAATAAGGAGTTTAAAACAGTGTAACATCACTAAAGGGGTGTAACATCACTAAACATGTGTTACATCACTAAACGTGTGTAATATCCCTAAAAGAGTGTCCATCACTAAAGGTGTCTCATATCACTAAAACAGTGTTCATCTCTAAATGTGTGTAATATCACTAAAATAGTGTAACATCACTAAACATGTGTAACATCACTAAGAGCTTGTCCATCACTAGACATGTGTAATGTCACTAAAAGAGTGTAATATCACTGAATGAATGTCCACCACTGAATCAGTGTAATATCACTAAAACAGTGTAACATCACTAAACATGTGTAACATCACTAAGAGCTTGTCCATCACTAGACATGTGTAATGTCACTAAAAGAGTGTAATATCACTGAATGAATGTCCACCACTGAATCAGTGTAATATCACTAAAACAGTGTCCATCAGTAAAGGAGTGTAATATCAATAAATGTATGCAACATCACTAATTGAGTGCAATATCATTAAAAGAGTGTCCATCACTAAAGAAGTGTAATATCACTAAAAGAATGTAACATCACTAAAGAAGTGTAATATCACTAAACGTGTGAAACATCACTAAATGAGTGTCCATCACTAAAGGGGTGTAATATCACTAAAAGACTGTAACATCATGAAAGGAGTATAAATTCACAAAACGAGTGCCAATAACTAAACATATTTAACATTACTAAAAGGGTGCCCATAACTAAAGTAGTGTAACATCACTTAAAGGGTGCCCATAACTAAAGGGATGTAACATCACTAAATGGGTGCCCATAACTAAAGGAGTGTCCATCACTAAAAGAGTGTAACATCAATAAAAGAGTGTCCATTACTAAAAGAGTGTGACATCATTAAAAGAGGGTAACATCAATAAAAGAGTGCTCATTACTAAAAGAGTGTAACACCATTAAAAGAGTGTAACATCATTAAAAGAGTGCTCATTACTAAAAGAGTGTAACACCATTAAAAGAGTGTAACATCATTAAAAGAGTGCCCATTACTAAAAGAGTGTAACATTATTAAGAGTGTAACATTAATAAATGAGTGACCATTACTAAAAGAGTGTAACATAATTAAAAGAGTGTAACATCAATAAAGGAGTGTAACATCAATAAAAGAGTGTAACATCAATAAACGAGTGTAAAATCAGAAAATTGTCACTAAATGAGTGCAGTGTGTGTGAAGAATCAAAATATATTTACTAGGTTTGTTTTGTGTCAAGCCATGGGGTGTTGTTTGTTTGTTTGTGTGCTTGTGTGTGTGTGTGTTTGTCTGTCGGTGGGGAGTGAGGAGGGTACGGTGGTTTACTTTTAAAAGTGACTAACACAAGCTTGAGGTTTAGAACAAAACATGATCCCATAGTTATCACAGTGAATCTGATTCTCTTTAATGTGGAATGGGGAATTATAAAAAGCCAGTGGTGTGTTTGGAGCTCCAATTCAGCTTGTGTTGTGGTTGTTGTCATGGTTTGTGAATGTTTTCCTGCTTTGACAATCTGAGTGTGCAGATGGTGGCGCTGCAGGGACTCCTTTTTCTGCTTCTGCTATGTTCTGAATACAGAGTGGAGTGTTTTAAATGATGTTCTGAGGTGGACAGATTTTTTCTACATCAAAACTATACCTCACACACTCTGCTTCATCAGAAATCATCAGGGGTTCTTCACTGAGGAATAAACTCCTCACTGAGTCCAAAGGTGTTTGGGGTGTGTGGGTAAATATATATATATATATACACACACAGGGTGAGAGGAACAGGGTGAGAGAGAGAACCATGAAGAGAACAGTAGTAGATTTAGAAGCACTGAGAGAGATCAGGATGAACAGAACAATATTAGAAATGTATAACTCGTGTTCAGCAGTGTTCAGAGTGTCCACAGGGGGCAGTAAAGCAGCCCTGAAAGTTTGTCTGTGGTAGTTATGGGTGTGAATATGATTAGTAACGGAGTATATAACCTGGTGTGTAACACCCCGTCCTCTCTGTGTCCTTGTCCCTGACAGGGTGAAGATGTCCGTCCCGGTGCAGGTCAGTAACGTCACCAACAAAACTGACCCCAAATCCCTGAACTCCCGGGTGTTCATCGGGAACCTGAACACGGCCGTGGTCATGAAGAGCCACGTGGAGGCGCTCTTCTCCAAATATGGGCGGGTCCTGGGATGCTCGGTCCACAAAGGGTTCGCCTTCGTCCAGTACAACGCGGAGAGACAGGCTCGGGCGGCCGTCCTCGGCGAGAACGGACGGGTCCTCGCAGGACAGACCCTCGGTCAGATCCATTCACCACCCACTTCACCACTTCACAAATTCATCCTTTCATCAGTTCCTCACTTCACCTGTTAGTCCTCAAAGAAAGTGTGTCTCACTTTTCTCTCCATCTTACCTGTCTCTGTGTTACTCTCTAATGGTTTCTCTCTGTCACACTCTAACAGTGTCTCTGTCTCTCTCATGTCTCTCACTCACACACAGTCTTTCACTCTTTCTGTTTTGTCTTAGTTTACAGTTTTTCAGGTTAAAGTGAAGATACTACTTGTTTGTTTGTTTGTCATTCGTTATCTGTAACCGCTTATCTAATTCAGGGTCGCGGTGGGTCCAGAGCCTATCTGGAGTCATTGGGCACAAGGCAGGAATACACCCTGGAGGGGGCGCCAGTTTCCCCACAGGGAAACACAGACACACACACACACATTCACTCACACACTCACACCTACAGACACTTTTTGAGTCGCCAATCCACCTACCGACGTGTGTTTTTGGACTGTGGGAGGAAACCGGAGCACCCGGAGGAAACCCACGCGGACACGGAGAGAACACACCAACTCCTCACAGACAGTCACCCAGAGCGGGAATCGAACCCACGACCACCAGGTCCCTGGAGCTGTGTGACTGCGACACTACCTGCTGCGCCACCGTGCCGCCCTGTTTGTTTATTAGTTTGGCCAATATTTCTGAGAAAGCTAAGCGAGAGCAGAGGCAGAGTTGTATAGAGATGATAGTTGTGAACACTTCATATGAGAAAGTTAGAGAGGAAAGGATGAGGGCAGGGGTGCTGTGCGCTGTGGTGGACTCTGGACGCCCTCTAGTGGAAGTACTTCTTAAATCAATCCTGATGTCAGGTCAGTTCCAGTGAATACGGCTGAGTGCACTCTGGAGTTTAAGGTGGAAATCTTTGTCTCTTTGTTCTCAGATATAAACATGGCAGGAGAACCCAGACCCCACCGACCCAAAGGGTTAAAGAGAACAGCAACAGCTCTGTACAGGTGACTGACCTCACTCCCTGCTCTCAGGCCCTCATAATTCACTCTGTGTAAATAAATAACACACTCCAATGATTCCCAGCGTTGTCTCTGAACAATTGTGCTGTATTTTCTACAAAACACTCGCTCCAAAAAAGTCAGGACGGAGGTGGAATAAGAGTGAAGAGTTTACAGAGTTTATTTTGCAGCCGCGAGTGAAGCAGATGGTGTCATCTCCTCAGATTTGAGGTCATGTTTCTCTCTTGAAAACAGATGACACTCTCCCTCCAGGTCGGGGGTTAGAACATGACCCAGGTAGTAGAGGTGAAGTCTCTCTGGGTGTTGTTCTCAAGTGTGAGAGGCTGCATGTCGGGCCAAGGTCTGCAGGTCTCTAGACGCAGAGCTCTCCGTGACTGCTAGATCTACGACCACTCCACACCATGGATATGAGCTGGCGGGATGAGTTTACTTGGGCAGGTTCCTGGGGTCACATTCCGGAACTCTGAGTGATCTGGGAGGAGCTCGGAGTAGAGTCAATAATCCTTCAAGTTGCGAGGGGCAAGCTGAGGTGGGCCAGGGTCTGGTAACGCCTCCTGGATGCCTCCCACTGGAGATCTCCCAATCGGCCGTGCATGGTGTGAGACCCCCAGGTCAGATCCAGGACACACTGCAGGAACTGTATCCCTCAGCTGGACTGGGAATGCCTGGAGATCACCCAGGAAGCACTGTGGGAACAGAAATGCCTGGGCTTCTTTGCTGACCCTGTTGCCACAGCAACCCTGATATGGCCTCCATGCAGAGAGGGGTTACTACTTTGCGCAGAATCAAATGGTTGAAAAAGAACATTTCTCAGTGTGAGATCTCACAAGAGTTTATGTCTCTCACTGTCTCCCATCCACAACACTGTGGAAAACTCAGGACATCTGGAGTAATCTCAGTCAGGGTCGGACAAGGTCAGACACCACTGCAGAATGAGCCTGACCTTCCAGCCCTCAGACAGCTCTGCAGGAGAAACCCTCATCACACTGTGATTAATACAGACACATGGGCTCTGGAATACTTCAGAAAACCACTGTCTCTGAACACAGTCCACCACTGCATCAGGAAACACACCTGAGACTCACCTGAAACACGGTGGACAGCACCAGAGCTGTGGACAGAGGAGTCCATATTTCAGATTTTTTATAAAAAGTGGACATCCATTTCTCTGGGGAAATGGGACTCTCCTGAGAGTAATCAGTGAAAGGTGGAGAAACAGACATCTGTCCTGGTCTGGGGTGTCACGGCAAAAGTGACCTGGGTCTGTGAGAAGGTTCCACTGATGTGGAGGTGAACACTGGGATTTTAGAGAGTCACGCTGCCATTGAAGTGATGTCTTTTTCAGGAAGTCCATGGTTGTTTCAGCAGCACGGTGCCAGGCCTCAATCTGCTTGTGCTCCAACAACGTGTTTTTGTAGACACAGAGTGTGTGAGTGTGAGTGGACTGTGCCCAGATCTGCCTCCTGTGGTCATCATGAAGAGGAGAATCAGATGGCGGTGACCACGGACTGTGGAGCAGCTGGAGTCTTGTATCGAGAGAGAACTCCACTCACAAACCTGCAGCGCTGAGTCTCCTCAGTTCCCAAATGCTCCCACAGCAACAGTAAAGGAAAAGAGACACAGCTCAGAGGGAAACTCACCTCCATCTCCACTTTTCTGAAGCGAGCCGCAGGCGTCAGACTCTAACTGTGTTTATATTTACGGAGTACAGTCCAGTTCAGAGACAGCTTTGGAAACCTGTTATTTGGGTTTTAGGAGACTTAAACACAGCACTGACTGCTGATTTAGTTTTTTAAAGTCAGTCGGATGAACACACACCCAACTGTAAATACATTTTTAAACATTAAGCACAGTGTGTAAAGCCTGTAACAGAGTTGTTGTGAGCTGTAACCATGCTGTGTTTCTCTCTCTCTCTGCAGCGGGTATGATTTGGACAGTGATTATTACAGAGAGGAGTTCTACGATAGGTGAGTGCTGCCCCCTCTCTGAGCTTTTGCTCTGTGTGTCCACTGAGGAACCTGAAAAGCACCAGGACAGTTCAGCTCTGCTGCAGTGAAGTAAAAGACAGGTTCTAGATATTGATTAGGCACATTTTAAAATGTCCCACAGTTTTCTGGAGGAACAAGGAGCTAAACATCAATAAATTCTTTAAAGAATACACTTATTGTTTACACTCTGTTTATGATTAATAATTTGACTGTAAACACATTAATAGTCAATAATCAGTTACAACACACAGCTAGAAAGAGTAAAAGTTATTTGCCAAATAGTGAACCCACATTCATTTACAGTTAAACCTTAGATACAAAGGCAAACTATAAATTAAATTCTCAGACATTAACCCCGTTAGCTCCCGCACATATTAATACATTTAACAACCAGGTTTAATCAATTACTGATCAATAGAATGTCTTTACAGACACTGATGATAATGTGGTGTGAACATTAACAAGTGAAATTCACACTCTCAGGTCTGAGCGCTTATTCTTTACCTCGAGTGTTTCTTTCATACACTTTAATTTTAAAACAAATAATAAGTCACTGTTGGCCTTTCACAGATGAGTTAATTGTGGAAGGCACATTTCATTGTACGTTGTATAATGACAAATAATTGCACATAAAAACATAAATTATGGGATGAAAAACTAAGCAAAAAAACATAATACAGAGACAGGGCCTGTAACATTCTCCAAATACCTGACAATTATTTGCAGTTAGCGTCAGTGTTCTTGACAACCTATAAACCCCTTCATTACGTCTCCTCACATGTTCATTGCCGGTGCATTTCCACTGAAGTGTAATTTATGGTGGACTTTCATCCAAGTCGTCAAATGCCAGGGCACACAAAAATCCCCAGGGTTTATAGAGGCTCTTCTTTAATTTAGAACATGTGCACTGCCCTTAACTACATTCTTCCATTCCACTGTTCTCACTCCTCCATCACTCTGATGTCTCTCCTAACATCCTCAGCTCAGCTGCAGCTTCAGATACTTCCAAATATGTTCAGAGTAAATGTTCTGTGCTGTAACTTTCATTTCTCAATCTTACGAAAACCTTATAGATCTCAGTCGCCAAAGGGACGTAAAAAGAACCTATTTTACACAGTAACATCATTCAGACCCTAAATACTTCTGCTCTGAACACATCCCTGAATTACGCTGTTAAAAAGTTCAGTATAAATGTAGTAAAAGCAGTGTAGTACACTGTGATGATTGAGATGGGGGCTGACACAGGTGCAGAATTACATTATACATGGCTAATCACAACCCCAGTCAGGACTATCGGTGATAAAACGGGAATAAAAATGTATAATGTACAAATGTAAAATGATCACAAAAACCAAACACAGCAAGGTCAGCTACAGAAACATGGCCCGTCATTGAAGTAGAAAACACACATGTATGTCATTGTCTAGGGGTCATGGAGGCAGCAAAACCCAGATCTCCCTCTCCGCAGCCACCTCATCCAGCTCTCCCAGGAGAATACTGAGGTGTACAGAGGCCAGTTGAGACGTATGATCTCTCCAGTGTGTTCTGGGTCTTTCCTGGGGTCTCCCCCCTGTGGGACACGCCCCAAACACCTCAACAGGGAGGCATCGGGACCAGACACCTGGCTCCTCTTGACGTGGAAGGGCAGCGGCTCCACTCCGAGTCTCTCCTGAATGTCTGACACTTTACATTTTCTCTGAGGAGGAGTTCAGACTCCCTGCAGAGGAAACTCGTCTCAGCAGCTTGTCCCCGCTGTCTCATGCTTTCCGTGACAATCCAAAGAAAGAGAAAAATCTGTGGAAGCCTCCAGTATAACAATATACAGTAGAACAATAGGAGGAAAGGGAACCACTTGTCTTTCCCAGTGTCTTGCAGAAAGTTCTTCAGCATAACTGTTAAGATTTGATGAAACCTTTCAATAAGACCATCAGTTTGTGGGGAGGCAAATGTAACCAACCCCCAGTAAACCCCAAATACTGAGAAAAGTTGGACATAAGGTGTGAAGTAAAATTTGTGCCTTGGTTATGAAGGATTTCATCAGGAAACCCTACTGGAAAGAAAAGTTGTACAAGTCCAGCAATTATCTCCGGAGGAGTGAAGGAACACCGTGGAAAAGGCTGAGGGTAGCTCCTGGCATAGTCACAGAGAACTAATATGCACCTGAACCCAGAGCTGCTTCTCTCAAGAGGGCCCACGCTGTCCATGGCAATATGTCTGAATGGTGTGAAGATAATGGGCAAGTGCAGCAGAGGTGTTTAATCAGAAAGTTGGCTGTGTATTTCTGAAAATCAGATTACACAGGAGGCCAGAAGAAGCTAACTCAAAGACTAGTTTTCTGCTGACCCAGATGACCTGCCCGTGGGATTTTTGTATAAGATGTAGAACTAAGGGCCTACAACTTTTTGGAACAACCAGTTATCAGTAGGAGTCTGTGAGAAAAAATACATCATTTTCCAGATCATATCCATCTTTACAACTAAGAGTACTGTAAATATTCTCCTCGTGGACACTTCATACCCCCTCAAACTGGCTCTCACGCCCTGAAGGCAACACCGGCTTTGAACCAGGACTGTATCATGACGGGGCAGGATTGAGTAATCTGCTTGTTAAGTGTGATGCTACACCTGATGTTTCCGGGTCCAATCGCACCTTCGGCCCCATGTCATATGTCCGTACAATGTGTGTTTACTGTTTGAATAAAGCTGAATGTCTCAATCAATTCTGTGATTTCAGTTTGCGAGTTGAGGAAAAGGAGTAAATTAAACATAAACAGAAGCAAACATATCTTTGGCAGCACAGTCTGCACATTCCCAGCTCTGATGTGTGTGAGCTGCGGTGTGGACCGACTGTGCTGCTCTGTCTTTGGGAGCAGAGGTGCCATGGAGAGAGAGAGCTGTGTCTCCCACCAATGGTCAGTGCCGGGGTTGTGGTGAGTTATGAAATGTCGCTAAGGTTTGTACAGAAAGTCATTAGATTTGGTGCTAGTTTTTTTTTTTTTTTTTTGCTAGAGGGTCTAGAGCCAATATCAGTTGGCAACACTGAGTAGTGGTTTGGACCTGGACATGATGTTTCACAAGATTGATACGTCATGACTTAACCTAACTTTGCTAGTTGGTAAATATTTCCCTTTTAAAAAGTCTGTAGCACTTCCAATGTCTGACATGTGCCTCTAAATGTTGAGCATTCACAGGAGCCCCACTGTTGGACCTGCTGCTAGGTGGAAACTTCACTACCCTGTCTGATAGAAACACATCTATCTGCCTTAATCCACAGTTTGGGTTTCATCATACGGCAAACAGCCACTTTGTACCCTCGCTACTAACAATAAAACACGACAACCTTTTACGTTGTTTGCCCTTATGTCTCCAAATGAGGAACAGCTTGGCTTTAGGTAGGGCCTGGGTTCTGTGATGATGACGAAGATGCCCTCTCAGACATTACAGTACGGTCCAACCCACTGAGCTACAACACACCGCAACACTACACAATGGAAGACTACACACCGGAACACACACAGCAACACTACACACCGTTACACACACCACAACACTACACACAGGAACACACACAGCAACAATACACACCGTAACACACACAGCAACACTACACACCGTAACACACACCACAACACTACACACAGGAACACACACAGCAACACTACACACCATAACACACAACAGCAACACTACACCCAGGAACACTACACACCATAACTCACACAGCAACACTACACACAGAAACACACACAGGAACACACACCATAACACTACACACCGTAATACACACCATAACACACACAGCAACACTACACACTGTAACACACATCACAACATTACACACAGAAACACATATTGTGACACTACACACAGTAACACTACACACTGTAACACACACCACAACAACACACAGCCACACACACCACAACACTACACACAGGAAAACATAATGTGACACTACACACAGTAACATACATAGCAAAACACTACACACAGGAACACATACTGTAACACTACACACAGCAACACTACACACAGGAACACACACCACAGCACTACACACAGGAACACTACACACCATAACACACACAGCAACACTACACACCGTAACACACAACACAACACTAAACACCATAACACACACAGCAACACTACACACAGTAACACACACCACAACAACACACAGCAACACTACACACCGTAACACACACCACAACACTACACAAAGGAACACACACAGCAACACTACACACACCACAACACTACACCCAGGAACACATACTGTAACACTACACACAGTAACACACACAGCAACACAACACACAGTATAATACACACAGCAACACTACACACTGTAACACACACAGTAACACACATAGCAACACTATACACTATCACACACAGCAGCACTAAACACTGTAACACACACAGCAACACTACACACTGTAACACACACACAGCAACACTACACACTGTAACACACACACAGCAACACTACACACTGTAACACACACCGCAACACTACACACACACAACACACAGCATAACACACAGAGCAACACTTCAGCACCTACCGTGACACCGTAACACACACAGCAACACTACACACAGGAAGACTACACACCGCAACACTACACACAGGAACACATACTGTAACACTACATACAGCAACACACAACACAACACACACAGCAACACTACACACAGGAACACACAGTAACACTACACACTGTAACACACACAGCAACACTACACACTGTAACACACAGAGCAACACTACACACTGTAACACACAGCAACACTACACAACATAACACACACAGCAACACTACACACAGTAACGCACATTAGCACTACACACAGTAACACACATTAGCACTACACACCATAACACACACAGCAACACAACACACAGTAACACACATTAGCATAACACACCAAAACACACACAGCAACACAACACACTAACACACACACACCGTAACACTACACACTAACACACACAGCAACACTACACACCATAACACACACAGAAACACTACACACCATAACACACACAGAAACACTACACACAGCAACACTACACACCATAACACTACACACAGCAACAGACAGCAAAACTACACATAGAACACATACAGCAACACTACACACCGTAACCCACACAGCAACTCTACACACAGTAACACAACACACTGTAACACACACAGCAACACAACACACTGTTCACACACAGCAACACTACACACCATAACATACACAGGAACACTACACACCGTAACACTACACACAGTAACACTACACACCATAACACACACAGCAACACTGTTACATTAGTGTAATTTCCTGTTGCGTTTGTGTAATTTCCTACTGTGTTTGTGTAATTTCCTACCGTGTTTGTGTAATTTCCTGCTGCGGTTGTGTAATTTTCTGCCTTGTTTGGGTAATTTCCTGTTGTGTTTGTGTAATTTTCTGCCATGTTTGGGTAATTTCCTGTTGCGTTTGTGTAATTTCCTACTGTGTTTGTGTAATTTCCTACCGTGTTTGTGTAATTTCCTGCTGCGGTTGTGTAATTTTCTGCCTTGTTTGGGTAATTTCCTGTTGTGTTTGTGTAATTTTCTGCCATGTTTGGGTAATTTCCTGTTGCGTTTGTGTAATTTCCTAACGTGTTTGTGTGATTTACTTTTGTATTTGTGTAATTTCCTGTCATGTTTGTGTTATTTCCTATTTTTTTATTTTATTTGCGATCGAGAATGTATAGATAATCAGACGAACTCTGTCTTCCTGTCGTTCTGTCCCTCCACCGCTTTGTTACTGGTTTGTCTTTGAAGTGAACTACTCATAAAACAGTCACAAACATCTGGGAGTTGAACACACACACAGTTAGGCTCCGAACTCCTTCGTGACCTGCTGAAAATCTCTGGCCCTGATTGGCCAAGGCCGGGTTCGGGAGCCATGGAAATCACGCTGTGAGTCTCAGCAGGACGTCCGTGTTCACAGATGTTCGGCGAGATTGGATCCAGATGTGGATCAGACGTTTTTATTTATCTCCCTCCTGTGATCTTCTGCTCTTGAATTACAGCCCACCGCTAGCCTCAGAGGGGGAGAGAGAGAGGGAGAGCAGAGGGGGGGGGCAGAGAGAGAGAGAGAGAGAGAGAGAAGGAGGGAGAGAGAAAGAGAAAGAGAGAGTCAGGGAGCTGTTTTTTGTCTAGTGGTGGATGTCTCTGTCTCTGAAGATGAATGTCTTTTTCTCAGTTCATTCATTGCACAACGCTCCCTCGTTCCGCTTCTATCCCTCCATCACACAGATGAAAAAATAATGTGAGAGGATTTGTTTTGGATCCAAACTATTTGTGTTTTGTTCCATTTGGCTTCAGTCAACATGCCACTGATGTAAAACTCACTGCCCTTAATTATCTGTCCAATGATGTTTCCTCCATGAGCTCTCTTCCTCTGTTTCTCTCTCCTTCTCTCTGTTTCTCTCTCTCTCTCTCTCTCAGTAGAAATCAAATCCCACTGCAATTTTCCATCTGACTGAATGATAAAGAGGCTGTAGGATTTCTCAGGAAGGCAGTTCCAGGTCGTAAAACTCATAATTACAAACATCCTCATCTCTCTAAGGACACCAAAGGAACGAGGCTTTGTCCAAGTCCTTTTGGATCATTTCTTCAAACCTCCAAAGTCCAGAAAAACAGAAATGTGTCCAAAACTGTCTGCGCTCTCTCTGGACAGTCTCGTTTGACCCAGAGCAGTGGACAGAGGTCAACCACCATGAAGCTTTTACAAACTGTTTCTCTCTCAGAGAAACACACCGTCGCTCAGTTCTACACACGACTCCACTGAGACTCCGCCAGTCTCACACTGAGAGGGACACGTGACTCCGCCGGTCTCACATGGAGAGGGACACGTGACTCTGCCGGTCTCACACTGAGAGGGACACGCGACTCCGCCGGTCTCACACTGAGAGGGACACGCGACTCCGCCGGTCTCACACAGAGGGACACGCGAATATGCCAGTCTCACATGGAGAGGGAGAAGCGACTCCGCCGGTCTCGCACAGAGAGGGACTCGCGACTCCGCCGGTTCTCAGCTTCTGTTCACAGTCTCCAAATGGGAGGGGTGTACGGTCTGGTGATGAGACAGGGTGAAGGTGACCAGACGTCCCTTCTTTTAGACATCTCGACTGAATTTGTGGAATACGTAAATGTCCTGTATTTGTCTTAAATTCCAAAACAATTTGCAGAAAAATCAGCAGAAAAATTAACCAGAAATAGATTTCATTCAAACAAATATTTCACAAGAAAGAGACCAAACCAATGGACACAGTGATGTATCACACAGACAGAAAACAGAACCACAGCCTTTAAGTGCAGGAGCTTTGTTCTTAGGGGTAGATGCAGGGTGGCAGTAGGTGACAACACCCCCCCCCCCCACCCTCTAAAGCACTCTCACTTGTTCTCTGTCCCTTTCTATTTCTCTTTTTATTTCTCTCACTCTCTCTCAATTTGCAGGTTATTTGAGGTCAGAGGTCGAGTGTCCCCAGGGCCAAGAGCTGTGCCGTTAAAGCGCCCCCGAGTGGCTGACACTGCGACGCGCCGAGTCAAGACTTTACCTGTTAAACCCCTAAGAGGGTCCTCCACCCTCCACCACTGCTCCCAACACCAACGTAAACACAACCCTCTCACCCCCTCTTCATCCTCTCACCCCCACCCTCCACTACATCTCTCAGCACCACCCAGTCACCTACTCTTCACCCTCTCACCTACACCCCCCATCACAGCCCCCAGCACCAACGTAAATGCACCCTCTCACCCCCTCTTCACCCTCTCACCTCCACCACTGCTCCCAGCACCAACGTACACACACCCTCTTCAACCATTCACCTCCATCCTCCACCCCCCACCACTGCTCCCAGCACCAACGTAAACACACCCTCTTCACCCTTTCACCTCCATCCTCCACCAATGCTCCCAGGACCAATGTAAACACACCCTCTCACATCCACCCCCCATCACAGCTCCCTGCACCAATGTAAACACCACCCTCTCACCCCGACACCTCACTACACAAAAATCCACACTCTCACTCCCATATCACCCTGTCACTCCCACATCACAATGTCACTCCCACAAACACTACTGCTCCACAGCGGCTTTCAGCACTGACATTAACACTGTCATATTTAATGTCTTAGGAGACACAAACAAACAAAATGAAGACATTAAAATACAATGTGTGTGTGTGTAAGAGAGAGACAGGCCGAGAGCAAGAGCAAGGGATAAATTCAGATGACTGATCTCTGAGTGATTATGTCAGATTGAGAACGTGTGTGTGTGTGTGATGCTTGTGTTTTGTGTGTTGTGCTCATGTTTATTCTTAATTTCAGTGTTCAGTGTCACAGATTTATTCTCTCTGAGAAACTAATCTGCTCTGTGATTTATTTCTCTGTCCTTGTTCTCTCTCAGTAAAATCCAATGAGCTACAGGCGATTAAATCAGAACTCACTCAAATCAAGTCCAACATTGATGCTCTGCTCGGACGCCTCGACCAAATCTCACACACACACCACACTTCACCAGGTGAGAAATATGCACACACACACACTACAGGTGCAGACCAGTCAAACACAAAGCCTTATCCATGGTTATCCATGTGATTTTCAAAGTGGCTGCAGCAAACAGTGACATCTTATTAATGCTCCAAATAAATCTGCACACACTCTCACATCAGGACAGAGACACACAGTCTGTGTGTGTGTGTGTGTCTGTCTGTCTGTCTGTGTGTGTCTGTCTCTGTCTGTGTGTATGTGTCTGTCTGTGTGTGTGTGTGTGTGTGTGTCTGTGTGTCTGTAGAGCTGTGGAGGCCTGAAGAAAGTAAAACTGAACTACCTCCTGATGAAACATGCACCGACTCTGACGATCAGCAACAACACAGCGACGAAGACGAGAGAGAAGACACCACACACGACTGTGATCTGGTAAGAGAGAGAATGAGAGCCTCTCTCTGTTCTCTCCATCTCTTTTTGTCTTTCTCAGTCAGTATCTCTCTTTCTCTAGGACCATATTCACAGTTCAGAATAAGACAATGTTCTGAAATAAATAGAAAACGGTTGGAGCTGTGTAACCAAACATCACAGTGCCATGCTCAATCCACCCAGCGTAGTGTCACTCACACGCTCACCCAGTCACTCACGCTCTCACCCAGTCACTCACGCACTCACCCAGTCAGTCACATGCTCATGCGCTCACCCAGTCACTCACACAGTCACTCACGCGCTCACCCAGTCACTCACATGCTCACGCGCTCACCCAGTCGCTCACACGCTTGCCCAGTCGCTCACACACACACAGTCACTCTCACCCGCTCGCCCAGTCGCTCTCAACCGCTCGCACAGTCGCTCTCACACGCTCGCACAGTCGCTCTCAACCGCTCGCCCAGTCGTTCTCACACGCTCGCAGTCGCTCTCACCCGCTCGCCCAGTCGCTCTCACATGCACGCCCAGTCACTCTCACAGACACACACACTCGCACAGTCACTCTCACACACTCACCCAGTGGCTAACAAAGCGCCCAGTCACTCACAAGCTTGCCCACACATTGTTTTTCCATTTTGTCAGAATTTTAATCGTGTCTTTTCAGCAGAGATTTACATGCTTCCTCTGTGTGTGTGTGTAGTTGTAGATCCAGGAACTGGAAGATGTTTAAAAGTCTCAAACTCACTGGGAGAGACCAGAGAAGAGTAAACAAGCACCACTGTTATCCAAGGGAACCCACTGAGAACCAACCAGAGAACCCACTGAGGATCGACCAGAGAACCTACTGAGAACTGACCAAAGAACCCAGAGATTTGACCAGAAAACCCACTGAGAATTGATCAGAAAACCCACTGATATTTGATCAGAAAACCCACTGATATTTGAACAGAAAACCCACTGAGAACTGACCAGAAAACCCATTGAAAATTGACCAGAAAACCCACTGAGGTTCGACCTGAGAACCTACTGGTAATTGACCAGGGAACCCACTGAGAATCAGCCAGGGAACCCACTCAGATTCGACCAGAGAACCTACTGAGAAACGACCAGAGAACCCACTCAGATTCGACCAGAGAACCTACTGAGAAACGACCAGAGAACCCACTCAGATTTGACCAGAGAACCCACTCAGATTCGACCAGAGAACCCACTCAGATTCGACCAGAGAACCTACTCAGATTCGACCAGAGAACCTACTCAGATTCGACCAGAGAACCCAATATGCCGCCACAATGATGTCAAAAGCAGAGGGCACAAAAACACCAGGTGGAAAGTATAAACCTGTGAGTTTTAACATTTCGTGTAGATGGCGAGCACAGAGAGGACTGGCTCTTTCTGTGTTCGGGTTCTGAATTGAGTGGAGTCTGAGAGTTTGGGCCAGGGTCCGGGCAGTTTCTGATAGTGAATGTAACAGTGTTTCCCACTGCACAGGATCAGCTCGACTTGTTTTTACCTGGTCTCTTTTCCACTAGCACAGCTCCACCCCATGAAAGTCTCTCTAATGGGAACCGCGGACTCTGAAAAACACAACAATGCGGTCAGTAAAGTCAGGCGCTGTTTACTCGTTGTGTTTTGGCGCATTGTTGTTGTTTTGACTGAACACGTCTCCGATCAGCTTTTGCTGGAGATTTTCCACAGCCTCCGATCCAAGGAGCATCTGACTCTCTTCAGAAACCCCTCGGGGGAATGTTACGAGCTGCTGCTGAGAGTCGGATAAAAACTAATTAAGCAATAAAGTTATTGCTTGTGTTGTTGTGCTGGTGCGATCAGACACAGCAGTGCTGCTGGAGTTTTTTAACCCTGTGTCCACTCTCTGAGACACTCCTCCCTTGTTGGTCCACCTTGTAGATGTAAAGTCAGAGACAGTAGCTCATCTGTCGCTGCACAGTGTGTGTGGGTCATCCTCTAGTCCTTCATCAGTGACACAGGACGCTGTCGGCTGGATGTTTTTGGTCGGTGGACTGTTCTCAGTCCAGACACTGAGGGGTTTAAAAAACTCCAGCAGCACTGCTGTGTCTGATCCACTCTACACCAGCACAACACACACTAACACACCACCACCACGTCAGTGTCACTGCAGCGCTGAGAATGATCCACCACCACATCACACCTGCTCTGAGCACTGAGGAACAGGAGGGAAGGAGGTAATAAAGTATGCAGAGTAACAGATGTAACACAGTGTAAGTGTAGAACTACAGAGTGACTGGAGTGGACAGTGGAGCGGAGAGAGGGGACAGTGAGTGTAGCTTGACAATGGACATTTATCTCATCTTCCTTTCTTCCCGTATTGAAGGCTTTAAATGAGTGCCCTTTTTCTTTTCCCTTTATATGACTTTTATTTTCTGCTAAAAATAAAAATCCAGACATTTGTTTACCTTTACTCTTGTATGTGTGTGTACCTTCAGGATTGACAGCTAGGAATAAAGTCCACCATCTCCGTATCTGTCTGTTCTTCTGTTGAGCTAAAATTTTCCAGGTGTAAAGCCCAATTCTTCAAATCTATGCCATAAGCAACAAGCTGGTTCCACAGCACCTCCAGTGCCATTGATTCACGTTTTTAATCAAGATTTTACATTTATGGCATTTTGCAGATGCTCATATCCAGAGCAACTTACATGGTTACTGGTAATATGGGTAGGCCAACGCAATGTTAGGAGTCTTGTCCAGGGATTGGTGTAGAACAGACTGGTTGCCCAGACCTGGAATCGAACCCCTTTTAGGAGAAGAGCAAAACAGACGGGAGAGCCAGATTAAGGTATTCTCAGTAGGCAGAGTATTTAAGGTGTCTAAGAATTGGGACAACTCACGAGTTGGAAATGCTTGTTCATAAAATGCTCTCTGTGTCTCCAGGCAGACCACAGCGACTGTGATTGGTCCACAGTCAGATCATGGGTCAAGTCAAGGTGAGATTAACAGAGAAAGTCCAGGAACATGAACTCCTCTCCTCCACACAACAGACACACATCAGCACATTCATCCCCAGAGATTTCCTCACAGCTCCATTTGGATGCCACAGGATGAATAAAGAGGAGGAACAAGAAAAAAAAACACTGATGTCTCCAGGCAGAAAAAAGTGCCGGCTTTGTAAATGCTCCTTTCCTGACACCGCTTCTAACTATGCTCTGTTCTGATTTGCACCCTACTCCGTACATAGTGCACTTCACAGATTATAAACTAACACTACTGTACCACTATATCGTACACTACACAGGGTGTAGGAAAATGTTTGACTCAGCCCTAGTGGTGTGGTGGTGTAACTTCAGAGTGACACCACTGTCCACTTCCACCTTAAATACTGCAGCACACGCCATGTACCTGCCGCTCAGTTTAAGGTGGAATGGAAAGCGGAGTGTATTGTGTGGTGTGTGAGGAGCGAGTGTTGTGTTGGGGTGGAGGGGTAATGGACTAAACCTAACGTTACTTTAAGTAAACAGCCGTGACATAAACGTGGAGAGCGGCGTGGCGCTGAATGGTGCTGTCTCTCTGTGAATCCACAGGAGAATAAAAGAGAACCACACCACAGTCGTCGTGGAGCTCCTCGGTGCCGAGGTCGAGCCGACGACTGAAAGCCAGCCGAGTTTCATTAGTGTGGAATATCGCTGATCTCAGTTCAGTTCAAATCATTCTCCACATAAACATCTCACACAACAGGCTGTGGTTTTCTGTTTGTACAAATATCTCCTAATTTCCTCTAAAGTCATAGCACAGGCTCCTGTTCTGTTCCTCACCTCCTGCTCCACATCTGATTTCTTTCTTCGCCAGAGCCATGTGACTGAAAACAACCCATTCACAACCTTGTTTTTATCTGGAATTTACACACGTGCCTGTCTCGGTGTACACCATGGTCCTGTTTCTGTTCTGAAACTAAGCCATGTGTGAACAGTCCTGGTGGTGGTGCAGTGTACTCTTCGGATGTAAACACCACAGGTTTAACCCAAACTCCCACTCCAAACTCTTTAAAAATACACACGTCCCCTAAAGAGGCCTCAGCACCCACTAAACAGCTCATTAATCACTCGCAATAAGGTCATTACAATAATTACCAGAATCTGCACAGCATCTGTTCTTTAGTAACATGCTCACTTCAGAACCTGGAACTACAGAACTACAGAACCTGGGTCCGTTCTGTTTGGGAACAAAGCATCAGCATCAAAACAAAACATGACTTTCATTCACTCATTCATTCATTCATTAATACTCTAAACGAGTCGTGGTGAGTCCTGAGCTCACCCAGATTTACTCTGAGCACAGCAGGAACACACACTCACCCAGTCACTCACACACACCTGTGAAGTTTCACACACCATCACTCACACACCTGTGGAGTTTCACACACTCACCTGTGGAATGTCACTCAATTCACCCAGTCTCTCACACACGCACCCATTCACAAACATGTGGACAGTTTCACACAACCCTCACACCAACAATCATCCAATCATCAATATAAAGCATCCAGACAGAGATGGTATACACTTCTGTTGAGTCTGATGAACAGAGGTCAGTGTTCTCCTCTGAGCGTGTTGAGTCTGATGAACAGAGGTCAGTGTTCTCTGAGTGTTGAATCTGACGAACAGAGGTTAGTGTTCTCCTCCAAGTGTGTTGAGCTAATGAACTGAAGTTAGTGTTCTCCTCCGAGCATGTTGAGTCTGATGAACAGAGGTTAGTGTTCTCCTCCGAGCGTGTTCTCCTTTGAGCGTGTTGAGTCTGATGAACAGAGGTCAGTGTTCTCCTTTGAGCGTGTTGAGTCTGATGAACAGAGGTTAGCGTTCTCCGAGGTGCGTGTTGAGTCTGATGAACAGAAGTTAGTGTTCTCCTCCGAGCGTGTTGAGTCTAATGAACAGAGGTTAGTGTTCTCCTCTGAGTGTGTTGAGCTAATGAACAGAGGTTAGTGTTCTCCTCCGAGCGTGTTGAATCTGATGAAAAGAGGTCAGTGTTCTCCTCCGAGCGTGTTCTCCTTTGAGCGTGTTGAGTCTGATGAACAGAGGTCAGTGTTCTCCTTTGAGCGTGTTGAGTCTGATGAACAGAGGTCAGTGTTCTCCTTCGAGCGTGTTGAGCTAATGAACAGAGGTTAGAGTTCTCCTTCGAGCGTGTTGAGTCTGATGAACAGAGGTTAGCGTTCTCCTCTGAGCGTGTTGAGTCTGATGAACAGAGGTTACTGCCATCTTGTGATGTGTTGTATCTTCAACTGTGTAAATGTCTGGAGGTAAGTGTGTTATTGCAGAGATATGGCAGGACATGCCCTAATGGAAAGATTATCATTTAACAGGAATAAACACTACAATATTATGTATTTTACCTTAAATATCTCTAAACATTATAGATATAAAATCATTATAGGCTTCACATGAACGACGGAGGGAAAAGAGAAAACAGCCATGTTGAGGGACATGCTAAAGTGTGCACTCAGAAAAATATTCTGAAATTACTGTTGGAAGATTATAATAAATGATGTTTATTAATAGCCCGTGCATGTACTGTTTTCCTACAAGTGTCGGGACCAGAAACACCCTGCATTTGTGTAACGACCCCTTCGTTGCGAAGTAAAAAGCTGGATAAACCCCCTCCGAGTGCAGTGCCTCCACATCCTCTGCCGAGGGAGTAATGGAGATGTTTTGTATTTTTCTTGTAAATGCCAGATCTTTGGAAACATGTTCCCAGCGCAGCTTGAACCCATAAACACTGAGTGTTACCGAGCTGCGTCTGCGTACCTTCAGCGCTAACTGGACCTGAAGTAACTAGGCATTTCGACCGCAAACACAGCTACAGGGAGGAACATTAACATTAGTATCATTCCTGCAGCTTTATGGGAGTGTTTATCAGGGCCTCAATAAAGGCATCCTAATATTTCTGCCATTGCTCAAACACAGTTGCTTTTGATGTACTTCCATAACAATGTTCTTGGAAACAAATGAGCTCTGGAAAACCCTCAGGGGCTTCGAGAACGCCTGCTAGTCTCTGTGAAATTTCAGATAAAACTGGTGTGCCGTTTAGAACCATGATATTTGTCAAGTCAGATTATCTCATTTCAGAGTTGAGTTAAAAATTATCCTAAAACTCTCAGTGAAAAATAATTCGTTATAAAATTCATGTTAACCCTCTGGAGTCTGAGGATGTGTTCTCCAAGTCTGTGCTTCTTTAACTGGTGGAGTGTAGAACATGACCCCGTATACAATTAAACCCCACCCCACTCTGTCATTATCTTCCTCACAACTTTTCAAACCAGCCACAGCAGCAGAAACTCTCAGATGCCGAATGAACGAAAAACAGTGTGTTTCAAAGTGGATGGGTCAGTCCTCAGCGATCATGAATCTCACAGAACACAGACTCACGACTGCACCAGTCTCACAGAGAAGCAGGTCTCAGACATGTCTCACGTCTCAGCTAAATAAACATTCTACCTTGATTACGATTAATAAAGGATGATTTAGTTGTTTGTTGTCTCATAGTTCACACTCACTCCGTCTCTGTGTCCGAGCCGTGCTCTGTTCGTATTCGGTGTGTGATTGTGTTCAGTGTGAAACAGACCGGGGGATTCACTTTGGTCTGAAACTGGTTTTTCTCAGTATTTACATTTGATTTCTTTATGTTCTGTGTATTCACTAAAGTCAGAACACGTCCAAACCACAGACGCAGCGTTTCTCTTTGGTACGTGCCGCTCCAGTCGCTCGGTCCGCCTCCGTGTTTAGGTTCCCCTCTGTGTGGCTGATTGTGTCTCTGATTGAGTCATGTGACTACGGTGCAGTAGTGTGGGTTTAAAGGGACAGTACATGAACACAGTGGGGAAGTTCACAGAAATTACAAAAGAATAATAAAAAAAAAAAGGTAAACAGAATTAAAATAAAGACCAACATAATTAATATAGACAATATTATATTGATAAGACCAGAACTTCATTACTGACCTAATTTAATTAACCTTGTCGAGTGCAATTTTAGGTGCATCACTGGTTTATTTGTTATTATTTTATCATTTAGTTTACTTGTATTTTTCCTTCTAGATTCTTCTGCTAATTGTACTCTTTATGGTTTATCTGATTAACACACACACACACCTCTCAAATAAGGAAACCGGAAAGTAAAGAATCACATATATAAACGCCAATGATTCATATTAATAGAAACTTGGGGACAATGGGCCACTTCTGACACTCTGTGAACCTTACAAAGTATCCCCCGCTTATGAAAAACATCAGAAAAAAAAAGCAGTAAAATGGCAACCTGAGCGTTTTCTTGTGTTGAGAAAATGAGGAGAAATGGAGGGTTAATTTCTTTTACAGATCCTACACAGCACATATTCTCCATCTGTTATGCATTTTATTGATTCTCATTTTTTTCTAAGTCGGCAAAGGCAGGAATAACAAATTTCACCAACAGTTCATAAAAATGTCCAGGCCCCGCTTCTTCGTCTCTCACAGCTGTAAATCTGCCCTTTTAAACTCCACAAGTCTCCATACAGAGAGAAAACAAGGTCTCTGCGAGTGAAACCATCTCATATCTGGTGTATCTCTCTCTCTCAGACGGCAGAGAGATTATAAGATTACTCAAAATATTTCCAGACAGTTTTGCTTGTTTAAAGTGGTTTTATTTCAGGGAAAGTGTCACTGCTTTGGCAGAGCCTTCAAGTTGTTTCAAGACATGATGCAGGTCACGGCTGGAAAGCAGGCCTGAAAAAAGTCAGTTAACCAACACTTTCACTGAACAAAATCAATTTGAACAAGAAACCAATGCCTAGAAATGGGAGAATATTGATGTAAGTATATTATAAGAATCTCAGAATGAGAAAATATTCATTGGAACGGAGAGGATCTCACTGAGAGACGATGCTTTGCCGTGTGAACACTTCAGCGCTGAGCGGTGGAACTGCGTAAAGTTTGTATACAGAGCGACACGTGTGTATGGAGTTGTGTAGAGAGTTGTGGAGTGTGTGAGGAGCGCAGCAAAGAGAGAGAGAGGGTGTGTGTGTGTGTTCTGCAATGTTCAGTTGGCTTTGGCCCGGAGCTGGGCTCGTTTCCCGGTCACTGCCTGGAAGCCGATCTTGATGCTGGCAACGGAGCAGCGGGAGTGACACGTCTCACACTGCAGGAAATACAGACGGGTGTCTTTCTGCAGGATGGTCTCAGGAGAGCGACACGTGTGACACGTCACATACTCCTCTGGAAAACACAACAACAAACGACAAAGAGAGCGAGGAAACATCCTCATCAATCAGTATTCTCCTCCATAATTAGGAAAAAAATAAATCCATAGCTTCTGCTCCTGGCTCCTCTTGCTCCCACCCAGCCCTCACCTGGAGTACAGGGGGCTGTAGCCGAGGTAACACATGAAATAAGGTGAATTTAAATAAAGATAAATTGGAGTAGTTCAACACCCAAATCAAATCTATTTGTCTAGTGCTTTTTCAGCTAATGTCAAAGCAGCTTTATAAAATTCCAGTAAAGAAAGTTAACATGAAATGTAAAAAAAGAGGTCCTAAATGTATAATTTTTGTGCAGCATAAATGTTTAAATGAGAAACAAAATAATAATGAAGACATTATCAAAACGGCACTCACTGATATATCTTCGTAAGACGTTCTCTATCTGTTTCTGCTGGAATCTTCCTTTAATTACGAGCTGGTTATTTCCGTCTATGGAGCCGCTGCAGAGACAAATGTAGCATTAATATTCAGTATTTACATTAACCCATTAGAGAGAGGTTCAGTTCACTCTGAACAATGTGGAACACTACCTCCACACTTCTTGTCGTATTCTGTAATTAATTTGGGGTTAAAACACCAATTTCACAACAACTTTGTAACGTGTCTTTCAACATTTTGTTCCTGAAAGAGATCAGTGCGGTATGTGACACAGGACAAGGAGACTACAGCCTTTAAATTGTTTAAAATATGAATAAAAGTGTGTAAGGAACGTTCGGGATCTTATACAGGGTTTGTGACACACGTCACCGCTGGCTCTTATCGGTTAACGGCGAACACATTGTCAAAGAGTAATTAATAAACACATAACATCAAACAAACACAATCATGAACTCCCCACAAATGCCACCTATGTTTATAGCAAAGTTTAAAAGTGGAGAGAGAGTGGGTCAGAAAGATTAAGGCCAACAGTCACAGTCCAGCTACACTCCTAACGTTTTTATGATCTGTGTTCATTTACTGAAACAGTCCTGGAGACGGAACTCTGAGACTGGGCTTAGACTCTTGAAGCAGTTCCATTCAGGATTCGTGAAACCTTAGTTTTCCAGCAAACTGGTCACTTTTTTTTTTTTTAATAATTGTTACGAGCTTCTCGTAACCGTCACAGTTCCTGCTGAGGAACCCACTGTTCTTCAGTTCCAGCTGGGAACAAATTTTCTGGTTCCCCAACCAGTTTATGTTGATAGAAACGCGCAGAGCAGTTCAAATTAGGTTCACAATCTGAAACTGAACAAGTTCCTTCTTGGTGGAAAAGAGCTAAGAGTGTGGACTCTGAGGGTCCGGGAAGTGTGGGGGGTGGAGTCGGACTCTGAGGATTCATTAGTCGGGGGTGGAGTCGGACTCTGAGGATCCATTAGTCGGGGGTGGAGTCGGACTGAGGGTCAGAGTCTGGGGGGGAGTTAGGGGTTGTGTTTGCCTGGACCGTAGCAGTGGTTCTGACTCTGTTTAAACCCGGTGGAGTCGAGGAGCTGATTCTGTGGGCTCCGTGAGCAAGAGTCAGAGCCAAATCCAGAAAACCCAACATAACGTTAAGGGAAAGTAAGATAGTGCAAATACAGCATCAGCAAAGCGTTACTATGATAACAGAGCAGAACTGGATCCTATTCATGGCGCTGGAGTGTGGGGACAGGGCGGGGGTTGGGTCAAAAAGTGGGTCCAGTGAAGCAGGGGAAAGAGTTGAGGAAAGACCGGAGCCATTCAGCCGGTCCTGGAACACATTCTGTCCTGGACTTGCATTTCATTAACTGAGGACACTGTTTACACAGGATACATACGTGGATACATACGGAGTACTTTACGATGTGTATCTCAACCCACAAACACAAAGATGGCCCATGATTAAAAATAAAGACAGATGTAAATCCAAGTGAAATCTTACCTTGTTCCCAACTCCGCCAGCAGGAACGCCAGGAGATGTTTGGGCTGTCGATGCAACCTGGAAGGAGGAGTGATGTTAATAAAGGAGCAGAAAGAGCTTTGGTGTCCGCAATGAGGGTCACATTCAATAAAGACCATTACTAAAAAAATTTAACAGAAACAAAATAAAAAAAACCTTAGCAAAAAATAAGGTTATCATTTCATCATCCACCATGAATATAAACAATAAATCAGTTTAAAAATGTAATGTTATGAACTGTTTTCTGCATTTACACAAAACAGAATGTAGTAATGAGTAAATACAGAAATCAGTTCAAGACGGTTACATTTTTTAATGTTTCATAACAAAAACAGTTTAAAACAAAATTAAATTAAACATATTAAAGTTGTGTATACACCCTCTTACTGTATTTTAATTTGTCAGTTATTTTTTCTGTGATGTTTTTATTTTTCTGAAGGATTTCTCTTATTCTTGATTTAATTTGTACTCTTCCCATGAATGTTTATATTTTTAACTCATCTGTCACAACTGGTAAAGCATTAGTCACTATAATAATAAAATAGTGTGACATATCTGTGTGTGTGTGTGTGTGTGTGTGTGTGTTAGATCTACTCACAGTTTGCAGATGTCTGTAAAATTAACAAAGGACGTTTTCTTTGTCCCGACTCTGACGACCTGCGGAGGTTTCATCACAAATTTCCTCTTCTCCCCAGCCACCATGTCCGGGTTCTTCTCCCTCATGATGTTAAACACTCGGCTCAGGAGCTGCAGCAGAGCAGAGAAGGGTTCGGTAAGCAATGTTACGCTCACCGAGCATTCAGAGAGACAACAGAGACTTATACAGGAGGGTGTTCCACAAAGCAGGATTTCTTAGGTACCCAGCAAACTCCAGCTCAAAGCTGAGGCCTGTCCAATAGGAATCACACTCAGCCCTGTTCCTGTCCTGACTGGGATGAAGTTATCTGGATAACTGGAAACCCTTGATGGATCCCCCCCGGATACTGAGAGCAGAGAGGAGCAGATCCTAACACAGTTGTTCCACCTCCGGGCGGTTAACACTGGGCTCAGGTGACACAGAATAAAGGGCAAATTTATGAATATATAACTCCACGTGTTAACAATACAGTAAACACCCTCTTGGACGGCAACTCGGGGCGAGCACACGCTGGTCTCCCTCTGTTCCAGCTCAGCTGCTCTTTATTTTAAAACTATTAATGTATCAGTGTGGCTTGTTTGCTTCCACCTTCGTCTGACATCTGTCAACTTTGGGAGCCTGTTTTTACCCACAATGCTCAGCTCTGCCCTGTCAGTGCTGTTCTGTTCTCTCAAACCCACTGAAAACATCAAATGTGTAGGAAACTCAGAACTCCAAAAGGGTGAGTAGTATATAAACATCATTATGCTTTTAATTTTTTCCACTATACACAGCATGGTCTACCACATTTTAACTGTGCAGTTAAAGGCATCAAATTTTTCCACACACCTCCGTAATATGATTTCTCATATTTCATAAATGATTACATACAAGCCTCCTGTCTAAACAGCCCTGTTCAGAACGCCCCCTTTCAGCACCTGTTCCTTTAAATGATGAGCCGCTCGCTGTTCACCCCGACCCCGAGCGCACAGCAGTGAGGAGCGAGGAGCAGAAGCTCTGGTTTTTAGCCGTTTTCACTCTGTTCTCTTTCTTCTCCGTTTTTACTCAGTGCTCTTATTTCTCCGCGCTCGTTGTGTCTGTTTTGCTGAGTTTAACCTCATCTTTGTGCTCTCACATAAACACAGATCCAGTGCTGTGATTGGACAGACTCAGACGAGGGGGCGGGGCCATTCTAAAGTCTCTGCTCTTGACATCAGAAGCAAAGCCTTAAATTGAACATACACCAAAAAAAGGGGATTTTATACATTTCCCTTTCAGCGTTTATTAAAGAGTTTATATGACTTTATGTGTCTGTATCCTGCTATTTCTGCACATGTGCCGTACCCAAAGAGATCAGAGTAAGGGTAGATGTACCCAATTAAAAGCCCTCTGCATTTCTGAGATTTAAAAATAAATAAATAAAAAACAGATGTGGAGTTTAACAGTTTTCATCTGATCTGAGAAATGAGAGATTTATTTTTTTATCTGAAATCTGAAATGTAACTGATTCTAAACAAAGTTTGAAGAAATAACACAAATGTAGTTAAGCAGAAATCTGTTTACCTCGTCGTACGTGTAGTCTCTCTCTGACCCCGCCCACGCTGGACCTGTCTGTGTGCTGAACGTGATATCGTCCAAATTTTTACTGTCCTCATCCTCCAGACCTGTGGAAATCACACATTTCACTTTAGACTGAGACCTAACAGCAGAAAGGAAAATAAAACTTCCAGAAACATTAGCCATTTTTAAACTTCAGAATAGAGCAATTTAAGTCAAACTGCATTATTAAAGCTCTCAAAAATCTAAAAGAACAGTCTCTGAGCAACTCTGTAAATACAAACACAGTTAAAAACTGATGCCTGAAACAGACTTGTACCAAATCAGGGTTGTGTTCTGTCACAGGAAATACATCGAACAGTAAATGACCTTTTACACTTTGATACAAATCAACACCCACCATCATCTCTGCTGGGAACATCTGTATCATCCTGGAAATCTTTGATCTTTTTGGACTTTTTCTTTTTCGCCGGCAACATTAAATCATCATCTTCTAGTGTTTCTGACGGCTCAGCTTCAATCTTCAGCTCCTTCACAACAAAACAGGTTAAAAACAGGATGATTGTGACACAGACGTTAAAGCCGTGGAACTCTGTAAACAACCGCTCAGTTTGGAAAACAGTATTTATTTCCAGGATTTATTTCGAGGAGAGAGAACAGTTCACTCTGTATCCTCTACTGTACAATTAAATATCAGAGTCAGAGACACGTTATTTTATGTTCAAACACCCCTTATCTTAAATCTAGTGAAACCTAGAATTAAGTGCAAAGTGTATAAATATTTAAACTTTGCTCATCAATAATCGCACATTAACAACAAAAAGTAGAAACAAAGACTGACAATTTCAGCATTGTGCTCTAATTAGACATAAATGAAAGAGGGGGAAGTGATAATCAGACTCAGGGTGCACTGATCCCGGGACTGGTACCAGGCCGAAACAGTGCTCATTGAGTTGTGAGGCTTGGGAGAGGTCCATAAACTGACCATATGCTCTGTGGAAAAACAGTAACGGACAACGACATCAGGGCATTTTGTTTAAAGTTTTCTGCTCACGGTGTCCATGAGCGTCAGGTGGTACCAACTCAACTGGAACGACAGTTCAGCTTTTACGGGCTACTGGGTCTTTGAATCAAATTTTATTTATACAGCACTTTCCACAACAGAAAGTGGTCACAGAGGAGTTTTACAGAAATCTGCATCTGAGCTGAGTGTGACAGCGGCAGGAAAAACCCCCACAGCACAGGAGGAAGAAACACCAGGTCGACACCGGAGACACGTCACGCAGCAGCACAGCGGTAAAGAGAACAGAGAGGTGATGAGTTACAGTGATGTGAGGGTAAATATCAGTGATGGAGCTGTGAGAGGGAGCAGGAGGTGGTCAGTGGCTCTGTGGAAGAGTAAACACGGGTGTAAAGTCCATTTGTGCTGAAACAGACCCCTGCACGGCCAAGCACGGTGGTGTAGGTGAAGGCCAAGGGCTTGTACAGGACGCACAGGGGTGGGGGCTGGATCAGGGCAACACCAGGGAGAGCAGCAGCAACAGGGCCTCACAAAGCATGAGAGAGAGAGAGAGAGCGCAAGGAATAGGCTTGAGAGAGCGAGCAAAGGAGAGGGGGGAGAGAGAGAGCAAGAGAGGGGGGAGAGAGAGGAGAGAGAGAGGGGGAGAAAGGGAGTGAGACAGACAGGGGAGAGAGAGAGAGAGAGGAGAGAGGGAGAGAGAGAGAAAACCGTGTGTGGGGGGGGGGGTGTAACCTTTCTAAACATAGCACAAATTGTGTATAGCAGGAATTGTGTGTTTGTAGATTATTTCTTTGTTGTAACAATGGTTCTTGGCAATAAATCTTATACCGTTGGAATCTGTTAATTTCCCTTTTAAATGGTGTCACATTTGTAGGGAACATGTGTTTGTGGGAGGAGCAGTGGAACTGAGTGTGGGTCGCAGCCAAATCCTCTCTGCTAAAGCCAAACAGATTATTTTGTGTGATGGTGTGGGGTGGCACCTCCTTCACTGGAAAACCCCCACAGAGCGGGGTTTATCAGAGACTACCTCCAGAATGTGGGAGTGGAGAGGAGGGAATGACCTGCCAGCTCCTGACCTCCTTCCCACCACTGAACACTTGTGGGATCAGCTTGGGCGTGCTGTTGGTGCCAGAGTGGCCATCACGACCCCGTTGGCTGACTCCAGATAAATGCTGCTTGAAGCTGGCTCACTGGGCGAGAGTGAGGTTTAGTGTGAAAAGGCCTTCTGAATGAGGGCTGAGAGTGAAAGGTGTGTAGTCTGAGTGTGTTCTCTGTGGAGGAGGGATATGAAGTGAACACAGGGTCCCGAGCTCCTTCTCACCACTGAGCCCGAGTCAGCAAGTTGTGTACTGTACTGCACAAAGACCTGAAGCACACTGAGGTTTGAGTGCAGGAGCTAACAGAACACACCCAGCCTCTGGAGAATTAAGGAATATGTTTAAATTAATGCTGTCAACATTAACACGTGATTCATCTGAAAATGTTAACACCTTCATTTATTTAAGGCAAATTAAGCAAATTCAGACACATCTTCCTCCCATAATCCCCTAGTTTTACAGAGTGTAGTGATTTGTTAGTGAATTCATTAGGAGATGTAAACACAGCGTCACTACTGTGAAGTTCAGGACGTGGATCACTTTATTTTAAGCTGAAATCTAGATTAATCCTGTGACTGTGTGCGATTAATCCTGTGATTGTGAGCGATTAATCCTGTGTGTGAGGGTGCCTGCCACCACGGCTAAAAAACATTCTGTCTGTTCTCTGTTCACTATCTGTTCTCTAACTGTGCCTGTGTTCTCTGCCCACTTTTAAAGAGTCTCTCCAAAGCCACACTAAGCAGTTCTGTATCAGTATTTGTTTTGGCAGGGTTAGGATTAGGGTTAAATAAACATTAATATCAATGCACCCCTCTTTCAGAGAGAAGAAGAAAAACAAGAAACATGAAAACAAACAAGTGACCGACCTTCATCCCTTCATCCAGCTCATTGTCGAAAATCTTCTCCTTCTTGGATTTCTTTTTCTTCTTTTTCTGGTTGAAGAAGTTAAGGTCGTCCAGGTCGTCCGACGGCTCTTCACCACCGCGAGAACAAAAATAAAAATAAAGCTAGAAATTAGGAACCTTAAATGGCAGACACTGTAAAAACACACCTAGTCGACCCAGCTACACCAAGAACAACAAGCTCCGCTTCGGAGGAACGGCTGGGTCTAATCTGACAATAATAATATACTATTAACACAATATTCTCCTGTTATATAAGAGACTGGGAGCGTAAACTCACACCTTATTCAAACCTGATGTTTCCAGAAACACACACACACACACACACACGTTTGTCACCCTCTGCTAATTCCTGGTAAAGGTTGAGTCTGAAACCAATTTTCTGGGGTTTAACAGAATAATTCAGTAAATCCGAACACAAATAAACCTGAGATTGGTTTCAGTTTGAGCTCGCACGCTTCTCCAGGCCACACGGGTTCTGCTCTACAGCACTGACCTGGTTCAATACAGAACCCTCACAGCACCCACACTGACCCGGTTCAATACAGAACCCTCACAGCACCTACTGTGCCTCTCTAAGAGAATGGCATTCCTGAGCGGCTGGGCCATGTCACTCTATAAAAAAACGGGATTACCAAACGGCTGGGCTGTGCCGCTCTATAAAAGAACAGCGTTCCCCAATGGCCAGGCTGTGCCGCTCTATAAAAGAACGACGTTCCTGAACGGCCGGGCTGTGCCGCTCTATAAGAGAACAACGTTCCCAAACGGCCGGGCTGTGCTGCTCTATAAGAGAAAGAAGTTCCCGAACGGTCGGGCTGTGCGACTCTAAGAGAACGATGTTCCTGAATGGCCAGGCTGTGCCACTCTAAGATAACAGTGTTCTTAAATGCATTCTGTCATTTTATATCCCTTTAATGGTGTGTGGGGTGTGTTTACCTTTCTTTCTTCCCTCGTCTTCCTCCACATCCAAGTCTTTCTCCTCTCCTCCATCCACCTCTGGCTCTTTTGTCTCCACCTGTGGCCCTTCATCCCCCTCTCCACCCTCCTCCTCCAGCATAAAGGGCTTCTTCTTCTTCTTCTTCTTCTTGGTCATGGTGGGGTCAAATATCATCTGCACAGTGGAGAGAGAGGTGAGAGATTTAACCAGATAGATAAGGGTGGGCGATACTACAATAATGTTTTAGAGAAAGCAAGGAATGAAGGATGTTCCACCTTAAAATGCGCAACACTTACATAGTGTAGTCTGTATAATTTTCAAATTCCACCTTAAATGTATCCACATCATAACTCACAGTGCAATGTGCTATTCTGCGCAATAACAGAGTGGTTGCGCGTTTCAATGCGATTGCGTGTGTTGTGATGCGTGTTCCGTCAGGTGTTGTGAGGTGTGACTGCTCATGTTCCATCGTGTGTTGTGATGCGTGTTCCGTCAGGTGTTGTGAGGCGTGACTGCTCGTGTTCCGTCGTGTGTTGAGATGCGTGTTCCGTCGTGTGTTGTGAGGCGTGTTGTGTCATGTGTTGTGAGGCCTGACTGCTCGTGTTCCGTTGTGTGTTGTGAGGCGTGTTGTGTCATGTGTTGTGAGGCCTGACTGCGCGTGTTCCGTCGTGTGTTGTGGTGTGACTGCACGCGTTCCGTCGTGTGTTGTGGTGTGACTGCACGCGTTCCGTCGTGTGTTGTGGTGTGACTGCACGCGTTCCGTCGTGTGTTGTGGTGTGACTGCACGCGTTCCGTCGTGTGTTGTGGTGTGACTGCACGCGTTCCGTCCTGTGTTGTGATGTGTGATTGCGCGTGTTCCGTCGTGTGTAGTGAGGTGTGATTGCGCGTGTTCCGTCGTGTGTAGTGAGGTGTGATTGCGCGTGTTCCGTCGTGTGTAGTGAGGTGTGATTGCGCGTGTTCCGTCGTGTGTAGTGAGGTGTGATTGCGCGTGTTCCGTCGTGTGTAGTGAGGTGTGATTGCGCGTGTTCCGTCGTGTGTAGTGAGGTGTCATTACGTGTTCCGTCGTGTGATTGCGCGCGTTCCGTCGTGTGTAGTGAGGTGTGATTGCGCGCGTTCCGTCGTGTGTTGTGGTGTGACTGCACGCGTTCCGTCGTGTGTTGTGGTGTGACTGCACGCGTTCCGTCGTGTGTTGTGGTGTGACTGCACGCGTTCCGTCGTGTGTTGTGGTGTGACTGCACGCGTTCCGTCGTGTGTTGTGGTGTGACTGCACGCGTTCCGTCGTGTGTTGTGGTGTGACTGCACGCGTTCCGACGTGTGTTGTGGTGTGACTGCACGCGTTCCGTCGTGTGTTGTGGTGTGACTGCACGCGTTCCGTCGTGTGTTGTGGTGTGACTGCACGCGTTCCGTCGTGTGTTGTGGTGTGACTGCACGCGTTCCGTCGTGTGTTGTGGTGTGACTGCACGCGTTCCGTCCTGTGTTGTGATGTGTGATTGCGCGTGTTCCGTCGTGTGTAGTGAGGTGTGATTGCGCGTGTTCCGTCGTGTGTAGTGAGGTGTGATTGCGCGTGTTCCGTCGTGTGTAGTGAGGTGTGATTGCGCGTGTTCCGTCGTGTGTAGTGAGGTGTGATTGCGCGTGTTCCGTCGTGTGTAGTGAGGTGTGATTGCGCGTGTTCCGTCGTGTGTAGTGAGGTGTGATTGCGCGTGTTCCGTCGTGTGTAGTGAGGTGTGATTGCGCGTGTTCCGTCGTGTGATTGCGTGTGTTCCGTCGTGTGTAGTGAGGTGTGATTGCGCGTGTTCCGTCGTGTGTAGTGATGTATGATTGCTTGTATTCCGTCAAGTGTTCCGATACATGATTGTGCTTGTTTTGATGTGTATGCTCGTAAACAATTAGTGTCTAATATAAATACCAGCCCTGAGGCTGAAAGGGGTCCCTATTCTCTATTCCCAATATAGTACACTATTAAGGGTTAAGGAAGGTAGAGAACGATTTCAGACACAGCCTAATGTTTTTTTTTTTTAAGCAATGTAGTGGATTATGGGTAATTAGCTATCCACTAGTGCAAATGGGTTGTACACTCCTTTTTGTAGCACATTGTGGGATTGTTTAAGTGCACTGAAAATTGTCCACTATGTTTACGGCACTACAACAATATGGCGGAAAATATTGCACTGTATAATGAATAATTTGGAATGCAGAGTGTTAAAATAACAGTGTCACCACCAAATGTTCCTACGATACAGTGGATATCGCCTGCAGAGATCTCATGTACAGAATTATAGTTTTGTATTTTTGATAGACAAAGCTTTTCTCCCCAATAACACAAAGTACACAAACCATTTCTAACTTCAATGACCATGACTTATGACGTTATTTTTAATCTGAAAATTCAAAATTATGCTGACCTACAAGTTTACATTACAACGTATTAGCATGAAGCTAACCTGAAGTAAATAAATCCTTAATAAATTAATGCTGTAAAACGTAGTTAAAAACCTATTAGATTTTAATAATCAAAGGCTTTTCAAGTGATAAACATGGACAGAATATGCACGTCACCGGTTGCACTAAAGTTAGCACAGCTTTGGGTAGAGATGAAGAAAAGCTGATTTAATTTCTCCAGTTCCACCTTAAATGTGCAGGACTTGCAGTCGACCCCTGCTCTACATTGTGTTTAATGTGCATTTTGAAACTGTACAAACTCTATAGTAAACTAGCTGCACGTTTTAAGGTGGAACGAAAATTTTGAAATAAGATTTTAATTTAGCCTAATGTTAACTGATGGTCTGAATATAAACGCTGGACCATTTAAGGTGGAATGTGAAGATTATACAGACTACATGAAGTACTGCGCATTTTAAGGTAGAATGTGAAAATTATTAAAATTTTGTGTGGAATGAAAAACGTCGTACCCAATCCACAATGTAACCGTTGCACACAATGTAACCGTTTAAAGAGGAATGTTAAAATAGACTTCACAATGTCACCGGGACAATTAAAGGTGGAATATAACATTAAACAGACTCAAACTGCTGCGCCATTTAAGGTGGTATGTAAAACCAGACTCCTCAGTGTTTACTGTGACAATTTAATGTGGAATGGAAGACACCAAAACGTAACTGTTGTAAGATGGAATGCATTTTTTCACGTTTTAAGGTGGAGCCCAACAATATATTTAAGAAATTAATTCATCTTGTGGAAATGTCCGAATATCACTCCACTACTTAAGGTGGACTGATTTTAACTCATCACTATTAAAAAGGTTAATGTACAATTATACAGACTCCACATTTTTACTGTAGCACTGTTTAAGGTAGAAGGAAAGTACTCGAATAAAAACGCTTCCCAGCCTCGTGTTAGGTGTGTCTGGGCCGCTACATTATTTAAGGTGGAATGAAAAATTGACATAAAACGCTGCCTCATGAAACGCTACACGTGAGAGATTAACTAGGCCCGGCGCTGTTTTCCTGTAGAATGTAAAGTCCTGATGTTATTTTACACAGAACCGAAGAATGTGTTTCCCTACCTCGTCTCCGGACATTTTTACGGATCGATATAAACACAAAACTAAAGAAAATATGAAGGTTTTTTGCTCCTTTTTCCTTCGCCGTTCACTTTCCGCTGGAATATGGCTCACTGGCGCTGAAAGGGGTACTGGGTCATTACCCGCACTGCATCATGGGAGATGTAGTTTCAGCAGCAATAGTGGCACTACAATAACCACTCACTCATCTGGACAGAACACAACGGTGGATTAATAACACAGCACCGCTGTATACTGATATTTTTAAAATAGAAAATGTAGAGATTTTCAAATTATTCAAAGTATCTTTATGCTGCATGGTGGTGCAGCAGGTAGTGTCGCAGTCACAGCTCCAGGGACCTGGAGGTTGTGGGTTCAAGGCCCACTTCGGATGACTTGTCTGTGAGGAGTCCAAAAACATATGCTGATAGGTAGATTGTGTGTTCCTGCCTTGTGCCCAGTGATTCTGGGTAAGCATCACCCTGAACTGGATAAGCTCTTACAGACAATAAATTAATGAACTGGTGAGCACATGATATTATCAAGTACTAGCAGTATGATATATATTAAATAGGCATTTCTCCACTGCATTGTCCATACCCTATTTGACTCGTCTTTTCTCCTTCTCCAGCAGGTAAATCAGGTCCTGGTTCTGGTTCTGGAAGCGGGTTCTCGTTTAGTGGTTGTTCTCTCGTGGTTCAGAGCGAGTTGAGTAGGGACTAAACCGTGGCGTGTAAACCTTGCAGAGCGCTGATTGTCCAGAGAGAGTTGTCACTCTACGCCACTCTACGCCAACTCTCCATCTGTAAAATCTCCAGCTGCAGCAGAGATCATGTTTGTTTTTATTCGACTCACGACAGCAGCTCGTAAAATTACAGCGTGGTCTTTTGAAGAGGTTCAAACGCTCCTTGGATCGGTGGCCGACGAAAGAATCCAGCGAGAGCTGGACGCTGCAACAAGGAAGGAACAAACTCTACTGATCTGTCTGAACTGATGACGGAGCTGTGTTCAGTCCCAAACAACAACAACAACAACAACACGCCAATACACTATGAGTAAACACCGCTTAATGTTACCACCGCCATTGTTGTGGTTTCCAAAGCTCACTGTTCCCCAGTAGGGTCCAGTAGAGACTAATAGAGTCCAGTAGAGTGCAATAGAGACCAGTAGATTCCAATAGAGTCCAATAGAGACCAGTAGAATCCAGAGTACAGTAGAGACCAGTAAACAGAGTAGATATCAGTAGAGTCCAATAGAGACCAGTAGAGATCAGTAGAGTCCAGTAAAGTCCAAAGTACAGTAGAGACCAATAAAGTCCAAGAGTCCAGTAGATTTCAGTAGAGATCAGTAGAGTCCAATAGAGACCAGTAGAGATCAATTGAGACCAGTAGAGATCAGTAGAGATGAGTAGAGGTCAGTAGAGTCCAATAGAGACCAGTAGAGATCAGTAGAGTCCAATAGAGAGCAGTAGAGATCAATAGAGATTAGTAGAGATCAATAGAGACCAGTAGAGATCAGTAGAGTCCAATAGAGACGAGTAGAGATCAACAGAGACCAGTAGAAATCAATAGAGATGAGTAGAGATCAATAGAGACCAGTAGAGTCCAATAGAGACCAGTAGAGATCAACAGAGACCAGTAGAGATCACTAGAGACCAGTAGAGATCAGTAGAGTCTAGAGTACAGTAGAGACCAGGTAGGAACCTTACATTGGAAAAATGCCAAAAGTGTCTCCCAGCATGCCCCCTGTGCCCCAGTAAAGGAACATTGTCGTGTTGTGGTTTGTCCTCAGTGTTGATAGTGGGCTGAGCTGGGGTCTGCACTGCTTTTATTACTTTATTCTGCTGGAGTCATTGGCCACACTCTGGAACTGTTCACATTCTCTGCTTTACAGTCACCCAAACAGATTACAACTAACTCCATCCCTCTACCTTTTTCTGAGTAAACGACCCCCACCTGTCCGTCTGGACTCTGATGGATGACTGTCGAGATCCTGCTCCACGCTTCAGACCAGCTTTCCCATGCTCCAGCCACCACCGCTGGCCTTGGAGCTGCCCCTGCACTGAAGTTCTCACAGACTCCTAACTATTTTATTACAATTAATATTAACAATAATAATATCATCATCATCATCATCATCATCATCATTGCTTACATTCTAATACTATAATTATATCAGTACACATGATCATAACAGCAGACCTGAGTGATGCCTAAGGTGCTTTTAATTTTGTCAATAATTTGTAGGTAGACCAGAGGAGGATACGTCCCCCTTGTGCGCCTTGAGTTTTACCTTCTTTACATTTTTAAATTTAATGTCAAAACTTTTTTTTTCTGGAATTCTTTGAAGCCACTTTGTGAAAACATCAGCTGTAAAAAGTGTATACAAAAATATTTGATTTGATTGGTGTTGGAAGTCAGACACATGGAATTTGAGGAAATCCATCTACACATTGAGTTTGTTTCAGAAATCCCAGTGTCCAGATCTTAGTCTGTTTTACAGCATTTTCACTGGGACAGTTTACTGAGATATTGCCATTTTGAGATTGCTTTTGGGTCAGTTTCCAGGGATTTCATTGTTTTCAACTGTGAATTTGGGACAGCTTCCAAAGAGATGGCCATATTTAAGAGGGTTTTGGGACAATTTCCAGAGATTTGGCTGTTTTTCAGTGTGTTTGGTTAAGATTAAAATCACTACTCTTTGTTGTAGTTCAGTTTTCTGTGCATTAATCTGTCCCACATTTATTTCACATTTACACCATTTAAATACAACATTAAACAGTTGGGGCTAAAAAAATTAGTGTTTTCATGCAAAGCAGTAGGTTTGAAAGAATAGATTGATGGATGGTAAATGGATAAATGGACAGATGGAGGGACACATGGAAGATGGAGGATCTTTCCTTTAAACCTTCAACAAAAATGAATGTCTTCCTTCTGTTCCAGGGGGATCTCTTTTTTTTTGTGGTACAGATTTCCATCCGGTTTTGCTTTCCATGTCCAAATCTGAGCAGAAAAACGTTCCCATTTGCTTTGAGTTTGGATGCTGGAATTTCAGCTGCAATTATTCCTGATATTAAGCAGCTTCAAAGAGTTCTGAGATGTGTGTGATTGGAGGAGAAATTGGAGCCAGGCCTCGAGCCATGATGGCATCGAGACCCAGCTGAGACAAACTGAGGAGAAACTGATATGAGGCTGAGCTGAGATTGAGACAAGAGGGAGCCAAGCCTGAGCTGAGACTGAAGTAAGACTCAGTGATGGTTCTTGTGTTGCGCCCTGGACAAACCACCTTCTTTCCCTTCGTGGGGGGATGGCCCCAACCTGCACACTCTAATTTCTTATTTCAATCAAGCTATTTAGGAAGACAGAAAATAATTTCTGATTTGGCAACAGAAAAGCAAATATCATGGAAATAAATCAGGAAAATGATTTGTCATTTGTTTTCTAGGGCTGCGGTCAGGGCAACTCATATGATACACGTGAAAATCATGCTAAGTTCAAAGAGTGCTGCAGAATTTTCTCACAAACAGAGACTCCAAGAAAGTCAACTCCCTAAACCTTTGGCCAAGAGTTGATCCCGGCTCCCAGATGATGAATTGAATCCTTGGGAGTCGATTCCTCTTCTCTGACTCTGTTTACTGTGACTGTGCATCCTCCACTCTCACTGCAGTGGACCACAGCTTCATTACCAGATGATTTAGAGTCGTCCTTATGAAATGTAAACTGAACATGGTTCATGTCACCCTGAACAAACACACTAAAAAAGACTAAAATAAGACAGGGAGGAGTCTGAGCTGAGACTGAGAGGAGACTGGCAAGAAACTGAAATAAGTCTGGGAGGAGTCTGAATTGAGACTGAGAGGAGACAGGGAAGAGACTGAAATAAGTCTGGGAGGAGTCTGAGCTGAGACTGAGAGGAGACTGGAAAGAGACTGAAGTAAGACAATGAGGAGTCTGAGCTGAGACTGAGAGGAGACTGGAAAGAGACTGAAGTAAGACAATGAGGAGTCTGAGCTAAGACTGAGAGAAGACTGGGAAGAGACTGGAAAGAGACTGAAGTAAGGCAGGGAGGAGTCTGAGCTGAGACTGAGAGGAGACTGGAAAGAGACTGAAGTAAGACACGGAGGAGTCTGAGCTGAGACTGAGAGAAGACTAGGAAGAGACTGAAGTAAGATATTGAGGAGACTGAGAGGAGGCAGGGAAGAGACTGGAAAGAGACTGAAGTAAGGCAGGGAGGAGTCTGAGCTGAGACTGAGAGGAAACTGGGAAGAGACTGAAGTAAGACATTGAGGAGACTGAGGGGAGACAAGGAAGAGACTGGAAAGAGACTGAAGTAAGACAGGGAGGAGTCTGAGCTGAGACTGGGAAGAGACAGAAATAAGTCTGGGAGGAGTCTGAGCTGAGATTGAGTGAAGACTGAAAGGAGTCTGAGTTGAGATTGAGAGAAGACTGGAAAGAGACTGAAGTAAGGCAGGGGGGAGTCTGAGCTGAGACTGAGAGGAGACTGGAAAGAGGCTGAAGTAAGGCAGGGAGGAGTCTGAGCTGAGACTGAGAGGAGACTGGAAAGAGACTGAAGTAAGACAATGAGGAGTCTGAGTTGAGACTGAGAGGGGACTGGAAAAAGACTGAAGTAAGACAGGGAGGAGTCTGAGCTGAGACTGAGAGGAGACTGGGAAGAGACTGAAATAAGTCTGAGAGGAGTCTGAGCTGAGACTGAGAGGAGATTGGAAAGAGACTGAATAATACAGGGAGAAGTCTGAGCTGAGACTGAAAGCAGACTGGGAAGAGACTGAAATAAGTCTGAGAGTAGTCTGAGCTGAGACTGAGAGGAGACTGAAAAGAGACTGAAGTAAGACAGGGAGGAATCTGAGCTGAGACTGAGAGAAGAATGGGAAGAGACTAAAGTAAGACATTGAGGAGTCTGAGATGAGACTGAGAGGAGACAGGGAAGATACTGAAATAAGTCTGGGAGGAGTCTGAGCTGAGACTGAGAGGAGACTGGGAAGAGACTGAAGTAAGACAATGAGGAGTCTGAGCTGAGATTGAGATGAGACTGGAAAGAGACTGAAGTAAGACAGGGAGGAGTCTGAGCTGAGACTGAGAGGAGACTGGAAAGAGACTGAAGTAAGGCAGGGATGAATCTGATCTGAGACTGAGAGGAGACTGAAATAAGTCTGGGAGGGGTCTGAGCTGAGACTGAGAGGAGACTGAAAAGAGACTGAAGTAAGACAGGGAGGAGTCTGAGCTGATACTGAGAGAAGACTGGGAAGATACTGAAGTCAGACATTGAGGAGTCTGAGATGAGACTGAGAGGAGACAGGGAAGAGACTGAAATAAGTCTGGGAGGAGTCTGAGCTGAGACTGAGAGGAGACTGGAAAGAGACTGAAGTAAGACAGGGATGAGTCTGAGCTGAGACTGAGAGGAGACTGAAATAAGTCTGGGAGGGGTCTGAGCAGAGACTGAGAGGAGACTGAAAAGAGACTGGAGTAAGACAGGGAAGAGTCTGAGCTGAGACTGAGAGGAGACTGGGAAGAGACTGAAATAAATCTGGGAGGAGTCTGAGCTGAGATTGAGAGAAGACTGAAAGGAGTCTGAGTTGAGACTGGGAGGAGACTGGAAAGACACTGGAAAGAGACTGGAAAGAAACTGAAGTAAAACAGGGAGGAGTCTGAGCTGAGACAGAGAGGAGACTGGAAACAGACTGAAGTAAAACAGGGAGGAGTCTGAGCTGAGACTGAGAGGAGACTGGAAAGAGACTGAAGTAAAACAGGGAGGAGTCTGAGCTGAGACAGAGAGGAGACTGGAAAGAGACTGAAGTAAGGCAGGGAGGAGTCTGAGCTGAGACTGAGAGGAGACTGGAAAGAGACTGAAATAAGCTGAGAGGAGTCTGAGCTGAGACTGAGAGGAGACTGGAAAGAGACTGAAGTAAGAAAGGGAGGAGTCTGAGCGGAGACTGGGAAGAGAATGAAATAAGTCTGGGAGGAGTCTGAGCTGAGACTAAGAGGGGACTGAAAGGAGACTGAAGTAAGACTGGGGGAAGTCTGAGCTGAGACTGGACTAATGCTAACCATACACTAGAGGACTTTATAAAGACCAATGTGACACCCTCTCACATCTAAACCAATGTAACAAGTTTTTAGTCACAAACTATGATTTTTCAAAGACTGAGAATCTTGCACGTTCACTAATTGCAAAGCTATAACTAGATTACTCTGTCTCAGAAAAATAGTCTCTGTAGTGGTCACCTCAGTGGTACGCATTGTGTACTTTTAATTAGGGAACATATGCGCACCATATTCTAGATATTAAAGCGTTGCTGATTCACACGCCCCATTTTATTTCTAGGACTTGTTTAGAACTAAACATTTGTGAAAATATGTATTATTAATATTACAGTTGACTTCATCTGAGCGCCAAGATGATAAGAAGACTGAGCTTAAACTGCTCTCCACACAACTACACAACAAATGATCGATACAATGGGAGAGCAATGTAACTCCAGGAGGACTCACATGATTTATTCAGACTTTGGGAAGTTGTCTGTGACAGTGAAATCTCTTGAAATGTCATTTGGGGTAAAGCCAGCATTAGATGAGATTGGGAAGAGACTGAAGTAAGACTGTGAGGAGTCTGGGATTAGATGTGATGTAGGTAGGGCTGGACAATAATTCAGTATCAGTATATATATATATATATATATATATCAGTGGCGACTGCTCTAAGACTGCAAGGGAAGCTCAGCTTCCCCTAAAATGTAAAAAAATAAGTGATCAAATATATAATGTTGTGTATACATGTCATTGAATAAATATGCACTACAACGGGCTCAACTTTTGTTCAAAATCAGCTTCTTATCACTAGTAAAGACGCGGCTTTCCCGCAGTTTCACGGTGCTTTAAACGGTGTGGACGCTCAGAGTTCAATAGCGAAGCAGCGAAACGAGACGTGTCATTGGATAAATGCTGGGCTTTGTCCCGCCCATCGGACGCTCAGCGTCTCTGGGGCAGTGGGCTGGCCTCGGCTGGCCCGGACGCTCAGCTTCTGCATGATGATTGGATGATCTGTCTGAGGCTGAATCCCTTTTTGATTGACAGCGAAATGAGCGAATCAGCGATCCTTAGGTGTAAAGATCCGTGGCAGCACAGGCGGGTACACTTCACATGAGCCAAGGCCGTTAAAGCAGCCTAGCTCTGCTGGCCATTGAGAGGACACTAGTCAAGTCCCTGGAAAAGACGCCTTGTTGGTACGATGGGGTCACAGATCATTTTCTTAAAAAGGAATGTAGGGTAGAATTTACGTATAAATAAACCGACACATGTTATGATGTAGGCCGAAATTGAGCTTCCCTTCCTTGGAAGACCAGCATCCAGCATTTATATATATATATATATAACCCCAATTCCAGTGAAGTTGGGACATTGTGTAAAACATAAATAAAAAACAGAATACGATGATCTGCAAAACCTTTTCAACATATATTCAATCGAATACACTACAAAGACAAGATGTTTAATGTTCAAACGGATAAATTTATAGTTTTTTTTCTTTCTTTTTTTTTTTTTTTTTGCAAATATTCACTCATTTTGAATTTGAGGCCTGCAACACATTCCAAAAGAGTTGGAACAGGGGCAACACAAGACTGGGAAAGTTGAGGAATACTCAAAAAACACCTGTCTGGAACATTCCACAAGTGAACAGGGAACAGGTGTGTGTCATGACTGGGTAAAGGGAGCATCCCTGAAGAGCTCAGTCATTCACAAGCAAGTATGGGGTGAGGTTCACCAATGTGTGAACAATTGCATGAGCAAATTGTCCAACAGTTTAAGAACAATGTTCCTCAATGTACAATTGAAAGGAATGTAGGGATTTCATCATCTGAGAAAGACTGACGCAAAGTGGAAAAGTGTCCTGTGGTCTGACGAGTCCATGTTTCAAATTGTTTTTGGAAATCATGGACGTAATGTGCTCCGGGCCAAAGAGGATAAGGACTGTCCGGATTGTTATCAGAGCAAAGTTCAAAAGCCAGCATCTCTGATGGTATGGGGGTGTGTTAGTGCCCATGGCATGTGTAACTTGCACATCTGTGAAGGCACCACAGGTTTTAGCACTCAGTTTCAAAGTTAGTTTTAAAATATTAACATTGACAAAGCCAAGAGGTTGTTTTTGATTACAAAATTATTTTACTCACATATAAATCCCTACATGGTCTTGCCCCTGAATACCTTTGAGACCTCATCACGCACTATGAACCACCAAGATTACTCAGATTGCAGGGTGCCGGCCTTTTACTAGTACCCAGAATTCATAAGACTTCAGCAGGGGGGAAAGCGTTCAGGACACAGACACAGTCACTGTGTTTAAGTCTAGGCTCAAAACACACTTGTTCAGTTTAGCCTTTGGCAACTAACCTCTTTCTAGTTTAAGGTTGTCGTTTCAGGAACTCATGGACATGGGGAATCAGGGTAAACTTGGATGATGTGCTCACAATTTCTCTTGCTTGGAGCGGAAATATGTCTTTGCCTTAGTTCCTTCTGGTTTCCCTCCTCCCAGTCTGTTACAGTCAGTTCCGTCACTACACTAATGAAAATATTCACATGCTCTTTTTCTCTGCTGCACTCAACCAAACTAAATGCTTCCCTTTACTGTTTTTTGAGAAAATGGTTGTCCACTGATGGAAGATTGTTTGCTGGATTCTCCTGCGGTCCAGACCAGACCAGACCAGCTGCTCACCTCCATCTACTGCTGCCAGCCTCTGACCACTCACCATGATGAACTACACTGAAGTAGAAATGGACTCAGATTAGCAACACTGACTGATTCTTCCTATTTGATGCACTATTATTATGCCCCAAGATTGATGTCACTATTATGATTATTATTATTACTATTATTGTACTCTAGCATAATGACACTTAATTGGAGATAATTTAAAATTCAATCTATAGTTTGATCAGAGGAGGATGGATCCTCTTTGTGAAGCATCGAGGGAGTTTTTCCTTGCCACTGTCACCTTCGGCTTGCTCGCACTGGGCTTTGATTTACATGTTCTGTTCTGATACTAACTATGTGAAGCTGCTTTGTGACATTGTCAGTTGTAAAAGGCGCTATATAAATAAATTTGATTTGATTTGATTTGATGTCGTGTTTCTTGTTGGTTCTGGGCAGTTTTTCTGTGGTTTCTTTATTGTTCATATCAATATTTGAATTATATTATATTGACAGAAATTGAGAAATATATTGTGATATAAATTTTGGCCGTATCATCCGGCTCTACATGTAGGTGTTTATCGATTTCTCTGAGCATCAGTAAGGACTCGCTGAGATCTCAGAGGCACAGTGTAGAAGTGAAAGCCTGAAAGCATCTGAGAGTGAAGGCTTTTCTGGTCTAAACTTCCCAAAGGGATGAGTAATTACTTTCACCTCTGTTTAAAGTGAAAACACATGGTCTCAGTGCTCCCTCTGCACCTCAGTGTGGAAACATTTATATTTCAGCTCCAATTATTCTGTCTCTCACTTGACAACAATCATAACCTCCTCATCATCATCATCAGAAAGAATGAGCCAATATCAGACTGCACTGAAAATAACCAACGTTACCAAGGTCCAGCAGAATCTACACTAACCCAGTCTGAGTCTGAATTAACCCAGTCTGAGTCTACGTTAACACAGTCTGAGTCTACACTAACCCAGTCTGAGACTACGCTAACATAGTCTGAGTCTACACTAACACAGTCTGAGTCTACACTGACACAGTCTGAGTCTGAATTAACCCAGTCTGAGTCTACGTTAACACAGTCTGAGTCTACACTAACCCAGTCGGAGACTACGCTAACATAGTCTGAGTCTACACTAAAACAGTCTGGGACTGAATTAACCCAGTCTGAGTCTATGCTAACACAGTCTGCGTCTACACTAACACAGTCTGAGTCTGAATTAACCCAGTTTGGGTTTTATTAACACAGTCTGAGTCTACACTAACACAGTCTGAGTTTACAATAACACAGTCTGAGTCTGAATTAACCCAGTCTGAGTCTACGCTAACACAGTCTGAGTCCACGCTAACACAGTCTGAGTCTACACTAACACAGTCTGCGTCTGAACTAACACAGTCTGAGTCTTAATTAACCCAGTCTGGGTCTACGCTAACACAGTCTGAGTCTACACTAACACAGTCTGCGTCTGAACTAACACAGTCTGAGTCTGAATTAACCCAGTCTGAGTTTACGCTAACACAGTCTGAGTCTACATTAACACAGTCTGAGTCTGAATTAACCCAGTCTGAGTCTACGCTAACACAGTCTGTGTCTACACTAACACAGTCTGAGTCTACAATAACAAAGTCTGAGTCTACAATAACACAGTCTGAGTCTGAATTAACCCAGTCTGAGTCTAAGCTAACACAGTCTGAGTCTACACTAACACAGTCTGAGTCTGAATTAACCCGGTCTGAGTCTACGCTAACACAGTCTGAGTCTACACTAACACAGTCTGAGTCTACAATAACAAAGTCTGAGTCTACAATAACAAAATCTGAGTCTGAATTAACCCAGTCTGAGTCTAAGCTACCACGGTCTGAGTCTACACTAACACAGTCTGAGACTACACTAACATAGTCTGAGTCTACACTAAAACAGTCTGGGACTGAATTAACCCAGTCTGAGTCTACGCTAACACAGTCTGAGTCTACACTAGCAAAGTCTGAGTCTACACGAACACAGTCTGAGTCTGAATTAACCCAGTCCGAGTCTACGCTAACACAGTCTGAGTCTACACTGACACAGTCTGAGTCTACACTGACACAGTCTGAGTCTGAATTAACCCAGTCTGAGTCTACGCTAACACAGTCTGAGTCTACACTAACCCAGTCTGAGACTACGCTCACATAGTCTGAGTCTACACTAAAACAGTCTGAGACTGAATTAACCCAGTCTGAGTCTACGCTAACACAGTCTGAGTCTACACTAACACAGTCTGAGTCTGAATTAACCCAGTTTGGGTTTTAATTAACACAGTCTGAGTCTACACTAACACAGTCTGAGTCTACAATAACACAGTCTGAGTCTGAATTAACCCAGTCTGAGTCTACGCTAACACAGTCTGAGTCTACGCTAACACAGTCTGAGTCTACACTAACACAGTCTGTGTCTGAACTAACACAGTCTGAGTCTTAATTAACCCAGTCTGAGTCTACGCTAACACAGTCTGAGTCTACACTAACACAGTCTGAGTCTGAATTAACCCAGTCTGAGTTTACGCTAACACAGTCTGAGTCTGAATTAACCCAGTCTGAGTCTATGCTAACACAGTCTGAGTCTACACTAACACAGTCTGAGTCTACAATAACAAAGTCTGAGTCTGAATTAACCCAGTGTGAGTCTAAGCTAACACAGTCTGAGTCTACACTAACACAGTCTGAGTCTACAATAACAAAGTCTGAGTCTACGCTAACACAGTCTGAGTCTACACTAACACAGTCTGAGTCTACACTAACACAGTCTGAGTCTGAATTAACCCAGTCTGACTCTATGCTAACACAGTCTGAGTCTGAATTAACCCAGTCTGAGTCTATGCTAACACAGTCTGAGTCTGAATTAACCCAGTCTGAGTTTACGCTAACACAGTCTGAGTCTACAATAACACAGTCTGAGTCTGATTTAACCCAGTCTGAGTCTACGCTAACACAATCTGAGTCTACACTAACACAGTCTGAGTCTTAATTAACCCAGTCTGGGTCTACGCTAACACAGTCTGAGTCTACACAAACACAGTCTGAGTCTGAATTAACCCAGTCTGAGTCTACGCTAACACAATCTGAGTCTACACTAACACAGTCTGAGTCTTAATTAACCCAGTCTGGGTCTACGCTAACACAGTCTGAGTCTACACAAACACAGTCTGAGTCTGAATTAACCCAGTCTGAGTCTACGCTAACACAGTCTGAGTCTGAATTAACCCAGTCTGAGACTACGCTAACATAGTCTGAGTGTACACTAAAACAGTCTGGGACTGAATTAACCCAGTCTGAGTCTACGCTAACACAGTCTGAGTCTGAATTAACCCAGTCTGAGTCTACACTAAAACTGTCTGGGACTGAATTAACCCAGTCTGAGTCTACGCTAACAGAGTCTGAATCTACACTAACACAGTCTGAGTCTGAATTAACCCAGTTTGGGTTTTAATTAACATAGTCTGAGTCTACACTAACACAGTCTGAGTCTGAATTAACCCAGTCTGAGTCTACGCTAACATAGTCTGAGTCTACACTAACACAGTCTGAGTCTGAACTAACACAGTCTGAGTCTTAATTAACCCAGTCTGGGTCTACGCTAACACAGTCTGAGTCTACACTAACACAGTCTGAGTCTGAATTAACCCAGTCTGAGTTTACGCTAACACAGTCTGAGTCTACACTAGCACAGTCTGAGTCTGAATTAACCTAGTCTGAGTCTACGCTAACACAGTCTGAGTATACACTAACACAGTCTGAGTCTACACTAACACAGTCTGAGTCTGAATTAACCCAGTCTGACTCTATGCTAACACAGTCTGAGTCTGAATTAACCCACTCTGAGTCTATGCTAACACAGTCTGAGTCTGAATTAACCCAGTCTGAGTCTATACTAACACAGTCTGAGTCTACGCTAACACAGTCTGAGTCTACACTAACACAGTCTGAGTCTGAATTAATCCAGTCTGAGTCTATGCTAACACAGTCTGAGTCTGAATTGACCCAGTCTGAGTCTGAATTGACCCAGTCTGAGTCTATGCTAACACAGTCTGAGTCTACGCTAACACAGTCTGAGTCTACAATAACACAGTCTGATTCTGAATTAACCCAGTCTGAGTCTACTCTAACACAGTCTGAGTCTACACTAACACAGTCTGATTCTATACTAACACAGTCTGAGTCTGAATTAACACAGTCTGAGTCTACACTAACACAGTCTGAGTCTGAACTTACACAGTCTGAGTCTACACTAACACAGTCTGAGTCTATGCTAACTCAGTCTGAGTCCACACTAACACAGTCTGTGTCTACGCTGACTCTGTCTGAGTCTACGCTAACTCTGTCTGAGTCTATGCTAACACAGTCTGAGACTACACTAACACAGTCTGAGTCTGAATTAACCCAGTCTGAGTCTAGGCTACCTCAGTCTGAGCCTAAACTAACACAGTCTGAGTCTGAATTAATCCAGTCTGAGTCTATGCTAACACAGTCTGAGTCTGAATTGACCCAGTCTGAGTCTATGCTAACACAGTCTGAGTCTGAATTAACACAGTCTGAGTCTACGCTAACACAGTCTAAGTCTACAATAACACAGTCTGATTCTGAATTAACACAGTCTGAGTCTACTTTAACACACTCTGAGTCTACACTAACACAGTATGAGTCTATACTAACACAGTCTGAATCTGAATTAACACAGTCTGAGTCTACACTAGGCGGCACGGTGGCGCAGCAGGTAGTGTCGCAGTCACACAGCTCAAGGAACCTGGAGGTTGTGGGTTCGATTCCCGCTCCGGGTGACTGTCTGTGAGGAGTTGGTGTGTTCTCCCCGTGTCCGCGTGGGTTTCCTCCGGGTGCTCCGGTTTCCTCCCACAGTCCAAAAACACACGTTGCAGGTGGATTGGCGACTCGAAAGTGTCCGTAGGTGTGAGTGTGTGAGTGAATGTGTGTGTGTCTGTGTTGCCCTGTGAAGGACTGGCGCCCCCTCCAGGGTGTATACCCGCCTTGCGCCCGATGATTCCAGGTAGGCTCTGGACCCCCCGCGACCCTAACTTGGATAAGCGGTTACAGATAATGGATGGATGGATGGATGAGTCTACACTAACACAGTCTGAGTCTGAACTAACACAGTCTGAGTCTACACTAACACAGTCTGAGTCTGACTTAACCCAGTCTGTGTCTTTGCTAACTCAGTCTGAGTCCACACTAACACAGTCTGTGTCTACGCTGACTCTGTCTGAGTCTACGGTAACTCTGTCTGAATCTACGCTAACACAGTCTGAGTCTGAATTAACCCAGTTTGGGTTTTAATTAACACAGTCTGAGTCTGAATTAACCCAGTCTGAGTCCACGCTAACACAGTCTGAGTCTACACTAACACCGTCTGAGTCTGAATTAACCCAGTCTGAGTCTACGCTAACACAGTCTGAGTCTACACTTACCCAGTCTGAGTCTACACTAACACAGTCTGAGTTTGTCTTAACCCTGTCTGAGTCTATGCTAACACAGTCTGAGTCTACACTAACCCAGTCTGAATCTACGCTAACACAGTCTGAGTCTACACAAACACAGTGTGAGTCTACACTAGCCCAGTCTGAGTCTACGCTAACACAGTCTGAGTCTTAATTAACCCAGTCTGGGTCTACGCTAACTCAGTCTGAGCCTAAACTAACCCAGTTTGAGTTCTAATTAACCCTGTAATACTGAATTCCTCTCTCAGGATTTTGGATGAATATTTTCCTGTAGTTTTACAATGATGTTACACAACCACCAGGAAGAGACAAAAATAAACACCTCTCTTCTCTCCTCCTTCACTCCTCTAATCCCTCTCTCCTTCCTTCTCCCTGAGACTGAGACACAAACACAGCTCCATTAAACATACGATGGCCTGAACTTTTTGCAAATAAGTCTGTCTTTAATATTAACTCCAGCCTGAAGCTGAGTCTGAAGCTTTAAATACTGACCTTCATTAAACACAGGCTTTAATTACCACCACCCCCACCCACCCCCCACACACACACACACATCCTGAGCTCGTTATGGAATTACTGTCCAAAGAAGTGAGGGAAACAGTGCCTGGTAGAAATGACTCTTTAATCAATGATCTTGGGAACTATTAAACAAACAAACAGCTCTGTGCTTTTTACTGCTGGAATACATTCTGTTTATAATGAGATAATAATGAGATAATAATGAGATAACAATGAGATAAATATAAGCCAAGAAAAATATCACATTGTAATATTTTCACAATCTTGTTTGCTACGTCATAATCTGTAGAGACTTTTATTCCATGTGTATAATGAGCTATATTTACAATTTTGTTATAGAACATTCTTGTAATATCCTTGTAATATTTTAATATAACAATCCATTTTAGTCTCATTTTATAGAAACTTGTGAACTTAGATAATGAATTAAGTTAAATTTGAGTGAAAACACTAACACAACACTAACTAAACACTAACACTAACTAAACACAGATACTAACACAACACTAACCTTAACTAAACACTGACAAAACCTTTAACACTGACACTAACTAAACCCAGACACTAACACAACACTAACACTAACCAAACACAACACTAATTAAACAGAAGAACTTACTATACACAAGAACTTACTAAGTACAACACTAAAAAAAACGATAAACATTAACACTAACTAAACACAACACCAACTAAACACTACCACTAACTAAGCACAGACACTAACACTAAACACTAACACGAAGTAAACACTTTACAAAATTAACACCAAACAACACCAACTATTTAGGAAAATACAAAATAAACACTAAACATTAAATAACCCCCAATAAAACAAAACACTAATTAAACACAAAATATATATCAAACATCCACTAAACCCTAAATAAAGAGTAACACTATTATTAAAAAAACACTAATCACCAAATAAACATGAAAAAATGAATAATCACTTATTTAACCCAAAATAAACACTAATCACCAATTAAACAGTAATGTTATAAACATTCAGTATATCCCAAATAAACATGAAACCCTTATTAAACACCTAATAAACACTCAGTAAAAAAATAAACATCAAAATGCACCAAAAGCTCAGACTATACACTAACACCGATTAACACTTACCACAGTGTGTGTGTGTGTGTGCATAATTATGCGTAGGTGTGATTGTGTGATGTGTGTGTGTGTGTGTGTGTGTGTGCGTGTGTGTGTGTCTGTGTGTCTGGGGGTTCCGCCTCCTGCTGAGTTGTGGTTGTTCACCCTCAAAAGTCCACTCACCACCAGGGGTTCTCTCAGAGAGAGAAGAAGGAACCACAGGATAACAACAGGAGAACACGTAGCTTGGGAACCTCAGTCACACCTTCAGAGCGGAGAAATCACGGAGAACCACTTTACAGTGGAGAAAAAAACAACGACCACCAGAATGCTGAGAACAGGAGAACCCCTAGAACGCTAAGAACACTGAGAACAATAAGGAGCATAAGAGACCAACAAGAACACTAAATACAACCAGGATATAAAGAACGGCAAGTAGAACTCCTCGTGTCACGAGAACACTGAAATCAAGAACTTAGAGAACAAGAAGAGAGAACGAGAGAACAGAGCAGATTTTTTGGTGAAAAGCGTCTCATTTTGGCAATGACTGATTAATGAAGTGAGAAAAACCAGGAAGGAGGAGAGAACTCTGAGAACAACAGAACCGTGAAATAAGGAAAACCCAAACGGAGAACCAGAACGCTGAGGGTGTTTGTAAAAAGTGTCTGATTTTGAGCTGCTGCGATTTTAATGTTTCTGGAGTTTGAAAGTTCTTCAGACGGAACCCAGGGAGAACTTCATTCAGAATCCAGAAGAACTCAGATCCCAGAAAAGAACCTGTCATTTAGAGGAGAACCCAGAATCCAGAGAACTTCAAAAATATACCAAGTTTTCAGAACCAAGAAGAATCCAAGAGAACCCAGAAAAGAGAATCACAAAACTCAGAACCTAGAATTGAGAGAAGAGTGTTATTTACAAAGTCCAGGAAATCTTAAAACCAAGATTCCAGAACCTAGAACTGAGAAGAGAACATTAATCAAAGACCAAGAAAACCCATAACTGTGAATCCAGAGGAGAACATTGTTTACAGAGTCCAGGAGAACTCAAAACCCACAAACGAAAGAACCAGGAGAAGCAAGAACAGGGGTGAGTATAAACCTATGCTCTCAGAACTAACACAATATCACACTTTTACTAGAATCTGTAGAACCGTCAGGCTATGAACCTGTGCACAGTGTGTCTGGACATCTTGGGTCAGTTGAACCTGTGTGTGTTGTGTGACCCATTTGTGCACAGAGAACACAGTTCTGCGCTGTTGTGTAGTGTTTTGTTAGAGTTCTCTCGTTCTGAAGCTGTGGGAGAACACAGGATCCAGTGATAGCTCAGGAACTGAGAGGAACTACACTGAGAGTCAGTGTGAAGTATGATCTCCACAGAGAGAGAAAGAGAGAGAGAGAGAGAGAGAGAGAGAGAGAGAGAGAGAGAGAGAGAGAGAGAGAGAGAGAAGCCAACTTGCTACTGTCCACTCTGTGCCTCTGCTTTACTTAACGTGGCCTGGGGGTGGGGGGGCTAACACTGTCTTCTGCACACAGGAACAGGGTTTTATTCCCCACCCTGGTAACCACACCAGTAGCAGGGGTCCTCAGACCAGAGCCCTCTGGGAGAGGGTCGGCACCCTGGATATAAACCTGGACCCTGAACAGGAGAGGGTCCTGACCTGCTGCTCCCCCAGCCTCTGCTCAGTACAGATGGTCAGTCCAGAACCAAGCGGTCATCTGCAGTCAGTGCACAGCATTCAGTACAGAACTGAGCTGTAAGCCACAGTCAGTACAGAGCATTCAGTGTAGAACCATGCACTCAGCCACACTTAGTACAGAGTAGTCAGTACAGAACCAAGCGGTCATCTGCAGTCAGTACCTAGTGGTCAGTAAAGAAATGAGCAGTCATCCACAGTCAGTACAGAGCGCTCAGTCCAGAACTGAGTGGTCATCCAAAGTCAGTACAAAGCGGTCAGTTCAGAACCAAGCAGTCAGCTGCAATCAGTACAGCGCAGTCAGTTCAGAACCAAGTGGTCATCCACAGTCAGTACAGAGCGGTCAGTTCAGAACCGAGCGTTTGTTTAGAATCTGCTCCGAATTACAGTGAAAAATAAACACTGTTTCATGTAGGGCTTTGAGTAAAAATAGTACCTAGATGAGGAGTGAAATAAATGCTCTCAATCACATCAAATAAACCAGAACTGAGTGGTCAGCTGCAATCAGTACAGAGCGGTCAGTCCAGAACCGAGCAGTCATCCGCAGTCAGTACAGAGTGGTCAGTAAAGAAATGAGCAGTCATCAACAGTCAGTACAGAGCAGTCAGTCCAGAACCGAGTTGTCAGCTGCAGTCAGTACAGAGCATTCAGTCCAGAACAAAGTGGTCAACTGTAGTAAGTGCAGAGCATTCAGTCCAGAACTGAGTGGGCAGCTGCAGTTAGTACAGAGCATTCAGTGCAGATCCGAGCAGTTATCCGCAGTCAGTACAGAGTGGTCAGTGAAAAAACGAGCAGTCATCCACAGTAAGTACAGAGCAGTCAGTTCAGAACCAAGCAGTCATTCGAACTCAGTACAGAGCGGTCAGCTGCAGTCAGTACAGAGCACTCAGTCCAGAACTGAGCAGTCATCCACAGTCAGTATAGAGTGTCAGCCCAGAACTGAGCGGTTAGCTGCAGTCAGTACATAGTAGTCAGTCCAGAACTGAGTGGTCAGCTGCAATCAGTACAGAGAGTCAGTCCAAAACTGAGTGGTCAGCTGCAGTCAGTACAGAGCGGTCAGTCCAGAATCGAGTGGTCATCCACAGTCAGTACAGAGCTTTCTGTCCAGGTCTCAGTGGTCATCCACAGTCAGAATAGAGCGGTCAGTTCAGAACCGAGCGGTCAGCTGCAATCAGTACAGTGCGGTCAGTTCAGAACCAAGTGGTCATCCACAGTCAGTACAGAGCAGTAAGTTCAGAACCGAGCGTCTGTTCAGAATCTGCTCCAAATTACAGTGAAAAATAAATACTGCCTCATGTTAGGCTTTGAGTAAAAACAGTCCCTAGATTAGGAGTGAAATAACTGTTCTCAATCACATCAAATAATCACATGAAATAAACTTATCAAATAAACACATCAAATAATCACATCAATTTACCTTATCAAATAAACACATCAAATAATCACATCAAATAAACACATCAAATAATCACATTAAATAAAAATATCAAATAAACACATCAAATAATCACATCAAATAAACACATCAAATACAACAACAACACAACATTTTTATTTAAAGAAAACAGCACTGACGTTTTACACTATTTCAGATGTCAGCAGCTCATCAGATCAGAATCTCTGCTCCGTCCCTAGTCCTCAGAGCTCAGCCCCAGATTATTCACAGCTCCAGGAGAGATACAAAACATAGAAGATCTGACTTGTTTTATACCTGATATTTTTAGATTTTATAATGCGTTAAAGCTACAAATAATTACAAACTCACTGTAAAAATGTGGCAACAAACAAATCTGGTACAAATAAGTTCTAAACTAAATATTTTACTTCAGTTCAATCCTCAACCATCAAGTTTACTCTTTACAGTAATTTTTTAAACACATTTTAATTCTGAAATACTCTTTATTTGCTGAATGTAATCTTACAGATCACACATATCATCTAAAGTAAAGCGCAAACTTCTGTTTTGCTTTTTTTCTTCCTGTGTTTTAAATGTAAAAAAAGAAACTGCTCACTACAAAGGAACACAGGGTTGAAGTGTGTTCTCTGTAAATTTATTTTCAGAAATTCAACACAAACTCACACTTTTATATTGAACTTTAAATAGAACACTCTTTAAATCCTGAAAAACTGTGCATTTTTGTTATGACATAAGCTAAATAAATACTTAGTGTGTTGTGTTTAAAACGTGCAGAATTAAAGAAAATTATATATAAAATAATTAACTTTTTAATAAATAATTTTTTAAAATTATCACAACCTTTTTAATCATGACTTTAATGAGAATTCTGTGAATTAAATTCAGTTAATAGCAGGAATATGGGGCAGATTTAAATAGAAATGATAATGAAATAAAACCAGTTTTCATAGTTTTCTTTGAGGTTATTTTAAAACATCATCATCATTCCGTAATGTGTAATTAATAACATTGTGTAAGTCTGATTTAAATTGTAACTCCTGCATAACCCTTTGAAATTGAAAATAAAAACATTTATTTTTAAACATACATTTATAAGTTTAATTGATCACTACAAAACTTAGAGCTTATATATCAGGTGGATTCATTCATAACTAGTCAAATACACAGAGTGTGTAGATTAATAAAAACTATGAATATTAATGAATGTAAAAACTCATTTTCATTTGAAGTATTTATTGGAATAAATACATTTATTTGAAAAGCCAATCAACAATATTTAATTGTGAAATTTTCACAACAATCAGATTTTATGGAACTGTTTTCATAAAACATTACGATTTATTGTTAAAAATGTAATAATTAAATATGATTTATTTGTGTTTATGTCATAATTACTTGCTTATTAATTTAATTGTACATATTTGTTTAATTTAATAATTTCCTGCATAAATATTTATTAAATGTTAATAAAAATATTTTTATAAACACTTATTTTTTTACTATAATTCACAATTCAGATCTTGTATTCACCAATTGCATTAAACTACAGATATAACTTTTCTCTGAGCTATTTTCCTTTACGTCTGTAAACAGACACTTTTAGAAATTAGAAAAATGAAAAATATTGCTTTTTTGATTGGAAATTAAATAAAATTTTTTTAACTAAATTACACTAAACTCATATTTCAGGTTAAAACTGTAAACATTGTTTACAGTATAATTACATGAACTGCAGCATTATAATTGTGTAATAGAAATGTAATAGAATGGAAAATCTCAGGAAAAAAAAACTCCACCAAGTCTTCACTGAGAGGGAAGGGGATACGGAGAAGTGGACGGACAGAACACACAGAGACGGATTTAACTCTTTAGTGTCGTCTCTGCGATCGAGAGGGAGACCACAGAGCACAGACTGCTCGGCCTCCACAGAAATGTTCCCTCTGATTAATATAAATGTAATAATACATATTCAATAGTACATAATTAAATATAAATACAGATACAACTAATACCGATATGAATAACTAACAACTATCTGCTTTTTATTTTTTGTTTATTTTAGTAGAAATTGGTGTTGATATGCAATTATTAAGTATAAAGTTACTATAAATGTTTTAAATATAAATATAATGATTATATTAATAATTAAATATTATTATGAATTGTAATCACCAGCACATTACTAATAATTAAAAAACATAAATCGTTATTCACACGGCTCTTTCACTTCAGTGGTTTCCAGACTTTTTACCCAAGGCTGAAGAGCTGATAGGAGGAAAATGCCTTGTTTGTGCCATTGAGTATCCAGTTGTTATATGGACTGTGTTTAAATCATTATTCCTGACATGCCGGATCTCTGCCGGAGCCTCGGACACAAACAGTATCTTGAGTTTTGGAAAACTGTGGAGATTTGATTTAGGGATTTTAATCTGGGATTAATATTATCAGACAACATCATTCAGCCCGTGCTTTTCCTTAGAGGAGAGAGAATGACTTGGACATGGTCGATGTGGATGGAAATAAAGCACAGAGGAGCTCCAGGAGCTTTAATCCCATCCAACTCTGGAATTAACAACTCATTAAAACTTGGGAATTAAATATTAATAATGAAAAGTGAAATATGTGGCCACGCTGAGTATTACCGTCTACAAAACTGGAATTGGAGAACAGAAGTCTTACACAGACCGAGTCCATCAGAGCACAGACAATCGTGTGGAAAAGTCAGATTTATTCATTTTATGTCTTTACACAGATCCAGAATTAAAACAGACAGAGTGAATAACACCAGGGGAGCAGCCGGAAGCAACAGTGGCAGAGAGAAACTCCTTCGAAGCTTGGCTTGCAGGGAACCGTCCTGCTTTGAACAAACTCTTTATAACATTCAGATTTTGTAAAAAGGACATAGAGTCACTCTAACACCACAGAAGACCATTTTTCATAAGCATCAGTATGCTCAGCAGTAGTAATAATAATAACAGTATTAATGATTATGCTGATTTAATAATAATCATGAGAAGAAGATGAAACTGTAGATGAGTGTATTCCATATGTTTCGGGGCCTGAGGGAAGTCTGTGAGAGTAAGAGCAGATTGAGTTTGAGTCTGAGTTGTAGGAGATTGACAGGAGGGGGTTTAATTAAGTAGATATTTTACTGTGTGAATGACTGGGTGAGCATGTTTATGGATTATAGAGAATATTAATATCATCAGAGTGTGTTTATTCATTATAGATAATATTAATATCATCAGTGTGTTTATGGATTATAGAGAATATTAATATCATCAGAGTGTGTTTATTGATTATAGAGAATATTAATATCATCAGAGTGTGTTTATGGATTATAGACAATATTAATATTGTCAGAGTATCTTTATTGATTATAGAGGATATTAATATCATCAGAGAGTGTTTATTGATTATAGAGAATATTAATATTGTCAGAGTGTGTTTATTGATTATAGAGAATATTAATATCGTCAGAGTGTGCTTATTGATTATAGAGAATATTAATATTGTCAGTGTGTTTATTGATTATAGAGAATATTAATATCATCAGAGTGTTTTTATTGATTATAGAGAATATTAATATTGTCAGAGTGTGTTTATTGATTACAGAGGATATTAATATTGTCAGTGTGTTTATGAATTATAGAGAATATGAATATTGTCAGTGTGTTTATTGATTATAGGGAATATGAAAATTGTCAGTGTGTTTATTGATTATAGAGAATATTAATATTCTCAGTGTGTTTATGAATTATAGAGAATATGAATATTGTCAGTGTGTTTATTGATTATAGAATATATTAACATTTTCAGAGCATGTTTATTGATTATAGAGTATATTAACATTGTCAGAGCATGTTTATGAATTATAGCGAATATGAATATTGTCAGAGTGTGGCGAGAGACTACAGCAGCCAAACTAACAAAGGAGAGAACCAGAAGGTAACACAGACCTGAGGACCCCCTGAAACACAGGCATCCCCCCTCCACTATCAACAAACTTGAGCAACAGCAAGTGAGCCATAGGACAACAGCAATATCATCACAGTTTACCACAATGCTCTCTGAACCCCTGGATCTACTGCTTTTATCTAAGGGGAAAGTTTAAACAAGTGACTTTTCCATCCAGACATAAAGACAGACTGTGTCTGTGTCCCGAACATTAACTGGAAGATTATTCCAGAGTTAGGGGCCGTCATATAAAAAACCTCCTCCGCCTGCTGAAATCTTCTGAATTCTTAGAATTAGTAGAAAGCCAGGGTCCTGTGAACAAAATGGATGTGATTGTTCAGAACAGGAAATGAGACCCGGCAGGTTTACAGAGGCGAGTAAAGAGTTTAACTGGAGGCCTGTGCAGGGCTGAGAGACCTGGACTGATATGATCAGAATTTCTGGTTTTAGTGAGGACCCTGGCAGCAGTGTCTGAAATAGCTGAGGTTATACTGAGGTTTTTGTGGGAACATCCTGACAATAGCATGTTACAATAATCAAACCTGGAAGTAATAAAAGCATGCAGTAATTTTTCTGCTTCATGAAGGGCTAGAGTATTATTTAATTTAGTAATATTTGGAAGATGAAGAAAAGCTGTCCTAGTAATGTTACCTATGTTTTCGTCTATGACGCCAACATGTTTTGCTGCAGACCAAGGTGCTACAGAGAATTCGACTGTATTTACCCTAAAGTCGAACAGTTTACTTTTTGCAGTATTTGGAATCAGAAGGAGAACATATGTATTGTCAGAGTTCAGAAGAAGGAAGTTATTCAACACCCAGTGTTTTATGTCTTTTAAATAATCATTAATCTTTTTTAATCTACGTTAGCCACTTGGTTTGGCTGATATGTACAGCTTTGCATCAACAACATAACAGTGGGAATTGTTATGTTTAGTCCAGACTAGAGCTCCTCCTGTGATTCCAACGATGCTTTCTAATTTTTCTCAGAGGACAGTGTGATCTGTGGTATCAAAAGCCACACTAAGATTCATCACGTCTAATCCAGGTTTCGGTGAGACTTAAAATAACAATATTTATAAATATATATAAAGCACCATGTACAAACTAATTGTGATGCTGTGCAAAATAAATGAATAAATAATAACAGCAGAATGAATGTTGTTCTGTTTGAAGGTTTGAAATAACCCTTAAAGAAGCAGTGTTGGCTAAAGCAACAGGTGAAATTTCAGAAGAGTATGTGTTTTGTTTCACTAAAATAAGTGAAATGCATGGGCCAAAATCATACCAGAAAAGTCAGAATAGGTTGTCAAAAAATGAAATTGATAGTAAATCCTTTTATTTGGTTTTTTAGAAATGTAAGAAATACATTATCCAGCAGATCTGGAGGAACCATGTTATGGGGATGGAGAAATTTGTGGGAATGATTTAAGTTTAAATTCCAGGTAGGCTACCCTGCACTAGATAAGCAGTTGCAAAGAATGAAAGAATGAGTTCAAATTTCACAGTCAACCATGCATGAGATGTTAGCAAGGACAGGCCTTAACCCTGTTCCTGACTGGTGGTATAAGGTTAATTAATTGTGCTTGTGCTGGTAATGTGTTTGTAAGTGAAATCTGTCTCAGAGAAGAGTTCAAAAGCAAATTGTGTAGGTGAAAGTGTTTGAAAGGGGTCACATGGGAAGAGGGTTGGTCTTATCACCATACTGTGGGCCACAGCGGTTGTGTGGTGACAACCATAGCATAGTGGAGAGAAGAAGTTGCCCACCAGCGAAATGAAGGATCTGGAAGGCCTACACTTATCACAGAGTGGTGAGGACAGAGGGATTGTCCAACACGCTTGGAGTGACCCAACAGCTATGACTGCAGACATTCAGCAAGCAGTGATGAACTCTATGACTTGTCCTGGCATATGGCTACAGGATTCAGGACAACATTCACGCAGACTGTTTACCACAACTGACCTCATCACCGCGTCAATGTCGTCAAAAATGACTGTGATGTCGTGCCAAACACTAAGGTGAATAATTAGTTGTGGGATGCTATTAGACACTCCATCAACACTCCACCCCTAGTGCATAATCTGCAGGAACTGCATGAGTATGTTCTGCATGGGGTGGATTTTCTCAAAAACATTTAGAAACCTCTACAGCTCAACCCTGCGACGTCAGGCCTTTAGCGTTAGTATACACAGTGACTCAAAAAGAGTTGGGCCTTCAGTCTTGTTTGAAGATAGGATCAACCGGTTTGGAATACAGGGGGACTTTGGTCCAACACTGAAGGTCCAGGACAGATAAAAGTCTGGACACTGTACCTGAAAGGCTCTTGATGCAGATAGGGTTCTGACTGGAGTCCAGTGGTGTGTCTAGTTCTGTCTGTGGGCTCTCAAAATGTGAAATGTTAAAAGCAATATCTACAATTGTGGGCAAATGCTGTTCTCTGGTTTGCTTCAGTTCAGAAGCTCTGCCTCTTTTAAGGTGGAGCGGTGTGTGTGAGTAAGAAGTGACTCTATCTTTTAATGTGGAGCGGTGTGTGTGATTAAGAAGTGACTGTATCTTTTAATTTGGAGCAGTGTGTGTGAGTAAGAAGCGACTGTATCTTTTAAGGTGGAGCGGTGTGTGTGAGTAAGAAGCGACTATATCTTTTAAGGTGGAGCGGTGTGTGTGAGTAAGAGGCGACTGTATCTTTTAATGTGGAGCGCTGTGTGTGTGTAAGAAGCGACTGTATCTTGTTGGTGTCTGAAGTGTAAATTGTCTGTAAGTGTTTATTCACTGTTTGAATTCCCACAGAAACTCATGTGTAACTCGAGCTGTTTAGTTTTGTAGCACTTTCGCTCTGTGTTTACTTTCATGCAGTTAGTGCTCTCCTGAATTTAGAGTCAGTTCCACCTTAAGTAATGTAACTGTAACAGCAAAATAAGTCAGTGTTACCCCCCTATGGAGCAGGAATAGAGCAACGTCCTCATCTCGGTTGGTGCTTTTCAGCATTTGGAGTCTCTCCGTTGTCTAAAAACCTCCAGATGGCGTTTCTCTGCCGTGAGCAGAGAGAGAGAAAGCCTAGCACCGGACCCAGACACTTTGTTTTTTTTACCCATTTACCCATTGTGTGTGTGTTTCCACAGAGTGCAGTGTATTTAAAGATGAATTGTGGGTCACTGGTGTTTTGTTTGGGCCTCTGCTTGGCATTCTGGGAAACAGTGGAGTGTCACCTGTTGATGGAGGAACTGAACCTCACAACCTCCACCTTCATCAACCAGACGCTCTCCCCATCCGTCCTCATAGTGGGTACGACTCCCTCTCTCTCTCTCTCTGTTCTCATAGTGGGTACGACTCCCTCTCTCTCTGTCCTCATAGTGGGTACAATTCTCTCTCTCAGTCCTCATAGTGGGTATGACTCTCTTTCTCTCTGTCCTCGTAGTGGGTACGACTCTCTCTCTCTCTGTCCTCATAGTGGGTACGACTCTCTCTCTCTGTCCTCATAGTGGGTATGATTCTCTCTCTCTCTGTTCTCATAGTGGGTACGATTTTTTCTCTCTCCATTCTCATAGTGGGTACAACTTTCTCTCTCTCTCTGTCCTCATAGTGGGTACGACTCTCTCTCTCTCTGTCCTCATAGTGGGTACGACTCCCTCTCTCTCTGTTCTCATAGTGGGTAAGACTCTCTCTTTCTCTGACGTCATAGTGGGTACGATTCTCTCTCTCTCTGTTCTCATAGTGGGTAAGATTCTCTCTCTCTGTTCTCATAGTGGGTACGACTCAATTTCAGTTTCAATAAGCTTTATTGGCATGACCATATTCATACATAATATTGCCAAAGCATTAATACAATAACATGGAACATGAGTATCACAATTTGTTTTCCCTGTTATTAATATAATAATTAACAATCTTATAGAACTGTAATAATAAAAAGAACCAGTTAAAACAATTTATGTAATAAATAAATAAATAATAATGTTATATAAAAAATAATAATAGATAAATAATAATAATAATTAAAAATAAATACATAAGTAAATATAATTATAATAAAAATAAATGGTAGGAATGGTGAGAATGGTAACAGACAGGGCAATTTTGTGTGTGTGTGTGTATTTGTGTGTGTGAGTGAAATTGTGGGTGAAGTTTTTCAAATTTTGGGAAGTAAATTTCTCTTGATGGTTTGTATTTATCACACTCTGTAATAAAGTGCAGCTCTGTCTCTACAACGACTCCTCTCTCTCTCTCTCTCCATTCTCATAGTCGGTATGACTCTCTCTCTGTCCTTCTCTCTCTGTGTCTCTCTCTCCGTTCTCATAGTGTGTATGACTCTCTCTCTCTCTCTCTCTGTCCTCATAGTGGGTACGACTCCCTCTCTCTCCATTCTCATAGTGGGTACGACTCCCTCTCTCTCTCTGTCTCTATCTCCGTTCTCATAGTGGGTATGACTCTCTCTCTCTCTCTCTCTCTCTCTCTCTGTCCTCATAATGGGTACGACTCTCTCTCTTTCTCTCTCTCTCCATCCTCATAGTGGATATGACTCTCTCTTTCTTTCTCCGTTCTCATAGTGGATACGACTCTCTCTCTCTCTCCGTTCTCATAGTGGGTACGACTCTCTCTCTCTCTCTCTCTCTCTCTCTCTCTCCGTTCTTATAGTGGGTATGATTTTCTCTCTCTCTCTCTCTCTCTCTCTCTCTCTCTCTCTCTCTCCGTTCTCATAGTGGGTACGACTCTCTCCCTCTCTCTATCTGTCCTCATAGTGGGTATGACCCCCCCTCTCTCTCTCTGTCTCTCTCTCCCTCCGTTCTCATAGTGGGTACGACTCTCTCTCTCTCTGTTCTCATAGTGGGTACGACTCTCTCTCTGTCCTCATAGTGGTTACAACTCTCTCTCTCTCTGTTCTCATAGTGGGTACGACTCCCTCTCCCTCTCTCTGACCTCATAGTGGGTACGACTCTCTCTCTCTCTCTGTTCTCATAGTGGGTACGACTCTTTCTCTCTCACTCTCTCTCTGACCTCATAGTGGGTACGACTCTCTCTCTCTCTGTTCTCATAGTGGGTACGACTGTTTATTTAAGTCTGAATTGTAAAGGAAATGATTGTTTGAAATAAGACTAAACATTTAAAAATGTCAAATAATTATGAGATTAACATTACCTCCATTTTCTTCTTCATCAAAGAACTGTCAAATACATCAAAGAAGATGAAGACATCAGAGAAGAAACCAAAAAAGGTTTGAAGATTTAAAGCACATGTGAAATGTGTCAAAGCTGATTAATCTTCCTCATTGTTCTCCTCTGAGCTGATGGAGCACATTCAGTGTCACTGTGTTTATCTGGGTGTCCACGTTAATGTTTTTGTTTGTGTTTTTATCAGAACTCTGTGAGTGTGCAAGTGAGGAGACCCCCGCCTCCCCCCGACTGTATCCCCCTGTGGGGGAACTGTAAGAACCCCAACAACGTTTGCTGTGAACCCTGCGCTTTCTGCCACTGCAGACTCTTCAGAACCGTCTGTTACTGCCGCATGGGGTACCCTCGTTGCTGAGAACCCAACACAACCCCTCAGGCACTCCCCCACACAAAATATAACCAAAACAAAGAACCCACTAGAACACAGAACTCCACTATAATCACAGCTCTGTAAAAGTCAGACATGATATAATCTACAGTAAAATTCAGTTTGTGTTAATTCTCCTGAATCATTATTTAATGACTAAAGTCAAAAGAACAATTTTCCAGTTCAAGTTGTCTCTAAACAACTAACCTCTGTTCTGTAAAAATAAACACATTTTAAGGTTGTGTTGTGATGTGATGAGGGTTTCTTCTGCAGAGCTGTCTGAGGGCTGGAAGGACAGGGTCATTTGGCAGTGATTTATGGAGCACTTTAAAACAGTGGAACTGCAATATTCTATAAACTCTTCACTCTTATTTCACCTCCGTCACCACAGAGGTGGTTTTTTGGAGCAAGTTACAGGTGTCAGACTCTGTGTATATTTGTGTATAACTGTGTTTATATTTACAGAGTAGAGTTCAGTTCAGTGACAGCTTTGCAAGTCTGTTCTTTGGGCTTTAGGTGTTAAATAATGTTTCAGGACATTTTACTGCAGTTTACTCAATGTCTGAATTTCAGGATTATTCAAAAATTCTTGAATCTTTTTCTTTCCATTCCTTTCTTTTTGTGTTTCCTGTTGTGTTACTACTTGGTAAGCTCTGTACAATAGTAATGCTGAGTTATTTTACTCATTGTTTGTTTATTTTTCTTTGCGTTGTGTACAGTGAGAATTTACAGAAATATCTGTATTGTTTTGTTTATTTATTTTGTGGATTATGCACCCGTGACCCTGAATGGATTAAGCACAAAATATGATGATGATGATGATGATGATGGATTATGCACCATGTAAACACACTTAAGGAAATTAGTGTTTTTGAAAACATATTTAAATACAATTTCCAAATTATTTTCCATCATTTGTTGTTGTATTTTGCTGATTCCACAGACGTTTACAATTCAATACATTTGCAATCATTCAAATTATTACAGGGAGAAAATAGATGGACTGCACCCTTTAACTTTATTTATTTGTTTCTGTTGTTGCCCAAATCCTTCATTTCCTGAATTTTAAGCCCTTTTTGCTGCTATTACTCATCAGACGTATACATTTTCGTAGCATGTTTTTTCAGTAAGCTACACTGGAAAAATCTGAGCTGATTTATGCTACAGTTAAAGTTGCAATCAGTTGTATTTATCACCTAAAATATGTAAACGTTTATTAAACTGATTGTTTATTATTGTTACATATTTTGTAAAAAGTGTAACTTCGGAGTAAACTCTTTTATTCTCCACAGTGAGGGTTACCCACATGAAGGCAGCCATGTTTAAAAAAGGGTTTACTACAGAATCTCTCATACCACCAGTCCACTAGGGGTCAGTATAGCAGACAATCACTGATTGCATCTGTGTAAATGCTCACAGAAATATGTGCTTTATTTTTTATTAGGAGCTCAGTTAAAACAGCATTGTATTCGTCAGGTATTCTGCACTCTGAGGTATATTTCATATCCAGTTTGTTCTATTTTTATAAAAACTGAAGATTCCTATTAAACTTGTGTTTTTCTATATTTATGTGTGGGGTGTTTATGGTTTGGGGCCCTAAAGAATGGCTCAGTGTTTATCAGAAATGTTAATGAGATGTAAATGCATTCAGCAATTGTGGACAATTTATAAAGTTTAGAAAATGTTGTAAAAGGTTTTAAACATGAATTAATATTAAATGTTTGCAGAGTAATGAAAGAGAATGAGGATATGGGGCCAACACTCTCCATCATCAGTGTAACATTAATATCAGAGAAAGAGTGATAGAACAGAGAGAGGTAGAGAGAAAGAGTGAGAGATGTGAGACAGACAGAGAGACAGACAGAGATAGAACAGAGATAAACAGAAAAGAGATAGAGAGAGAAGTTATTGATATGAGGTGGAAGTAGAGTGTTACTGAAGTGCAGTGGAGAAAAGAGAAGAGTAAAGTGATTAACGTAATTACAGTTTAAACGAAGAGCAGGAGAAACGCAAACAGAGAATACAATACTACAACAGAATCAGGGTCAGACTGACCGCTGCGTGAAGACACCATAGAGAGACGGATGACAGCGAGAAGGACAACCAAGTGAAGGATAAGCTAGTGAAGGATGACCTAGAGAAGGACGACAGAGAGAAGGATGATCAATCAAAGGATGACCAAGAGAAAGACAACTGAGTGAAGGACAACCTAGAGAAGGACAACCGCGTGAAGTACGACTGAGACAGGAATGACTGAGTGAAGGACAATGGAGAGAAGAACGACAGAGAGACGGACGTCAGAGACAGGGATGACCAAGTGAAGGACAACTGAGAGAAGGACAACTTAGAGAAGAACGATCAAGAGAAATATGACAGAGACATGGATGACTAAGTGAAGGGCAACCGAGAGAAGGACGACCGAGCGAAGGATGACTGTATGGCTGAGTAAAGGATGACCGAGTGAAGGACGACAGAGTGGAAGATGACAGAAGGAAGGGCGACCGCGTGAAGGATGATCAAGCAAAGGATGACTGTATGGCTGAGTGAAGGATGACTGAGTGAAGGGCGACTGAGACAGGGACGACCAGGTGAAAGACAACAGAGTGAAGGATGACCAAGTGAAGGATGACCAAGTGAAGGATGACCGAGTGAAGGACGACCGAGTGAAGGATGATCGAGTAAAGGATGACTGTATGGCTGAGTGAAGGATGACCAAGAGAAGGATGACTGAGAGGAGGATGACAGAGTGAAGGGTGACCGAGTGAAGGACGGCTGGATGATGGAGTGAAGGATGACTGAGTGAAGGACGACTTGATGACGGAGTGAAGGACGACCGAGTGAAGGATGACAGAGACACACTGAGTTGTGTTAAATCAATGTAGAGGTGTGAGTCTGAACAGAAATAAACTCAGTTTAAAGGCATCTCAGATTCAGTCTTAGCCACTGATTCAATTAATTCTGAAGTTAATCTAATCCTGATATTAAACTAATCCCGAGGTTTAATCCGGACCCGGTCTTCTGTGCGAGGACTGGTCACTGAAGATGATTAGTTGAGGCTGTGTGTATTTGAATTCCTCTGAGGTGTTCTGGACTCTGTCGAAGCCCGGACTGTGGGTCAGAGCTGAGAGCTGAGGTCAGAGTCAGGAACGGCAGTCCCTCCTCGTCCAGCTCCTGTTCCCCTTCATACTGATGTTTCCAATTGGAGAGAGAATGTGAGGAATGCCTGGGATTAGTGCTCTCTCTATACATATGTCTCTATCTCTCCCTATGTCTTTCTCTCTCAATAAAACACCTTCTCTCTCTCTCTCTCTCTCTCTCTCTCTCTCTCTCTATATATATATATATATATATATATATATATATATATATATATATATATATCACTCTCACCTAAACATACTCTCATCAAAACCCTGTTTCCACAAAAGTCCAGTAAAATGATTAAAAATAGGAATCAGTGAATGGGAGGAACCAGACTCAGGAGGAGAACCTCCCTCAGAACGAGAGGAAGAACCACTGAGAGGAACATGTTTTTGGAGAGAGTTGAGTTGGAGAGTGAGTTCAGTTCAGATGTAAATACAATACTTCAGTATGAATGAGTAAATGAATGAGTGAGTGACTGAATGAATGGGTGAATGCATAAATCTGTGAGAAATGTTCCTCACTGGTGTCCCCGAAGAGATCTCTGGACATGAGCTGGTCTGTGGGGGTCTGATGGATGAGTGTGGGCTGTGCTGGGGTTGGGGGGGTGTTCTGAGAGGGTGGGCTGTGCTGAGGGGGTGGGCTGTGCAGGGGGCTGTGCTGAGGGATTGGTCTGTGCTGGGATCTGTGCTGAGAGGGTGGGTTGTGCTGGTGGTGGGTTGTCCTGGGGAGGCTGGGCTGTTCTGAGGGGGGTGGCCTGTGTGGCGGTTTTTCTGAGGGGGTGGGCTGTGCTGGGGGCTGTTCTGAGGGGGTGGGCTGTGCAGGGGTCTGTGCTGATGGGCTGGGCTGTGCTGGGGGGGCTGTGCTGAGGGGGTGGGCTGTTCTGAGGGGGTTGGCTGTGCTGAGGGGAGGGGCTGTTCTGAGGGGGTGACCTGTGTGGGGTTGTTCTGAGGGGGTGGGCTGTGCTGGGGTCTGTGCTGATGGGCTGGGCTGTGCTGGGGGGGCTGTGCTGAGGGGGTGGGCTGTTCTGAGGGGGTTGGCTGTGCTGAGGGGAGGGGCTGTTCTGAGGGGGTGACCTGTGTGGCGGTTTTTCTGAGGGGGTGGGCTGTGCTGGGGGCTGTTCTGAGGGGGTGGGCTGTGCAGGGGTCTGTGCTGATGGGCTGGGCTGTGCTGGGGGGGCTGTGCTGAGGGGGTGGGCTGTTCTGAGGGGGTTGGCTGTGCTGAGGGGAGGGGCTGTTCTGAGGGGGTGACCTGTCTGGGGTTGTTCTGAGGGGGTGGGCTGTGCTGGGGTCTGTGCTGAGGGGGTGGGCTGTACTGGGGTCTGTGCTGAGTGGTTGGGCTGGGCTGGGGGGGCTGTTCTGAGGGAGTGGCCTGTGTGGGATTTGTTCTGAGGGGGTGGGCTGTGCTGGGGTCTGTGCCCAGGGGGTGGGCTGTACTGGAGGCTGTGCTGATGGGCTGGGCTGTGCTGGGGGGCTGTGCTGAAGGGGTGGGCTGTGCTGAGGGGAGGGGCTGTTCTGAGGGGGTAGCCTGTGTGGGGTTTGTTCCGAGGGGGTGGGCTGTGCTGGGGTCTGTGCTGATGGGCTGTGCTGTGCTGAGGGGGTTTGCTATGCTGAGGGGAGGGTCTGTTCTGAGGAGGTGGCCTGTGTGGGGGTTGTTCTGAGGGGGTGGGCTGTGTTGGGATCTGTGCGAAGGGGGTGGGCTGTGCTGGGGTCTGTGCTGAGAGGCTGGGCTGTGCTGGGCATCTGTGCTGAGGGGGAGGGCTGTGCTGGGGTCTGTGCTGAGGGGATGGGCTCTGTTGGGTGTGTGTGCTGAGGGGGTGGGCTGTGCTGGGGTCAGTGCTGAGGGGGTGGGCTGTGCTGAGGTCTGTGCTGAGGGGTTGGGCTGTGCCGGGGTCTGTGCTGAGGGGGTGGGCTGTGCTGGGGTCTGTGCTGAGGAGGTGGGCTAGGCTGTGCTGGAGGGGCTGTGCTAGGGGGGCTGTTCTGAGGGGTGGGCTGTGCAGGGTTCTGTGCTGAGGGGGTTGGCTGTGCTGGGGGGCTGTGCTGATGGGCTGGGCTGTGCTGAGGGGGTTTGCTATGCTGAGGGGAGGGTCTGTTCTGAGGAGGTGGCCTGTGTGGGGGTTGTTCTGAGGGGGGGGGCTGTGTTGGGATCTGTGCGAAGGGGGAGGGCTGTGCTGGGGTCTGTGCTGAGGGGGGTGGGCTGTGCTGGGGTCTGTGCTGAGGGGATGGGCTCTGTTGGGTGTCTGTGCTGAGGGGGTGCGCTGTGCTGGGGTCAGTGCTGAGGGGGTGGGCTGTGCTGAGGGTGTGTGCTGAGGGGTTGGGCTGTGCTGGGGTCTGTGCTGAGGGGGTGGGCTGTGCTGGGGTCTGTGCTGAGGGGATGGGCTCTGTTGGGTGTGTGTGCTGAGGGGGTGGGCTGTGCTGGGGAGCTGTGCTGAGGGGCTGGACTGTGCTGGGGGCTGTTCTGAGCAAGTGGGCTGTGCAGGGTGGCTGTTCTGAGAGGGTGGGCTGTGCTGGGGTCTGTGCTGAGGGGCTGGGCTGTGCTGAGGGGGTGGGCTGTGCAGGGGTGTGTGCTGAGGGGGTGGGCTGTGCTGGGGTCTGTGCTGAAGGGTTGGGCTGTGCTGGGATCTGTGCTGAGGTGGTGGGATGTGCTGGGGTCTGTGCTGAGGAGGTGGGCTGTGCTGGGGACTGTGCTGAGGGGCTGGGCTGTGCTGGGGTCTGTGCTGAGGGGGTAGGCTGTGCTGGGTTCTGTGCTGAGGGGGTGGGCTGTGCTGGAGTCTGTGCTGAAAGGCTGGGTTGTGCTGGGCTCTGTGCTAAGGGGGTAGGCTGTGCTGGGGTCTGTGCTGAGGGGGTGGGCTGTGCTGGGGTTTGTGCTGAGGGGCTGGGCTGTGCTGGGTGGCCGTGCTGAGGGGGTGGGTTGTGCTGGGGTCTGTGCTGAAGGGTTGGGCTGTGCTGGGATCTGTGCTGAGGTGGTGGGATGTGCTGGGGTCTGTGCTGAGGGGGTGGGCTGTGCTGGGGTCTGTGTTGAGGGGGTAGGCTATGCTGGATTCTGTGCTGGGGGGCTGTGCTAGGGTCTGTGCTGAGGGGGTGGGCTGTACTGAGGGGGTAGGCTGTGCTGGGTTTTGTGCTGAGGGGCTGTGCTAGGGTCTGTGCTGAGGGGGTGGGCTGTGCTGGGGTATGTGCTGAGGGGGTGGGCTGTGCTGGGTTTTGTGCTGAGTGGCTGTGCTAGGGTCTGTGCTGAGGGGTGGGCTTTGCTGGGGTTTGTGCTGGGGGTGTGGGTTTGTGCTGAGGGGGTAGGCTGTGCTGGGGTCTGTGCTGAGAGGGTGGGCTGTGCTGGGGTCTGTGCTGAGGGGGTAGGCTGTGCTGGTGTCTGTGCTGAGGGGGTGGGCTGTGCTGGGGGTTTTGCTCAGGGGGTGGGTTGTGCTGGGGTCTGTGCTGAGGGGGTGGGCTGTGCTGGGGACTGTGCTGAGGGGCTGGGCTGTGCTGAGGGGGTAGGCTGCGCTGGAGTCTGTGCTGAGGGTCTGTGCTGGGGTCTGTGCTGAGGGGCTGGGCTTTGCTGAGGGGCTGTGCTGGGTACTGTGCTGAGGGGGTGGGCTGTGCTGGGGACTGTGCTGAGGGGCTGGGCTGTGCTGAGGGGGTAGGCTGCGCTGGAGTCTGTGCTGAGGGTCTGTGCTGAGGGGCTGGGCTTTGCTGAGGGGCTGTGCTGGGTACTGTGCTGAGGGGGTAGCCTGTGCTGGGATCTTTGCTGAGGGGCTGTGCTGGGGTCTGTGCTGAGGGGGTGGGCTGTGCTGATGGGGTGGGATGTGCTGGGGTCTGTGCTGAGGGGGTGGGCTGTGCTGATGGGGTGGGCTGTGCTGGGGTCTGTGCTGAGGGGGTGGGCTGTACTGGGGTCTGTGCTGAGGGGCTGGGCTGTGCAACACATTTACACACACACTGGTTAACACTAGGGGGCAGTGCCTGAAGCGGTGGGCAGCCCTAGCCACGGCGCCCTGGGAGCAGTTGGGGGTTAGGTGCCTTGCTCAAGGGCACTTCAGTCATGACCTGCTGGCTCTGGGGATGGAAGCTGCAACTTTCTGGTTACCAGCTCAGGTCCCTCACCACCAGGCCATGGCTGCCCTTTGGGCTTTAGTCATTAAACAACGATCCAGGAGAATTCACACAGGACTGTCCCGACTTTACTGCGGTTTAAACGATGGCCAATGTCACAGGTCAGTGACACCAGATGAAAGACCTCAGGCCTGAAATCTTTCCATATATCATCATTTATTCTTTCATGTTGAAGTGATAATTACATTCACATCTGAACAGACTCAGATCTCACAATAGTCCTGGTTCCTCTCAGAGGTCCTTTCTTCTCTTTGCTGTTTTTAAAGGAACAGTTTGCAGCAGTGTGTGTGTGTGTTCCTGTTTCTGTACAGGTTTTTATTCTCTGCGTTCTCGAGCTGTAGACAAATGTTGTGAAGCAAATGTCTGTTCAGCTCTTCTGCCGACGTTGTCTCTGAGAGAGGACATCGTCCAGCTACACTCTCACCCGTGTCCAACAGCAGCCCCACACCGTGGGTCTGAAAGGATGTGGTTCTGGAGAGAAGCAGCAGCACACACGGAAGAAAGAGAAGCAGCTGGTGTTTTACAGAATGATGGACGGACCGCCCCAGAGCCCGGACCTCAGCATCACTGAGTATGTACTGAATTTATCTGGAGAGGAACCGGAGAACTCTGGTAATGGAGGTCTGAGGTCCTGGAGAAGTGCAGACGAGTTTGTGGAGGGCATGACATTCCTTTTAAACTCAGAAAATGTCAAAAGAGGGTCATTCCAACCCCAAATGTTGTTCTTCAAACATATGTTTATATTTGATGTGGCACCTCATGAATATTAAGAGGGTGAAAGTTTCTTTCACAGAGCAACAAAAATGTAAACAACAAAACAGCAAACAAATAACAACCAAAATGTTTAGCAATGCTCAACAAATTTGGGAAGAATACGTCTTAAAATCCTGCCCTGGAATCTAGAACATAGAACACACACAAACACACAGAACAGAAGACACAAACCACAGGAAAAAGAAAGAAAGGAATGAAGATGTTTCTGGTGAAAAGCTGCGGTCAGAAATAAACTCCTCACAGACCGAGGCCCTCATTTCTCATCAACACACGACATTTACTGCAAGAAAGCTTTTCAAGAGCTATTATTTGACCAACTATAAACAACATGTTTTATATTAAACAGTGAGAGAGCGTTTTATCCTCTTTACACAGTTATCACTCACTCTGTCAGACCTCAGACAGCTGAGATACAGCCCAGAGTCCACCCACGAAAACACCGCCCACCTCAGACCAGAGCTCAGGGGAAATGTGGAAAAGTTCTTAACAAAAATGCAGTAAACACTCTGGCTTTGTCCACACAGCAGAAACTGATCCGGTTCCTAATCCTGATCATTAGACGAGAGTTACAGATCCCACAAACCCCCTCACCATCCCACCCCACCCCCACACACATACACACTCCAGCAGTCTCTAAAATGAAATGTGTAATTATTTTTTTTCATGACTGTTTTGTGCTTGTGTTTCTTTCTGATGAATGTGTGTAGCTGATGATGTCCTAGTTAAGTATATGAATAGCTCAGACTGTGAGAACAAATGTCCTCTGAACAGGACAATTTACAAATAACCTAATAACAATGGCAGCGTTTACAAAACAGAGGTGGGTTTTGGGGCGATGGACTGGGTCAGGTCCCGTTTGCACACCTCAGTTGAAGTTGTCGGTTCCCCTCTATGAACAGGAATAGGAACTGTGATGTCTGTGCCCCACTTGAATCAGAGAAGAGCAGGTAACGGTTCTTCAGTCGGAGCCGTGGTGGTGTCTGAGGGAGTGTCGGGATAAAGAATCTCCAGAAGAACTCAATAACTAAAGAGTTACGGTGCATTGGAAAAGGGAAATAAAACCAGAAAACGCAGGGTCTGTGTGTTTTTGAGGGCTTTGATCAGCGTAAGTCATGACATGTTTTTTCCTTGTTCTCTTGCTGCCCTCATTCCCCAGCTCAACTCCACAGCTCCGGAGCCAAACTCAAAATACTTTAAACTTAAAGGGTGTTATGGGCATAGATATTTTCCTATGTTGTGTCTCTATCCTGCTGCATTCCTCTATGTCGTGTCTCTATCCTGTCTGTGTTCCTCTATGTTGTGTCTCTATCCTGTCTGTGTTCCTCTATGTTGTTTCTCTATCCTGTCCTATGTTCCTCTATGTCGTATCTCTGTCCTGTCTATGTCCCTCTATGTCGTGTCTCTATCTTGTCTATGTCCCTCTATGTTGTGTCTCTATCCTGCTGTGTTCCTCTATGTCGTGTCTCTATCCTGTCTGTGTTCCTCTATGTTGTGTCTCTATCCTGTCCTATGTTCCTCTATGTCGTGTCTCTAACCTGTCTGTGCTCCGTGTCGTGTCTCTATCCTGTCCTATGTTCCTCTATGTCGTGTCTCTATCCTGTCTGTGTTCCTCTATGTCGTGTCTCTATCCTGTCTGTGTTCCTCTATGTCGTGTCTCTATCTTGTCTATGTCCCTCTATGTCGTGTCTCTATCCTGTCTGTGTTCCTCTATGTCGTGTCTCTATCCTGTCTGTGTTCCTCTATGTTGTGTCTCTATCCTGTCTGTATTCCTCTGTCGTGTCTCTAACCTGTCTGTGTTCCTCTATGTCGTGTCTCTACACTGTCCTATGTTCCTCTATGTTGTGTCTCTATCCTGTCTATGTCCCTCTATGTCGTGTCTCTATCCTGCTGTGTTCCTCTATGTCGTGTCTCTATCCTGTCTGTGTCCCTCTGTGTCGTTTCTCTTTTCCTGTCTGTGTTCCTCTATGTCGTGCCTCTATCCTGTCCTATGTTCCTCTATGTCGTGTCTCTATCCTATCTGTGCTCCATGTCGTGTCTCTATCCTGTCCTATGTTCCTCTATGTCGTGTCTCTATCCTGTCTGTGTTCCTTTATGTTGTGTCTCTATCCTGTCTGTATTTCTCTATGTCGTGTCTCTATCCTGTCTGTGTTCCTCTATGTCATGTCTCTACACTGTCTTATGTTCCTCTATGTCGTGTCTCTATCCTGTCTGTGTTCCTCTATGTCGTTTCTCTATCCTGTCCTATGTTCCTCTATGTGGTATCTCTGTCCTGTCTATGTCCCTCTATGTGGTATCTCTGTCCTGTCTATGTCCGTCTATGTCGTGTCTCTATCCTGTCCTATGTTCCTCTATGTCGTGTCTCTATCCTATCTGTACTCCATGTCGTGTCTCTATCCTGTCCTATGTTCCTCTATGTCGTGTCTTTATCCTGTCTGTGTTCCTCTATGTCGTGTCTCTATCCTGTCTGTATTTCTCTATGTTGTGTCTCTATCCTGTCTGTGTTCCTCTATGTCATGTCTCTACACTGTCTTATGTTCCTCTATGTCGTGTCTCTATCCTGTCTGTGTTCCTTTATGTCGTTTCTCTATCCTGTCCTATGTTCCTCTATGTGGTATCTCTGTCCTGTCTATGTCCCTCTATGTGGTATCTCTGTCCTGTCTATGTCCCTCTATGTCGTGTCTCTATCCTGTCTATGTCCCTCTATGTCGTGTCTCTATCCTGTCTGTGTTCCTTTATGTCATGTCTCTATCCTGTCTGTGTCCCTCTATGTCGTGTCTCTATCCTGTCTGTGTTCCTCTATGTCGTGTCTCTATTCTGTCTGTGTTCCTCTATGTCGTGTCTCTATCCTGTTTGTGTTCCATTATGTCGTGTCTCTATCCTGTCTGTGTTCCTCTATGTCGTGTCTCTATTCTGTCTGTGTTCCTCTATGTCGTGTCTCTATCCTGTTTGTGTTCCATTATGTCGTGTCTCTATCCTGTCTGTGTTTCTCTATGTCGTGTCTCTATTCTGTCTGTGTTCCTCTATGTCGTGTCTCTATCCTGTTTGTGTTCCATTATGTCGTGTCTCTATCCTGTCTGTGTTTCTCTATGTCGTGTCTCTATCCTGTCTGTTTTCCTCTATGTCGTGTCTCTATTCTGTCTGTGTTCCTCTATGTCGTGTCTCTATCCTGTCTGTGTTCCTCTATGTCGTGTCTCTATCCTGTCTGTGTTTCTCTATGTCGTGTCTCTATCCTGTCTGTGTTCCTCTATGTCGTGTCTCTACACTGTCCTATGTTCCTCTATGTCGTGTCTCTATCCTGTCTGTGTTCCTCTGTTTTGCTCAGTTGTGCCCTATTCATGTTTGACTTTGCTAATTGTTATTTGTGATCTGTTTATTGTATATATTTGTAAACGAGTACCGGTTGTAGGGAGTGGCTGCCATTTTTGTTTGGGGAACTGGGGTTTCATCTCTGTAGCAAGGCAGTAAAGTTAGCACTGTGTCTTTGTTTTTGTCTTCCTGCGCAGGTTAGTGCACATAAGTGTGCTGTTTGTTTGTTGTTTTGGCCTGGGTCACTCCTGAAGTCATTTTTGGGTTCACTAATTGTAAAAATACCAACAATACATTTTCACAAAAAATGTCCCAGTTGTAGTATCATTTTTGCCAGTATTACACCGTCAGATAATATTGTCCTTATTTTATTTTGTGTTGCGGTCTGACCAGGTCATAACAGGGAACGTGTACTGTTGGGAAATGCAGTTCCCTCTGGTTTGTTTACTTTCAGCAGCTCCTCATCTTTTAGGTTGGAGCGGTGTGTGTGAGTAAGAAGTGATTTTATCTTTTAAGGTGGAGCGGTTTGTGTGAGTAAGAAGCGACTGTATCTTTTAATGTGAAGCGGTGTGTGTGAATAAAAAGCGACTGTATCTTTTAAGGTGGAGCGGTGTGTGTGAGTAAGAAACCACTGTATCTTTTAAGGTGGAGCGGTGTGTGTGAGTAAGAAGCGACTGTATCTTTTAAGGTGGAGCGCTGTGTGTGAGTAAGAAGTGACTGTATCTTTTAATGTGGAGCGCTGTGTGTGTGAGTAAGAAACCACTGTATCTTTTAAGGTGGAGCGGTGTGTGTGAGTAAGAAACGACTGTATCTTTTAAGGTGGAGCGCTGTGTGTGAGTAAGAAGCGCCTGTATCTTTTAAGGTGGAGTGGTGTGTGTGAGTAAGAAGTGACTATCTTTTAATGTGGAGCGGTTTGTGTGAGTAAGAAGCGACTGTATCTTTTAAGGTGGAGCACTGTGTGTGAGTAAGAAGCAACCGTATTTATTTTTAATGTGGAGCGGTGTGTGTGAGAAAGAAGCGACTGTGTCTTGTTGGTGTCTGAAGTGTAAATTGTCTGTAAGATTTGATTCATTATTTGAATTCCCACAGAAACTCATTTGTTACATGAACCACTCCTCGTTTGCATCGTTGTGTGAGCTCAGATGTCGTCGGGGGGCGGGTCAGAAATGGTTGATCACGGCTCCAGAAGCAGTAGAAAATGTCAGACTAGGCCAAAAGATCCAAACAATTCTAAGGCACTCGACTTTTCTCAGGGAGTCGTGGGGCGTCACATATCGCTGATCTTTGATTATGTCGCACTGCACAACCGCCCCTCGTCCCTGACGCAGAGATCCAGTCGGGACTTTGGGAATTTGTCGGATTTGACACAATCGTGTCTAAATCGAGCTAAACTCGAGTAGTGTGATCCCGACATGAGCTGACTAAATTGTGGCAAGCAGAGCCAGGACATAAAAACGAGGACAGCAGCCACTGGGTGAAATTAAAACATGAAACCTGACACTCAACATGGCGTCTGACACACTGCAATCATCTGTGCTTTAACACACAGCATTGTGTTCATCATTTCTGCATTTACCACCCTGTGTTGGTTTCTCATTTTCTGTTGGGTTTCATTAATCTATTAAGGATCTGAAGGTTTGATGTGTGCATTTGTCTTAAACGTAGACTGAGGAAATCGGGTTTAAACTCAGAAACAGATCCAGGATCAACTCAAAGAAGACCAATTTTTAGTTCTTTCTGCTTTGAAAATTTTATTTTATTTGTAATTTAATTTGTTTCTTACAATGTTCAGTAATTTAATAACATCTTTATGGTTAGATTAGAGATTGTTTACACACAATGAGTGACCATCTTTATAATTATTTTTTCATCCATTTTGGAATGAGCTTCTACATTTGGTTTTAAACTGAGAAGCATCAGAGGGAGGACGAGCATCGACAAGAAAAAGAGGGAGAGCGCGAGAGACAGTGACACGATAATTTAACCCCCGCGGGCTCTGACTCTCCCTCAGGAAACAGACGCCACACATGTTTCCCATTGAGGAGAGAGAGGGAGAGAGAGACTTTGAAAAGGTCCATCTTTAGGTGTCTCCAGGGATTTGTCTTGGTCGTTTTTGAATGGTTAAGAATGTCTAATTACTTACAGACTCAAACTGCCGTCCAGAGCTGGCCCCCCGACTTAAATAAACCCAATTATCCCCAGTTCACGGTGCCGTGGAGCCACAAAATTTCGAGAAATAACAGATTTCCTGGGCAAAATTTAAAGCTGTCAGACATTTCTTGTGTAGAACTTTGACCAGTGTAAACGCTAACATTCGACACAATGTCCATCGTTTACAGACTACACAAACACATCTTTGTTAACTTCTTCATGCGCTTATTGATATTTGAAAAATATTCAATACATGCCCCTGAAACTGTTTCAACCCAAGCCCTCTGACCTGTGGGGTGCCTTAAGGCTCTGTTCTGGTGCCCCTGCTATTCTTTTAAGAGTTTTTGTACCTTTTCTTGGGGATATTTTATCTCACAATGCCCTGCATGCACCTCTCCACCTTTTCTTAACTACGGTCTGACACCAGGGGCTTTTGGAGGACGATGTCTGGTTCCATTCACCTCCACTGTCCCCCACCGTCTACTGTCCTCACTTTCTGTGAGGGGCTTTTAGAGGAGAACGTCTGCTTCCTTTCACCTCCACAGTCCACTGTCCCCCACCCTCTACTGTCCTCACTTTCTGTGAGGGGCTTTTAGAGGAGGACGTCTGCTTCCGTTCACCTCCACTGTCCACTGTCTTCCACCATCTACTGTCCTCACTTTCTGTGAGGAGCTTTTAGAGGACGACGTCTGGTTCCGTTCACCTCCACTGTCCCCCACCGTCCACTGTCCTCACTTTCTGTGAGGGGCTTTTAGAGAAGGATGTCTGCTTCCATTCACCTCCACTGTCCACTGTCCCCCACTGTCTACTGTCCTCATTTTCTGTGAGGGGCTTTTAGAGGAGAACGTCTGCTTCCATTCACCTCCACTTTCCTCACTTTCTGTAAGGGGCTTTTAGAGGAGAACATCTGCTTCCATTAACCTCCACTGTCCCCCACTTTCTGTGAGGGGCTTTTAGAGGAGGACAACTGCTTCCATTCACCTCCACTGTCCTCACTTTCTGTGAGGGGCTTTTAGAGGAGGACATCTGCTTCCATTCACCTCCACTGTCCTCACTTTCTGTGAGGGGCTTTTAGAGGAGAACGTCTGCTTCAATTAACCTCCACTGTCCACCACTGTCTACTGTCCTCACTTTCTGTGAGGGGCTTTTAGAGGAGGACGTCTGGTTCCATTCACCTCCACTGTCCACTGTCCTCACTTTCTGTGAGGGGCTTTTAGAGGAGGACGTCTGCTTCCGTTCACCTCCACTGTCTACTGTCCCCCACCGTCTACTGTCCTCACGTTCTGTGAGGGGCTTTTAGAGGAGGACGTCTGGTTCTGTTCACCTCCACTGTCCTCACTTTCTGTGAGGGGCTTTTAGAGGAAGACGTCTGGTTCCGTTCACCTCCACTGTCCTCACTTTCTGTGAGGGGCTTTTAGAGGAGGACGTCTGCTTCCATTCACATCCACTGTCCCCCACTGTCTACTGTCCTCACTTTCTGTGAGGGGCTTTTAGAGGAGGACGTCTGCTTCCATTCACCTCCACTGTCCTCACTTTCTGTGAGGGCTTCTAGAGGAGGACGTTTGCTTCCGTTCACCTCCACTGTCCCCCACCGTCTATTGTCCTCACTCTCTGGGACTTTTAGAGGAGGACGTCTGGTTCCATTCCTGTCCGCTTCTCGGAATAAATCACTGTGTTTACATCTCCCCCAAAGGGGAGCGATGCAATTCCAGTTTAATCCAGTATTTGATCAGTCCTCCACTGAGGATTCAAGTCTGGTAAAAGCTGGAAAGGCACTTTTTAGGAAAACAGCTCAAAAGTAAAATTCCACAAAAATAAAATCCTGAGAATGAAAGAAAAACAAGTGAAACACTGAAGTGGTGCATGGTCTTTATTTTGACAAAGTGACGTGCAACATTTCACACTGAAACCGTTCAGAGTTCCTCAGGAGTCAACATAAATCAATCAATAAACAAATCTATCATCAGAACCGATCAAACAGGAGCAGATTCCTGAGGCTCAGGTCCTCACAGGGTTTAGAGGAGATTGAACCTGAAACAACACTGAGATTAAAATTCACAAGACGTTTAAATATAACCATTAACTTTACAGTGGATTTGACGCAGTTAGAAACTGATCCAGTGCAGCTCCTGATTGGTTTAAGAGATAAAAGCCTTGTTTACATGTTGTTTAATTGTTTATTTTCCGATTGCGAAGCAGAGGAAGGAACTGTACAGCTGTAGAACCGTTGCTGCGGTCACTCCCAGTCCAGACACATCCGAGGGGGCGCTGCTCAGTAGCGGTAGTGATCTGGTTTGAACGGACCGTCTTTGGGAATCCCTAAGTATTTGGCCTGTTTCTCTGAGAGCTTCGTCAGTCTGACGCCGAGTTTATCCAGATGTGCAGCGGCTACTTCTTCATCCAGCTGCAGAGAGAAAAACCAAGGGTTAGGGTTAAAACCTTCCAGATGTTTAAGTTCTCAAATCATCTCCTCAGTCCCCAGTCGCCCAGAGTTTATACAGTTACCACAGCTGCTTTAGTCCCGATCTCCCTGGACTAATAATAATAACAACAGCAACAACAACAATGTAGAGACACAGAGTCTGAGTCAAGGCCGTTTAAATATTACACAGCCTTCCCTTGGCAACTTTCTTTCAAACAGTGTCATCAGGGAAAGTCCAGAGTTCATCTCTAACAGAAGCTCAGTGCCAAAAATAAATCAAAACCAAAAATTAAAAAAGAAAAGAACTCTGAATTAAATAAAGAATATTCACCTAGAATAAAGGAAAAAAAAGAAAAAGACATTTCACAGATTCGTGCAGATTTTAAGGTAAAACTGTGGAGGCAGTGTGAATACATCCTGAGCCCTCATCACCTGCTAAACATGACCAGTTAAACATTTCCGCACTGTGTCACACGTAACCATTTCTGCTGTTCTCCAAAGCAGAATCAGGTTAAAGCTGTCAATATACGCTTTATTTAAAAACTCCAGCAATAATAGTGTTTTAAGAGAATAATGTGATTTTGAACTGTTCCACGTCTCTTTTCTGCCAGCGGATGTTGCCAATGTTCAGTAGTCCTAATATTCTGAAATTCTCACACACACACACACACCAGCCATCCACAGCAGGATGCAGGAAACAGAATCCAACAGAGTGACAGAACTTTAATCCCTGTGTTTAAAATTGTTAAAGTATTAACAGGTTTCAGTCGTGTCCCAAACCCTCCCACGATCCTCTGACTGAAATTAGACAGAGTTCCATCCATCAGAACCCTTCTCTGAGCTGAAGGAGGAAGAACCAGGGCATTGGTCACCTCACAGTCACGGAGCGGGGGTGGGGCAGCGGGACAACAGTTCAAACCACAGCACAGTACAGTCCAAAACGTCAGGGGGTGCTTTCCCAGAAAGAGATTAAGCCTAGCCCTGGACCCCACTGCACTGAGAGTGATGATATTCCATTGAAAGAAGGACAGAGTTCAGGACTAGGTTTAATCCCTGTCTGGGAAACCACCCCCAGAGATCAGACAAAAACTATCCTAACACTGTGCAGACCCCAAACACGACAAAGATCAGACGAGTCAACGTCACCCACCTTTTACTAAGGCTCCTGCTGCGTTAAACATCTGGAGCTTTATTAATTAAATCTCAGTTCCTGATCGTCTATCAATGATTCTGATCAGCTGAGGGCCATGTGTAAACCCACCTTCTTTGGCAGGAAGTAGACCCCGAGAGGGTACTTGCTGGTGTTTGTCCAGAGCTCGATCTGGGCCAGGACCTGGTTGGTGAAGGAGTTGCTCATCACGAAGCTGGGGTGACCCATCGCACAGCCCAGATTCACCAGACGCCCCTCAGCCAGAACGATCACGTGGCGCCCGTTCTTCAGACGGTAACGGTCCACCTGTAGACAAACACCAATCGATAATTAACTCATTCGCCTCTCTTCAGTTTGTGTTGTACACAGTCAATAAACTATCAATAACTAATATTCAGATCTTTTCACCAGAGTCTGATCAATAACACACTCCCCGTCATAGTGGGATGGTCATTGATGCCGCTGTCATACATTTCATTGTAATTTTAATATTATTCGTTTATAGATGTTTGTACCTGAGGTTTGACGTTAATTTTCTCGGCCGCGTTGTCATTCAACCATTTTACATCGATCTCACAATCAAAGTGTCCGATGTTACACACAATCGCATCGTCCTTCATCTGCTCAAAGTGTCTGAAATAAACAGATCACACACAAAACATCAGAAAAACATTATCAAACAAAGATACACACAACATCAAACATAATCAATAAAGAAAACTATCAGCCAAGATTCAAAATATCAACAAAACTGTTAAACATACATCAAAGAGAAATACACAAGTTCAAAGACAGTTTTAAAAAACAAAGTGATACACAACATTGGAAGGTGGAAAATGGAATATAAAAAATATTAAAAGATCAGAGTTAAAACGTCAGGTGTAAAATATAATAAACATTCATTCATTGTCTGTAACCCTTATCCAGTTCAGGGCGGCGGTTGATCAGGAGCCTACCCATAATCACTGGGCACAAGGCAGGAACACACCCTAGAGGGGGCGCCACACACTTACACATTCACTCACACCTACGGACACTTTTGAGTCTCCAATCCACCTACCAACGTGTGTTTTTGGAGCGTGGGAGGAAACAGGAGCACCCGGAGGAAACCCACGCAGACACAGAGAGAACACACCACTCTCCTCACAGACAGTCACCCGGAGGAAACCCATGCAGACACAGAGAGAACACACCACACTCCTCACAGACAGTCACCCGGAGGAAACCCTTTGCTGTTTCTGCTCCACGATACGAAAAAGCATGATTGTAATTTCCCTTTTATTTTTGGATGTAGAGGTCAGAGGCCAATACAAACACAACAGTGCATTTGGAAAGGAAAACTGGTGCCAGAAAAACAACCCCCTGCAGGAGGGAATCCATTGGCTGCTGATTGGCTAAATAAAGGTCATGACCAATGAGAACCGCGTTCTCTGTTAAGGAGTTATGGAGTATCTGACCCTCACTCTGGCTGAGAGAGAGTGCTGCGTGTTTCAGTCTCAAACCGTCACCATAACAGTGTGACCTCAAAAATACAGAACAAAATGCCTCCCGTATCGGTTCAAAACAGAACACATCTTTTAGTGTCCAAATACGGGACGTTGGCAGCACTAGTTCCAGCCCAGTCTTCCTCTCCCTGCGAGTCATTTCACATCCAGCTAATCGTCCAACAACTAATCACAACATTAGCATGTCGTAGATTCCCCAGTAGCTGAGAACACTTCTCCGGCATCGTCATAGTAACACTGTATTCCTATTACACACCGTGCATGAAACTGCAGCATGCCTCAGAACTGCTCTGCTGATGGCTGCTACTCATTAACGCGGGTTGATAAACAGCTCAGAATGGTTTTTAAAATAAAATCTTCAATGTGTTTGATTTACAGCTCGTATCGTATCGAAAAAATTAATATTATTGTGTATTATGACACCCCTAGTTTTTAATTGTAATTTTATTGTTAATGCACCTTAAAACATCTGTACACACAGACACACACACCTGGCCAGAATGATGTCCTCACAGCCAGTGGTGGTCACAAAGATGTTCCCCTCCTTACAGGCCTCATCCATGGTGGTCACCTCGTAGCCTGGAGAATTAATAAAAATAAAAAGATAATATCAACCTTAAATAAAGTTTAATTCAAAACATTTCTCTGAGTTCACACACATCAGGAGCAGCTTAAAGCAGTCAGGCAGACAACAGCTGTGGCCAGAAGGGTTGGGCGGTATAGCAGTAAGACAGTTCACCGCTGTGCTAAAAAATTGTGGACGATGTCTCAAAATGAGGGTGGTACTTATGATGTGTGTGTGGTGTGTCACTGTCTTTTATTACACCCATAAAGTTGACAGTGGAGCCATAAAGCCATAAAGTTCATTCATGTGCATTTAAGAGAGCAACAGGGAGGAGGCACTCTGGGTCCATTTTTGGAAACATCACCTACAATGGCATCTTCTAGTGAAGAACATGGTGGTGAAAGCAGTGGTAGTGAATGTGTTGGTGGTGGTGAACATGGTGGAGGTGAATGTGGCAGTGAACATGGTGGTTAAAGGAGTGGTAGTGAACATGGTGGTGAAAGGAGTGGTAGTGAACATGGTGGTGGTGGTGAACATGGTGGAGGTGAATGTGGCAGTGAACATTGTGGTGAAAGCAGTGGTAGTGAACATGTTGGTGATGGTGAACATGGTGGTGAAAGCAGTGGTAGTGAACATGTTGGTGATGGTGAACATGGTGGAGGTAAATTTGGCAGTGAACATGGAGGTGAAAGCAGTGGTAGTGAACATGGTGATGGTGAACATGGTGGAGGTGAATGTGGCAGTGAACATGGTGGTGAAAGTGGTAGTGAATGTGGTGGTGGTGATTGTGGTAGTGAATGTGGTGTTAGTTCTGGACATGGTGGTGGAGAACATAGTGAAGAATGAGGTGGTGGTAGTGAACGTGGTGGTAAGAGCTCAGAGAACTATAGAAAGTAATAAATGAGTAGTAAACCATACCCTCCATGGCAGCCTGCAGTGCGTTGATGGGGTCAATCTCGGTGACGATGACCCGGGCGCCGAAGCCCCTGAGTGCCTGGACGCAGCCTTTACCCACGTCTCCGTACCCTGCCACCACCGCCACTTTCCCGGCGATCATCACATCTGTCGCTCGCTTGATCCCGTCGATCAGGGACTCTCTGCAGCCGTACAGGTTATCAAATTTACTCTGAGTCAGGACACACAGATACACCTCCGTCACACACTAACCTCCCAGCAGGGGCAGCTGCACATGATCCTAACCTCACCTCGCCCAGAGCCTACAAGGGGTAGAACAAGTGGAACTGTGTTCTCTGGAGCAACGGAATTCCTCTTGTGTGTGGAACGCTGTCCAATAAGAATCTCCCTCCAATAGGAATTGGAGAGGCTTGAGGTTGGGCTTAATTTTTCTGGATAACAGAAATCCTGCTTTGAGGAACACCCCCGACCCTGACCTCAATGATGATTATGTACAGGCTGAATGCCATCAGATCCTCACAGCAATGTTCCACTGTTTCTAGTGTAATGTAGACGTGGGCGAAATAAACAAAAATGTCACAAGGAAAGAATTCATCAGAATCTAGAACTTTCACAATAACATTGTAGCATTGTCAGGGTTTTAAAAGAAAGTCTTTGTAAAAACGGTAAAACTATAGAGTGGATAAACATTGTTAATGTTTTATTTCATTATTATCTTTATTTCAAACAGTAAAGTATTAATTTTAAATTGAAATGTTTTATCCACTGCTCCCTCAGGTTTCATTGCACTTTTATGGCCCAGGTTTAACCTACAGTCTTCCTGCAGTGAGAGGAACACACTCCTGATTAACCCTTCAGCTCAGGACAGATACCGGGGATGAAGTGTGTTACTGGGTCTGGTCTGAAGGGTGCGCTGTACCTTGGTGACGGAGTCATTGACGTTGATGGCAGGGATTTTGAGCTCTCCTTTCTTCAGCATCTTGTAGAGGTTATGGACCCCAGTGGTGGTCTCCTCTGACAGCCCCCGGATCCCTGACAGCACACAACACCAATGAACAGCACTGAGACAACGGCGCAATGGTGCCACCTAGTGTCCACCACTATTCCTCTGTCCAGTAAGGAGTGTGCAATATAAACTTTTATATATAAATATAAAACAACAAAGAAAAGTTTAATATAAATAAAGTACAGGGAGGGGGTGGGGGGAGGGGTGTTACCTGCGAGGAGCCCGGGGTGTTTCTGGTGAACCAGGTTGGTCAGGTCTCCTCCATCGTCTAGGATCATATTCAGTGGCTGACCATCTTTAAAGTAAAGTGTTTGCTCTATGCACCACACGTACTCCTCATCCGTCTCTCCTTTCCACGCGTACACTACACACACACACACACATTAAGCTGTAAAACATGGTCTTTGAAGTTTTTCTGCAGTTGTCTTCACCTTCAGTAAAAAGGGAACTGTCCAATCAGAGCGCTCCTGGTGTAGCTCTGTCCGCCCCACACACACACACACTCTCTCCCCTCCTCACACTCTTTCCTCCCCACACTCTCTCCTCATCACACTCTGCCACCCCCACACTCTCTCCTCCTCACACACTGCCACCCCCACCACACCGTCACTCTGCCCCCCCAAATCCTCCTCCTCACACTGTCACTCTGCCCCACCCCACACTCTGTCACCCCCACACACTCTTCTCCTCACAGTCACTCTGCCCCCCCACACTCTGTCCTCCCCTATACTCTGTCCCCCCAAACGGTCACTCTGCCGCCCCTACACTGCCCCCCCACACTCTCTCCTCCTCACACTGCCCCCCCCCCTCCACCACACCCTGTCACTCTGTCCCCCCCCCCACACTCTCTCCTCCTCACACACTGCCCCCCCACACTCTTTTCTCCTCACACTCTGCCCACCCACACTCTCTCTCCTCCTCACACTCTGCCCCCCACACTCTCTCCTCCTCACACTTTCCCCCCACACTCTCTCCTCCTCACAATCTTTCCCCCCACTCTCTCTCCTCCTCACAATCTTTCCCCCCACTCTCTCTCCTCCTCACACTCTGCCCCCCCACACTCTCTCCTCCTCACACTTTCCCCCCACACTCTCTCCTCCTCACAATCTTTCCCCCCACACTCTCTCCTCCTCACAATCTTTCCCCCCACTCTGCCCACCCACACTCTCTCCTCCTCACACTCTGTCCCCCCCCACACTCCCTCCTCCTCACACTTTCCCCCACACTCTCTCCTCCTCACACTTTCCCCCTCTCTCTCCTCCTCACACTCTTTCCCCCCACACTCTCTCCTCCTCACACTTTCCCCCACACTCTCTCCTCCTCACACTTTCCCCCACACTCTCTCCTCCTCACACTTTCCCCCACACTCTCTCCTCCTCACAATCTTTCCCCCCACACTCTCTCCTCCTCACAATCTTTCCCCCCACACTCTCTCCTCCTCACAATCTTTCCCCCCACTCTGCCCACCCACACTCTCTCCTCTTCACACTCTGTCCCCCCCCACACTCCCTCCTCCTCACACTCTGTCCCCCCCCACACTCCCTCCTCCTCACACTCTCTCCTCCTCACACTTTCCCCCACACTCTCTCCTCCTCACAATCTTTCCCCCCACACTCTCTCCTCCTCACAATCTTTCCCCCCACACTCTCTCCTCCTCACAATCTTTCCCCCCACACTCTCTCCTCCTCACACTCTTTCCCCCCAAACGGTCACTCTGCCGCCCCTACACTGCCCCCCCACACTCTCTCCTCCTCACACTGTCCCCCCCCCTCCACTGTCACTCTGCCCCCCACCACACCCTGTCACTCTGTCCCCCCACACTCTCCTCCTCACTCTGTCCCCCCCCACACTCTCTCCTCCTCACACACTGCCCCCCCACACACTCTTCTCCTCACACTCTGCCCCCCCACACTCTCTCCTCCTCACACTCTGCCCCCCCCCCACACTCTCTCCTCCTCACACTCTGTCCCCCACACTCTCTCCTCCTCACACTTTCCCCCACACAATCTTTCCCCCCACACTCTCTCCTCCTCACACTCTTTCCCCCCAAACGGTCACTCTGCCGCCCCTACACTGCCCCCCCACACTCTCTCCTCCTCACACTGTCCCCCTCCCTCCACTGTCACTCTGCCCCCCACCACACCCTGTCACTCTGTCCCCCCACACTCTCCTCCTCACTCTGTCCCCCCCCACACTCTCTCCTCCTCACACACTGCCCCCCCACACTCTCTTCTCCTCACACTCTGCCCCCCCACACTCTCTCCTCCTCACACTCTGCCCCCCCCACACTCTCTCCTCCTCACACTCTGTCCCCCACACTCTCTCCTCCTCACACTTTCCCCCACACTCTCTCCTCCTCACAATCTTTCCCCCCACACTCTCCTCCTCACACTTTCCCCCACACTCTCTCCTCCTCACAATCTATCCCCCCACACTCTCTCCTCCTCACACTTTCCCCCACACTCTCTCCTCCTCACAATCTTTCCCCCCACTCTGCCCACCCACACTCTCTCCACCTCACACTCTGTCCCCCCCACACACTCCCTCCTCCTCACACTGTCCCCTCCTCACACTTTCCCCCACACCCTCTCCTCCTCACAATCTTTCCCCCCACACTCTCTCCTCCTCACAATCTTTCCCCCCACTCTCTCCTCCTCACACTCTGTCCCCCCCACACTCTCTCCTCCTCACTTTCCCCCACACTCTCTCCTCCTCACAATCTTTCCCCCCACTCTGCCCACCCACACTCTCTCCTCCTCACACTCTGTCCCCCCCACACTCCCTCCTCCTCAAACTCTGTCCCCCCCCACACTCCCTCCTCCTCACACTTTCCCCCACACTCTCTCCTCCTCACAATCTTTCCCCCCACACTCTCTCCTCCTCACAATCTTTCCCCCCACACTCTCTCCTCCTCACAATCTTTCCCCCCACACTCTCTCCTCCTCACACTCTTTCCCCCCACTCTCTCCTCCTCACACTCTGTCCCCCCCACACTCTGCCCCCCCCACACTCCCTCCTCCTCACACTGTCCCCCCCACACTCTCTCCTCCTCACACTCTGCCCCGCCACACTCCCTCCTCCTCACACTCTGTCCCCCCCCACTCCCTCCTCCTCACACTCTGTCCCCCCCACACTCCCTCCTCCTCACACTGTCCCCCCCACACTCTCTCCTCCTCACACTCTGCCCCCCCACACTCTCTCCTCCTCACACTCTGTCCCCCCCCACTCCCTCCTCCTCACACTCTGTCCCCCCCACACTCCCTCCTCCTCACACTGTCCCCCCCACACTCTCTCCTCCTCACACTCTGCCCCCCCACACTCTCTCCTCCTCACACTTTCCCCCACACTCTCTCCTCCTCACAATCTTTCCCCCCACACTCTCTCCTCCTCACACTTTCCCCCACACTCTCTCCTCCTCACAATCTTTCCCCCCACACTCTCCTCCTCACACTTTCCCCCACACTCTCTCCTCCTCACAATCTTTCCCCCCACACTCTCTCCTCCTCACAATCTTTCCCCCCACACTCTTTCCCCCCACTCTGCCCACCCACACTCTTTCCCCCCACTCTGCCCACCCACACCCTCTCCTCCTCACACTCTGTCCCCCCCACACTCTGCCCCCCCCCCACTCCCTCCTCCTCACACTCTGTCCCCCCCCACACTCCTTCCTCCTCACACTTTCCCCCACACTCTCTCCTCCTCACAATCTTTCCCCCCCACACTCTCTCCTCCTCACAATCTTTCCCCCCCACACTCTCTCCTCCTCACAATCTTTCCCCCCCACACTCTCTCCTCCTCACACTCTTTCCCCCCACTCTGCCCACCCACACTCTCTCCTCCTCACACTCTGTCCCCCCCCACACTCCCTCCTCCTCACACTGTCCCCCCCACACTCTCTCCTCCTCACACTCTGCCCCGCCACACTCCCTCCTCCTCACACTCTGTCCCCCCCCACTCCCTCCTCCTCACACTCTTTCCCCCCACTCTGCCCACCCACACTCTCTCCTCCTCACACTCTGTCCCCCCCCACACTCCCTCCTCCTCACACTGTCCCCCCCACACTCTCTCCTCCTCACACTCTGCCCCGCCACACTCCCTCCTCCTCACACTCTGTCCCCCCCCACTCCCTCCTCCTCACACTCTGTCCCCCCCCACTCCCTCCTCCTCACACTCTGTCCCCCCCCACTCCCTCCTCCTCACACTCTGTCCCCCCCCCACTCCCTCCTCCTCACACTCTGTCCCCCCCACACTCCCTCCTCCTCACACTGTCCCCCCCACACTCTCTCCTCCTCACACTTTCCCCCACACTCTCTCCTCCTCACACTTTCCCCCACACTCTCTCCTCCTCACACTTTCCCCCACACTCTCTTTCTCACAATCTTTCCCCCCACACTCTCTCCTCCTCACAATCTTTCCCCCCACACCCTCTCCTCCTCACACTCTGTCCCCCCCACACTCTGCCCCCCCCCACTCCCTCCTCCTCACACTCTGTCCCCCCCCCACACTCCCTCCTCCTCACACTCTCTCCTCCTCACAATCTTTCCCCCCACACTCTCTCCTCCTCACAATCTTTCCCCCCCACACTCTCTCCTCCTCACAATCTTTCCCCCCCACACTCTCTCCTCCTCACAATCTTTCCCCCCCACACTCTCTCCTCCTCACAATCTTTCCCCCCCACACTCTCTCCTCCTCACACTCTTTCCCCCCACTCTGCCCACCCACACTCTCTCCTCCTCACACTCTGTCCCCCCCACACTCTGTCCCCCCCCACACTCCCTCCTCCTCACACTGTCCCCCCCACACTCTCTCCTCCTCACACTCTGCCCCGCCACACTCCCTCCTCCTCACACTCTGTCCCCCCCCACTCCCTCCTCCTCACACTCTGTCCCCCCCACTCCCTCCTCCTCACACTCTGTCCCCCCCCACTCCCTCCTCCTCACACTCTGTCCCCCCCCACTCCCTCCTCCTCACACTCTGTCCCCCCCACACTCCCTCCTCCTCACACTGTCCCCCCCACACTCCCTCCTCCTCACACTGTCCCCCCCACACTCTCTCCTCCTCACACTCTGCCCCGCCACACTCCCTCTTCCTCACACTCTGTCCCCCCCCCACTCCCTCCTCCTCACACTGTCCCCCCCACACTCTCTCCTCCTCACACTCTGCCCCGCCACACTCCCTCTTCCTCACACTCTGTCCCCCCCCCACTCCCTCCTCCTCACACTCTGCCCCCCCCACACTCTCTCCTCCTCACACTCTGCCCCGCCACACTCTCCTCCTCACACTCTGCCCCGCCACACTCTCCTCCTCACACTCTGCCCCCCCCACACACTCTATTATTCACCACTCATTCACCATTCAATATTCACCACTCATTCACCAATCATTATTAAATACGCATTCACCATTCATTCACAACACATTCACAACTCATTTTTCACCACTCATTAACAAATCATTCACAACACATTCAGCATCCATTATTCACCACTTACTCACCACTCATTAACAACACATTCACAACTCATTATTCACCACTCATTAACAAATCATTCACAACACATTCAGCATTCATTATTCACCACTTACTATTCACCACTCATTCACAATACATTCACCACTCATTCAAAATTCATTATTCACCACTCATTCACAACCCATTCACCATTCATTATTCACCACTCATTCACCATTCATTATTCACCACTCATTCACAACACAGAGGAACAGAATAATACAGGATCAGAAAGATAAAAGCTCTTCACTTCATCAGATTACACTTCAGATCAGAGATCAATCACAGATCAGACCTGGAACTCCAGTCTTCGCGATTGCAGCAGCAGCGTGATCCTGCGTCGAGAAAATATTACAGCTCGACCACTGCACCTGGGGGGGGGGGGGGGGGGGGGGGATGGGGGGAGAAAGATTTTTGTGGTGAGAACATTACTGAAAGTAGTGGAGATGTCAGGAGATCCATGGATCTTTGTCCCAGTGAAATCTTTCCTTGTGGATCTGAGTAATACGTAAATGTACGTTACGTTCTGAAAATAAATATTACACAGCGACAAATCTTTGATGTGTTTGGTCTGAATTCTTTAGAACGGTATCCTTTAAAAGTGTAACAGTGTAAATCCTGACACAGTGATAAATAGAGGTGTAAATATATACAGTAATAACGTTTGGCCGAATGGTGCCACTCTAGTTGTGAGAGTTAGAGAGTTTCAGACCGAGTTCTGGAGGTGAACGCAGCAGCAGTCACCGTTCACCCACAACCTGCCTCTATTTTAATGTTTACACCACAGCGGTGTCTCAGGGGAGGATCAGAGCTGTTTCACCGCGTCCTACAGGAGAATCTGTACAGGTCCAGCACAAGCTTCACAGAGCAATAACACCCAGCTGAATACACACCAGACTCTCACACACTGATACACACAGCCCACACACACACAGAGCGAAGAACCCTTACTAACAAAACACATGGAGGTATAGAGAAATATACAGCAAAGAAAAAAAAAAGAGTGAGAGAGAGAGACACACACAGACAGAGTGACAGAGAGAGGGAGAGAGAGAGAGACAGACAGTGACAGAGAGAGACAGTGACAGAGAGAGAGATAGAGAAAGACGAAGAGACAGACGGAGAGTGACAGAGAGAGAGAGAGACAGAAACCCAAATCCATTTTCCACCTGGGTTCACACTCAGAGAGGACTCCTACCTGTGAGAGGAGCAACGTTCTGCAGCACGTCCCCCTCCTCGTCTTCTTACAGTCGCGGGGGTCCCCAGGCGTCCCACCCCTCAATCACAGGCTGTGTGTGTGTGTGTGTGTGTGTGTGTGTACCTCTGCTCCAAGGGCGGTGAGGGTCTCGATGAGGACGGCGGTCTGCAGGGTCATGTGTAAACACCCAGCGATCCTTGCTCCCTTCAGGGGCTTTGAGGGACCGTACATCTCCCTCATCTTCATCAGCCCCGGCATCTCATTCTCCGCGATATCAATCGCCTTCCGCCCCCATTCTGCCAGACTGATATCAGCTACACACATACACACACACACACACACAGTTATTTTACAGAACCAGGCAAAAACAAAAAAAAAACACATCAGAACAGGGCCTGGGGCTGAACCACAGAACAGTATAAAGTGCAGTGTTAACACAGGGAAAGTAAGTGTGTGTGTGTGTGTGTACTGATCAGAGGTTCTCCTGGAGAACGAGCCGAGACTGGCTCTGGATCTCACAGAACCCAGTCAAAGCTCTGAGAGCCTAGAGTCTCCGCCCACTCTGGAACCAGGCCCCATATAACTCCGTCCCCTGTGACATTACACTGCAGTGAAGACCAGGGGGGTTATAGGTGTGTGTGGATTGGGGCTGGGACACACACGTCAGAGTTTCATGAATACAACCAACACAAACTCCTCAGAATTTGTCCCAGTCCCTCGTTGATATGCAGATTTATTCAGGAAGGAGGGCTGATTGGCTGTCAGGTGCCAAGTCATATTTGGTATGAATGCCATAACAGCTGTCTCTGCCACTATAGTACTGTGTGTGTGTGTGAGAGAGAGAGAGTGTGAGAGAGAGGGAGAGGTGGGGGGTGTTTGAAGGATCACATTTATAGAATTCTTCAGTAATCTAAAACCAGACACAATACCAGCTCCTTCAGCAACTGGCGCACACACACACACACATTCTGGCACCAATGTGAGAACCATGATAAGGAACATACTTGTGAGAGCTGCTTTTTTTCCTAGATTTAAAGAAAAACTCAGCTTGCGGTGCTGGAGTCTGCAGCAGCTAGATAAATCTGACTGACACACAAAAGGACCAATCACAGTCTGATATTTTGGCCTGACATGTAAGAGGCGGCAGTATTTCTGATTCACGTCGGACCAGTACCAGAGCCAGGCCAAAGGAAGTACATATACACAAATGTACAAAGAGCCATTCAGAACGCAGCAGGCTGAATCCTGACCGTGAGAACGTGAGTGCACTAGAAGACTCTCACTTGCCATCAGCATGTGGGAGGAGCCTCTGTGGCTGAGACTAAGGTTAAAGGTAAACTAACACCGACACTAGGTTTTCTCACTGTCCTGAATCAAACATTAGCTCTCTGCTAACAAATTCCACCTATATACCTTCGATTGCTAGGCAGATTATAGCCCATAGGAAGGTGGAGTTACACACAAAGACTTCACCTTTATAAAGACCCCAAACTCTGGAATGATCATTTAGAAAATGTTCGGGACTGTGTCACAATCTTAAAATCTAGGCTTGCACGTGATCACTCAGGTTTTTCGACGGAGGGACACCAGTGTTTCAGGATGCTCCTGTATCTGTGTGTCCTTCTGGTTCTCTCCTTTTAGTTAAAGCTTCCATAGTCAGATCTGACATAATTTTGTCAATAATTTGTAGGTAGATTGACCAGAGGAGGGTAGGTTCCCTTTGTGAGCTTTGGCTCCTCCCAAGGTTTGATCCTGAGCTCTGAGGGAGTTTCTCTGTGCCACTGTTGCCCCTGGCCTCATTCTCCTCTCCTGTTTTTTTTTTTTTCATTTTCAGGTTTAAAAAATTATTTAATGGAATTCTGTGAAGCTACTTTGTGACATCATCAGTTGTAAAAACTGACACAAACACATTTGAGTACTTTTTTAGTGTTTTTATTTGTTGTTCTGCACTTTAAGATCTCAACACGTTGTTACAACACTTCTTTTTCGAGAAATACACATAGGACTACTTCCTTGCAGTAAAGAATAATATAAAACCTATGGTATTATTCTGTTACAGTTTTGAGCAGCCTGCAAAAATGCTCAGTGTCAGAGAGATCATTAAATTTGCCAGAACATCATCAGCACCAGGCCCCAGTGGAGTACCATATAAGGTTTTCAAGAACTGCCCCAGGGTCTTGGAATATCTAGAGTGTCATCTGAAGGAAGGGGAAGGTACCTCAGCAGTGGAGATGCGCAAAGTGTGTGTGGACTCCCAAGGAGGAGAACGCTAGCAACATGGAGCAGCTGCTGCTCAAAGGCCTTGAGTTGTTATCATTGGCACCACGACCAGGTTCTGTGTCCATCTACCAACACCATCTAAACTGGCAGCAACAAAAGCAAGCAGCAACACCCCTCCAAGTGTACCATCACCTTCATTCGAGCAGGTGAGAAGGCCCAGCACCCACAGCAAGCCCAGGGGTGCCTGTTTGCAACAGCAAGAGACTGGCAACAACTGGTTGACCTTGGGAGACAGTTGAGATTCCCGGACATTATCACTGCAACAACACTCCGGCCAGACATGGTCTTGATGCCCGGGGAAACCAAGCAGATAGTGCTACTTGAGCTAAATGTTTCCGGGGAAGATCAGATGGAGGAAGCTCAAGAACGGAAGGCGGCCATGTATGCTGAACTGTGGCTGAATGTCAAAGGAATGGGTGGAAGGACTGTTGCAAGCCTCCTGAAGTGGGCTGTAGGGGCTTTGCAGACCAGCCTTTACATCAGGCCCTGGGACTTCTAGGGATCTGAGGACTGCTCAGGCGTAGCGCCATGTAGAACATCATGGAAGCTGCTGAAAAGGCTTCACATTGGCTTGGGATGAGGGGGTAGGGGGGGTGCGATGCCTAGTGCCTGGGCCTGATCACCCCCGGCTGGGTCACCTGGGTGAGGGTGTCTGACGTAAGACCCGAAAAACCCCATGACCCTGGTCACATCATTGAAGAGGTCGCACCACAAAGTGTATTACAGTACCTTAGCTTAAGCTTAAACATGCTGTACAACAAGCATGGCCTGCTTCACCAAACCAGTTAACCATCATGGCCAGCATTGTCATGCATAACCCAAACCAAATGTAACATGCACCATGCTTGGCAAGACTCAGTTTACCAGCATGTTAGCGCATTGCATATTTAAGCATGATGACATGAAAGCAACACTAACAAACCAGTTAACCACCAATGGCAGCTGAAATAGCATCTATTGTCTTTGTATTTCCTGTTGTATTGATGGTGCTATTTTTGTTTGAGTATCTGAGCATTTAAATATAAACACTAGGAAGCCAAAACTGGGTATTTTCTGCTTTTAATACTTTTTTAGCTGAGCAGAGCTCTCAGATATTTAGGAACTACATTTAGTGCTGCCTCAGGTCAAAACTAAACATGGAGATGCAGCATTTAGCTCCAGCGCCGCTCTGAAACAGAACCAGACTGAGAACATTAGAAGAGCCCCGACTTTTATATCAAGGCTTAAAACATTCCTGTTTGAGCAGCTACAACTCTGTTTAAAATACTCTGCACTTTTGACTCTGTAACTGCATTTTAGTTCTTTTCTTTTATTGTATCATTTTAAATTGTTTTAATAATTATCATGTTTTCTTTTACTCTTTTTATGCATTTCCCTTTATTGCAATGTTTTAATTGTTTTATTGGACTTTTATGATTTTTATTGTTGCTTTTAACAGTTTTTTTAGTAAGACACTTTGAATTGCTTTTGTATGAAAGGTGCTCTATAAATTAACTTGCCTTGCCATTAGCTCCCCTTACACTGTCAGTTTACCCGTCATTCGCAAATGGAAAAAAAAAATGGATCTTTGCTCAAAGCCTAGCACGTCGTTCCTCACTAATTTAGTTTTGTAATGAGTCACAATACAGTCTTCCAAAGGCACTAAAGGCACTGCAATTTCTAAAGCAACATCAACAGTGTGAAAGAAGACTTTATGAATATAACAACAAAATGAATAAAGAAGAGTAAGAAAAATCTATTTGTCTTCTGCGGGCAAGTAATTTATTACACTTACATAATACACTTGGATAATCTTTTTATTTGGGACCATGATTCAGCGAGTGAGGACAGAAACATTGTGGTTTTTTATTATTTATTGTTTTATTCAGATTCAAGTGGAGTTGTAGGTGATTAGAGAAGGTGTGCAAGGGTGCAAGCAACAAGTGTGTTACATTTGGAGCCAGACCAGAGTCAGGAGCTGGTCTAAGAGGAGGCAAAAACGACACTCTCCACACACAAAAAAAAAATATGTAGACATGGAGGTATTGTTTATTAAAATGCGTTGTTACATGGCTAGGGTCACTACCAAGCTAGTGCTTGATATTCTGAAATCTTGTTGTGTATTAGCTTCGGCAGTAGAAGTTAGCAAGTGCTAAAGTGCAACCATTTACACTGCTCCAAAAACTAGCACCTCAAAACATGGCATTGTTGTTAAAGGTGCATTATTATTGTTAAAGCCACTGCACTCAGGGGATTTCAGTGATGTAATACTTTCTTAGCATTTTGTATGCAGGCCCAATCAGCACCGTGAACACTGTAAAGGAGGTATTAGCAAAATAGCTAGTGTAAGCTAACTTTTTGAGACTCCCTGCCAGAAAACTCCCCCAACTTCCTTCAATGTCTTCCTCTGATCTTCAAGGTAAATACACTTCTTAGAACCAGTTTATTTCTTTATACTCTTATATTATTTACTACATTTTTTATATATTATTTGTTACTTATAAACACGTAACAACATTTGGTGTGGTTTCTGGGACTGGAATGGATTCATAGCATTTCATTTTATATTAATGGGGAAATTTACATTAATATATGAGCAAATAGAGTTATGAGCTCAGCCAGAGATCAAATTAAACTTGTATTACTGTAAAAGCATTGCATTTCTCTTTCTGAAGAAAAAAGACCACTTAAGTTAGTCCCCTGCTGTTAAAAGAAACATTAGGAACAGTGCTTTATATTGAGCTCGCAGTTTGTTATTGTAACAGTTTCACCAGATCTTAAATAAACAAGCATTTAAATTTAAATCAAAGAAATGAGACAGATTTACTGAGCTCTCTCTCTCTCTCACACACACACACACACACACTTACACTTCTATCTCACGGTTATCCTAAGATACTGATCTTTTTTCACAAAAATCAAAGTCCACATTTTCAGACAGAAGCGGAGATCTTTGAGTATTCACAATGTCTGCCGCTGTTGAAAAAACACGCACACTGGGAACAGACATTGCAGGACTTGAGAGATATACTTTGGCCAAAGCTGAGAGCAGTGGGTACAACTGAGCATTTTCTTTCCACTGCTTTAGAGGACACCTGGCCTGTTAATGGGAGTTTCTTTTCTGTACCTCTACCCTTCTGTTGGTTTGTTCAGTGAAACAGCCCAGCAGTTCATTGTTGGGTTCTGCCTCAGTGGCACCTGCACCCATCTTTTCTGTTTCGGCCCCAGACTGGGTCTGTAAACAGCAGAGAGAGGGACATTTAAACCAAACAGCCTGAGGTCGAATCTCATTTGTAAATACCTTTAAAAAAAGACATGCATGCATTGTGGGGGAAGTGTACTTACCTGTTTGGGATGCTCTGCTTTGTTCTTCATTCTGTTAAAAACACCCTCGCACTGCTCCTCTGTAGGGCTCGGAACCTGGGGTCCAACACCATGCTTTCCAGCAGAAAATCATGTTCCCCAGTATATCTGTTCGAGGTGTCTTTCTGTATGGCGCTCTTAACGTTAGCGATGGTAGCAGCCTTCCTCCTTGGGCTCCATGCTCTGCTCAGTCATGTGCTTTATAATCAGGATGAGGGACACTCTGGGGTTCGGACAGAACAGTGGTGTATGTTTTCAGAGGTTTTAGAAGTTTCACAGTGATGTCGGATCCATTCAGAGTTTCTATTTCTTGAGAATATCGACGTATCTCAGCAGTGGTGCCATTACGGATCCTTGTTGTTTGAGGCAGCACTAAAACATTTCTCAGGAGCTGTTCCATTGCATCCTGACATCCACGATCAGCTTATGCGAATGAACCTGCAGCAGTTTCTGTTTAGCTGTGAGCACTGCCGTGGCTGTGGCACTTCGGAGGATGTAATGCACCTTATTCGACTCAGCAATTGACTGATACGTGTTACACATAAACCCATCTGAGAGGCAAGATCTAAAGTGTGAGAAAAAGCTGTGCTAAACCAGCCTTATTCATGGCTACTTCCATATTGCGTGCATTGTCCGTAACGACAGCAATGTTGTGTTGTCTTTATAAGCTCCCATTCCAAAACAGCTGATTTTAACACCTTGGCTATGTTCAGCACCGTGTGCAACTCGAAAAGTGGCCAGGTTTGAAGCACAAAGCTCACCATTTCCCCCACTCACTGCTGATTACATGTGCGGTTATAGTAGCATAGTTTTGGGTTAGGGTTGTATAGAGCCCATGTTAACAAGTAGCTGAAAACCTTCATTATCAACCAGTCTCATGTCCTGTGCAATAAGAAAAATGGGGAAACAAATGTTGCCACACCTTGGATTTAAAGACGATGGGGTGTCCCCAATCTCCGACTGTTGCAGTGGAGTAGTGTGGCGCAGGACGTGCAAAGTGCGAGTTTAATCGATTGCGCCCTCTGGTATTCAACAACGCAGCTGCATTAGACGGCAAATCACAAAACGTGATATCGTCCGTCTCCACAATACACGGACACATTTTATTACACAATACACATGTAATGTTGCTGTTATTACATTTTATATAAACATGGCATAAAATGTAAGGAAATGTGTGATTGGTAGATCATTTCTTTTTAAATGCGTGGAGTGGATCAGTCTGTGGCACTGCTCAGGTGTTATATGAGAGCCCTAGTTGCTCTGATAGTGGTCTTCAGCTCTTCTGCATTGTTGGGTCTGCTTTGTTCCTCTTCACAAAAAAGGTCAGGTGAGTTTTCTGGCCAATTAAGAACAGGGAGACCATGGTCCTTAAACCAGGTACTGATAGCTTTGGCACTGTGTGCTGTTGGAAAATGAAATCTCCATAAAGTTGGTCAGCAGCAGGAAGCATGAAGTGCTCTAAAACTTCCTGGTAGATGGCTGTGTTGACCTTGGACCTGTGAAAACACAGTGGACCAACACCAGCAGATGACATGGCACCCCAAATCATCACTGACTGTGGAAACTTTACACTGGACCTCAATCAACGTGGATTGTGTGCCTCTCCTCTCTTCCTCCAGACTCTGGGACCTTGATTTCCAAAGGAAATGTAAAATTTATTTTCATCAGAGACATAACTGTGGACCACTCAGCAACAGTCCAGTCCTTTTTGTCTTTAACCCAGGGGCGAGACGCTTCTGACGCTGTCTCTTGTTGAAGAGTGACTCGACCCAAGGAATGCGACGCTGAAACCCATGTCTTACATACGTCTGTGTGGTGGTAGTTCTTGAAGTCTTTGTGAATCTCCCCCACATATTTGAATGGGTTTAGTTTCACAATCCTCTCCAGGGTGTGTCCAGTCGCCCTGACACAGTTATCACGAAGTGTTCTAAGAAACTGGTGAGACGTCACATCAGGTCCTGCGTCCCAGCCACCCTCGACCCATTTCAATTCACATACAGAGTGAACAGGTCAACAGAAGAAGCCATAGCAACAGCACTCCACTCCCCCATCTCACACCTGGAACTGCAGGGGCGCTATGCCAGGCTGCTCTTTGTTGACTTCAGCTCTGCGTTCAACACCATACTCCCAGGCAGACTGACTGACTGTGAAGCTAATGGACATTGGTCTTCCATACAATATATGCAGTTGGCTAAGGAACTTCCTCACAGACCGTGTACAGAGAGTTAGAGTTGGCTCACATCTCTCCCCAGCCCTCAACATCAACACTGGATCTCCACAGGGTTGTGTGCTGAGCCCACACCTCTATACACTGCACATGTATGACTGCATCAGCAGCCACTCAGACAACATCATAATCAAGTTCGCTGACGACACTACTCTGGTCGGACTGATCTCTGAGGGCAATGAAACGGCATACAAGGGAGAGGTTCAAAGGCTAGTGGAGTGGTGCTCAGTGAACAACCTGGTCATTAACACCTCCAAACCAAAGAACTGATTGTAGACTTAAGAAGGAAGAAGTCCGACCTGCAGTCAATCTGCATCGATGGACAAGATGTGGAGAGGGTGTCCAGCTTCAAGTTCCTGGGGTGTATATGGACACAGATCTCCAATGGGGTTCTAACACTTCAGCGGTGATGAAGAAGGCCCAGCAACGTCTTTATTTCCTGGGGATCCTTAAGAGGCTGAATCTGGATAAGAAATTGCTGACTGTTTTCTACCGCTGCCACATAAAAAGACCTTACAGAGGGTCATCAAGACGGCGCAGAAGATCATTGGACACTCTCTCCCCTCCCTGGAGGACCTCTACAGCACTCGTTGCCTCAGGAGGGCTTACACTATTATCAAGGACTGTACACGCCCAGGACACCAGATGTTTGAACTGCTGCCCTCAGGCAGACGTTATAGACAACTTAAAACAAGGACAAACTGTTTGAGGGACAGTTTTTACAACAGGGCCATATCTTTGCTAAACAAACACCTAATAGTTCAGGTATAAACAGATGTGGTTTTGTTTAAACGGGTTTCAGTGCAATAACGGATGCTGCTAAAAGTTACATTGTGCAGTAACTGATGCTGCAGTTGTCGATAATGTACATAGGAGAACTCATAGTTAATCACTTATGCTCTTAAATCTGGTTTCTGCTTCCTTAAATAATGTTCTTTTAATTATTTCTTGTTTCAATTCCTATTCTCTTAATTGTACCAAGGGGAGGGGGGGGGGGGCTGTAACCCATTTTCATTGTACATGTACAATGTGCAATGACACAATGTGCGTTTCCTTACTTTTTGTGCTAAGTTTAATAAAAAATATTCTAACTGTAGTTTTATTATGAGGCTGAATTAGTTCCTTATTCGCTAGCTGCTTTTTAAATTAAAGAGTACAGCAGTTACATTTTGGCACCTGAGACATTATAATAAATGTATCACTACTTTAATGTTGGATTGAGGAAAAGCAGATATTATTTTCATTTTTTTTAAAAATAGAGCACCGTTTCACTCCCTTCAATTAACGTTCCCCTGACATTAAAGAAACCCGTGCTGCATGCGGTGCAGTTCTGCTTTCACACCGAGGGTCCTAGGGCATGAAATCAAGACGTGGTAATGAGATTGGGCACTACACAGGCACAGCTGCATCTGGGAGCTTTTAATCAAACAATACAAATTATTTTTGTACAAGCAGCTCTTTTTTGTGCACAGAAATAATTGTTTTCTGAGCAGATTGGTTTTCTCCACTTCTGAGTTGGGTCTGACAACAGTATTATTGAGGTCAGGATATTGGATGATCATCACATCCACACTTTCCCAACTCTGAAATACTGGATGGAGAACTACTCTTCCAGAAAACACACTCCCACTCTATTGGCAACACCTCTCTACAGTCAATAATAATAATAAAAAAGCTGTGTGCGCATTTGCACATCAGTGTCAGCAACGGGAGGAACTTAAAATTTTAACCTAAAATGCTGATGGCATTAAAGGGTTAAACCCAAAGCAGCAGGCATTTCTAGGAAGATAGACTCATCTAATAATGTCCAGAGATGCCATAGTTTGTATTAAACCCAGTGTGGGAAGTCTTCCTAATGTATTTGTTTCTCCCAAACAATGTTTGATACCAAATATCTGACAATATTGAGGACCTTGATCTCCACAGATTCAGGTGCTGATCATCCTCAGATGAAGAGACCATGGACCAAGGATAAAAAAGCAGTGTGACTTCATTTAGACAAACACTTGACTCTTGGAAGGACACTAGGCAAAAAAAAGAAATGTGAATCATTAAAGCTGAGAACACTGACCTGAAGACCATGGAGAGACGTAACTCCGGTTGTGAGTAAAAAAAAGAAAAGTGAAGACGCAGACAAAATAGCATAAACCCTGGATGAAATAATCGACATGTGTGGTTTAAGGACACATTCTTAATGCAATTTATAATCTCTATTCTAATGTAACCTGCACTTTGAGTTAGAGGCTTATGGAAACCTTTGCACAAACCACACTTTTATTGATCTTTTAAGTGCAAATAAGTCCTCTCCAGAAACTAAAACATGGTACTTTTCTGTATTATTAATTTGTGTATAAAATAGTGCAGAGGCCTACAAAGGTGTGTCTTGCTGAAAAACTAAATTTCACCAAACTTCTGCACGACTGTGTTTATACTAAGGATTTATTAAAGCCATTCTGTACTTTACATTTCTATATGAGGAGTTCTCAGCACAAAGCCCAGCTCCAAAGCAAAAGCTGCTCCCATCCCCTCAAATGTTTATTTGCATTTCAAACCATGGTGAATGCACCCAGCGGCTCTTAGACCTGGTGTTTTGACAGTTTTAACCAACATGTCGAATGAGCTTAATTTAGAGCGGCAAGGCGAAGACAAACGTGTGGCAGACACGATTAGCTCAGTGAATGCTTTCAAAAAGGAAAACTGCTTCTTGTAGTTGGAGCCACGACTTAAAGAATTTCCCCAAATGTCATCGCTGCTGACAAGTGCACGGTACGTTAAGCAAATTCAGAACGTGGTATCAGTGACGCACGATATATCGGCAGCTGATATGTTACTTGGCAATATGTGGGGTTTTTTTAGTTATTGTTATCGGTCTGATATTGGAATTTTAGCCGATATATAACACAGTTAACCTGGCACCTTTTTGTGCTCAGGCATAAATACACAACTTGGTCTGCCATGCGGACGCTTCTCACAGTCTCTGCAGAGAACAGTTTCAGGGATTAAATTTCTCAGTGCTCAAAACTAATTTTAAAAATATCAGCGACACTGTTTGAAACAGCGCTTTCAAGACTTTAGTTTGCTTGAGCCAACTGCAACATTCACATGCTTTCCATTTGATGGAGCAGCTGACGCAGCCTTTTCCCACATGAAAATAAGTCAAGTCAAAATATTGGTCCACGCTCAGTGACGATCCCTGGGAAGCAGCTACAGTCCAAACGACACCCAAAACCTGGCGACACCCTTCAGTGCAGATCATCAGAATAAGGTCAGTGTAGTTTTTCAGTCTTTTGTCCTGTAACACTGATAGACTATTTTATGATTTTTAAAAAATATTCATATTATCTAATGCACATAAAATAAGAGTTAAAGTTTTTTTCTTTAAGGGAGATCATGACCCATCCATCTGCAAAAGTAAATCTCAGGCCAAAAATGTGTGGCACCCCTGCAGTAAAACGTTGCATTGCGTGTAGTCCTCAATCAATAAAGTTCTCACAAGAAACATGGGATTTCTCACACACACACACACTTGTGTATAAGAGCTGGCTATGAGATCTCATTACTTTACCGTTAAATAATAAATACATTTATAATGCAATTATTAATGTAAATCACTCTAAATCCTCAGACTCTAAGACGGAGCCGGTTCCCTCTGTGCAGCTCCACTTTTCTGGGAGGAATTACTACACGAGTCTGGAGTGAATCTGAGGGAACATTTTCCTGTTTGTCCAGAAGAGCATCAGTGAAGTCGGATGTTGGACAAGAGGGTCGTCTCAAAGGTGATGGATGGGGTTGAGGTCGGGCTCTGTTGAGGCCAGTCTAGCTCTTCCACACCACACTCACCCTGCCATTCCTTTATGGACCTTGCTTTGTGCACAGGAGCACAGCCCTCCGTCCTCAAACTGTCCCCACAAAACTGTCCAAAACCTATGCTTGCTGATGCATTAACATGTACCTTCACTGGAACTAAGGGGCCTCAACTCCTCAACTCAAGTAAACCACTGAAAAACAACCCCACAGCTTTACCCCTCCCCCCTTGTGTTTGGTGATGTAAGGCAGCAGCTGGGCCGTGAAAACCCACTCCATGAAACTGAATGAAATACCTGAAATCAGTGATTAGGTGGTATGTCCCAAGTTTGATCCATACAATGTATAAACCTAGTGATGGAGAGGTTTCAGTAGTGTGAAATGGAACCAGACATCCTCCTCTAAAAGCCCCTAACACAAAGTGAGGACAGTACACACTGGGGCACAGTGGAGGTGAATGGGAACACACTGCTGGGTGTGTGTTGGAGATGTCTGGTTCCATTCACCTCCACTGAAGAGAAATCTGAATCTCTACTGTCCACCACTGCCCCCCCAGGACACTGTCCACTGTAATCCGTTCACGCAGGGGATTACTGGGGATTGTGGGGAATTTTGAGAAATGGGTGGAATTGCCCTGTAATGACTCTCAGTGATTAAACAGCTCTGAGAGTCAGTGATTTACTGAAAGGTTTTACTCAGATGGTCTCTGCTTCTAAACCTGAACTCTGGACCTGAACAAAGTGCAGGAGACACTCAACCAGCTCCAGATACAGGTTCTCCTATCTAGAACTGAGAGATTAGACACTGTACTAGAACAGAGCAGAAGCAGAATCAGACTAAATCAATATCATTAGAGCAGCAGATCTCCTTGGTCTCTCTCTCTGAATCACAGCGTCAAAGCCATCGCTGTTAAACCTCTCACTAGTTTACATCTGTAACCAACTGCTGTTTACTCACTGAAACCGACCAATAAAAACACTCCAGAATTACCTCAAATAAATCTAATGATGTTTATTTACACTGCGAGTGAGATCTGGGGTGTTTTTCTGACAGCAGTGACCTTTAAACACAGAAACGGATCACAGTACACAGGCTCTGTCTTAAACGTCTACTCAAACATTACATAAATGTGGAGATTTAAACACCTAATTATATATATTTAAAACTGAATCTCTCCTTCCCTCATTCTTTATGTTTTAAATTATGCTATTTATCCATCTTCACCTCTTTATTTCCACCTACACATTTATTAATAATTTTATTCTGCACATTTACTGATAAAAAGTTATTTAATAGGAAATAATGCAAAAACAACGAATCAATCTGATTAAGTTACTTTCTCAAATAAAGAAAATATTCTCATTAATCAAAAGAAAGAATAATATTTTAATCTTTCTCTTAAACACAACCACGTGCCCAAAAACCCTGTCACTAATGCGTGGGGACCTGACTGACAGCAGACCGCTCACACGTCACCATGGGAAATGTAGTTCATTGACGCACGCATCCTTATACAGAAGAACGCGCTACACCACACGTAAAAACTACAACTCCCACCGTTTGTCTGACTAGAACCACGCTCTTTGGAGTAGCCGAGAGTTACACAGGAATAATTCTGTTGTGCTTTAATTATTATACATTTCTGCGTCTTTTCAACACAAACCCAGCTCAGGCGCAAATTAAATTATATTTATGCTTAAAATAAATCTTGCTGGGCTTTGGTGACGCTGCAGGTGGCTTCTCACTCATACTCCCCCTTCCACCTTAAACAGAGCAGCAATGAGTGTTACTGAACTTTGCTTCCATTCCGAATGATCCCATTCCACCTTAAACAGCGCAGCGGGTAATTAAGTTGGCTTCTTCTACGAGACCACCTTAAATAGTGCAGCAGTGAACCTGACTCAACTTTAACGCTACTTTTTCTTTACAATGCTCAGTTCCACCTTAAACAATGCGCGCCAGAACGTGAATGCTGCACCATTTAAGGTGGAACGGAATATGCAAAGGAGCCCACTTCAGTCTCAGCGTGCCAGAAACGGATCTGCTTCACGGTTTAGGGTGGAACGGGAAATAAGAAGTACACTTCACGCCTGCACTATTTAAGGTGGACTGTTGAGTTAAGAGTGCGAACCCCGTCTGTGGGACTGAGGGTAAATGAATGAATGTTTAGTGAAATCACTGACCGACTTTGAAAGGCAGCTTCTCGGACATGTTCGATTCTGTCTGTGGTTCGGTTCTGAGGGAATTCACGTTCCGAGTCCGGCTCAGGTTCCGACTTCAGCGAAGAGGGACTCGACCCGCTCACAACTTCAATATAAGGAGGAAAAACCCGCCTCTACTTAATATTCATGAGCCCGTGGAGCAAGGGCTACCCCCACAAATATCATTGGTGCGCTGCAGCCAATCAGCATCCTGCACGGTCGAGCAGGTGGTGGGTGTGTCCAGGAGTTACGTATGTCTTATAATAAATAAACTGAGGTTAAAAAAATAATAATAAATAAATAAATAAAATAAAATAAAAAAAAGCCCTTTTATCAGTTTCTTTCCGTGAGCAAACCTCACATCTACCACTCAGCTATCAGCCACAACATTAAAAACATTTCTACCACAAACGGACCCCCACAGTGCAGGTGTGATGTGGTGGTGGATCATTCTCAGCGCTGCAGTGACACTGACGTGGTGGTGGTGTGTTAGTGTGTGTTGTGCTGGTGTAGAGTGAATCAGACACAGCAGTGCTGCTGGAGTTTTTTAAACCCCTCAGTGTCTGGACTGAGAACAGTCCACCGACCAAAAACATCCAGCCAACAGCGTCCTGTGTCACCGATGAAGAACTAGAGGACGACCGACACACACTGTGCAGCGACAGATGAGCTACTGTCTCTGACTTTACATTTACAAGGTGGACCAACAAGGGAGGAGTGTCTCACAGAGTGGACACAGGGTTTAAAAACTCCAGCAGCACTGCTGTGTCTGATCCACTCTACACCAGCACAACACACACTAACACACCACCACCACCACGTCAGTGTCACTGCAGCACTCACTCTCTCACACACACACACACACTGAGCTGAGAGCAATATTTGTTCTAAAATGGTGGGGTTTGACGGCTTGGGGGCGGAGTCAGAGCTGTTTCTCTCAGTGAATGCTATTGGCTGATGTTTCCTGTTTTTGAGACTGTATACACCCCGCCTTATACTAACTCCCAACAAGGAACACAGTAACACCCTCATTATTAGTAATGAGTTAGTGTCAGTGTATAATACTGTTCCTGATCTTTATGTTCTAATGAACCACACAGGGGTGTTAGTAATGAGTTACAGTGCGTTGGTGACAACTCCCACAAAACAACACAGTGATAGCTACTTCACTTTCTAACAATGACCCATGCATTTCTCAACACATAAGGAGCTAGGACTCAACACATTCATTATCTGTAACCGCTTATCCATTCAGGGTCGCGGTGGGTCCAGAGCCTACCTGGAATCATTGGGCGCAAGGCGGGAATACACCCTGGAGGGGTGAAGATAAAAATGTTCTTTGGACCGTTCTCAAAGTATTTTAAAATTTACCAACTCATGAGAAAATAACAAAAAGGTCCAAAAATACTCTCTTCCTCTTCGGGGGAGGCGTGTCCGTCACGAGAGAGTCGCAGACACCAGTCGAGTGAAGTTCAAAGCAAATCAAAGTATTTATTTACCAAAATACTGGATCCAGGAGAACTAACACATTGAGAACAGTGTAATACCCCTCCCAAGTGAAAACTCTGACCTCCCATGATCTGACTCCAACAGTTATACCCCAGATGACGTATAGCCTGGTGGTGAGGCGTTTCTGGCTGATTAGCGTATATTAATATGCATAATTTCACGTGTTAGTACTCAGCTTTTCACGTGCAATATTCAGGTGCCTGTTGTGACCCTGAAGACATTCTTTATCTGGCCAGGCTGACAATGGGCCTCTCTTCCCAAGAGACTAAAATTTAGGGAGTCCGAAATATACACTTCAAGGCCACAAACAGAAGCTACAGATCAGCGCCTCCGTGACCAACACTATGATGTCAGTGTGTTACAATCCTGGAGTGCACATCTGTTCAAGGTTAGACGTTAAGAATTAAAAATGTGTAAATATCAAGTTATCATGCCATATAGTGAAGTTAGCTTATAATATGTCTTTAGGAGTAATTATCATATGAGTTAGTAGTGCAGAATCAAGCAAAAAAAATGTTTAACTACATGTGTAAGTAATACATGATGTAAATACTGGTTAGTCATTCATATAAATGCATATAAGGTACAGGATTTCACACAATGAGTATGTAGTTATAAATGCTAATTTAACTAATCATCATTTAAGGATATTTGTCAACAAACACAAAGTAATAAAATTGTTTTCTACAACAGGGGGCACCAGTCCTTCACAGGGCAACACAGACACACACACACACACATTCACTCACACCTACCAACATGTGTTTTTGGACTGTGGGAGGAAACCGGAGCACCCGGAGGAAACCCACGCGGACACAGGGAGAACACACCAAACTCCTCACAGACAGTCACCCGGAGCAGGAATCGAACCCACAACCTCCAGGCCCCTGGAGCTGTGTGACTGCGACACTACCTGCTGTGCCACCGTGCCACCGGACTCAACACAGTGAACTGAATATTTGTGAGTGCTCTTTGATATTATCTGCCCTGGACCTCAAAGAAGCACTTGATTTTTAAAAAAAAAAATCTAAGGTAAGCAGACTGTAGACATTGAGGTATTGAGCATGTTTCCTAACATCTCTCTGATGCTGAGTATAAAACGTTTAAGGAAACCGTTGCAGCGTGTGGCGTCTCCAGCTTCCTTCAAGGACGTGCCTCAGCACTGATACAGTCATCACACACCAAAGCACGTGGGGTGAATGTGAGAGACTGGCACCTCCTCCAGGGTGTGTTCCTACCTTGTGAACAGTGATTCCATGTGAACTCCGGACCCACCCCCTGCCAAATCTTGAACCAGATAAACAGTTACAGACAGTGAAAGGATGAGCGAATGACTGACTGAATGAATGAAGGCAGAGGAAGGGAAGAAGCTGGAGGAGAGGCTGGTTTGGCAAAACTCTTTAATTCACGCGTGAGATTAAAGCACAAAGGCAGGAGACGTAAGAAAGTCTGAGAGGAAACAGCACAGCGCCTCATTTACAACTTCTTACAAAAAAAACACACAAAAGACAAGCAACAAACCTTACATCACTTCCTCCCCACGCACAAGGACTTTCATCTCCAGACTCTTATTATACGCTCTAGAAAAGAGAACCCTAATAATATACAGTGATACTGTGGGCCGGGTGCCAGGGCCAAGCCGGAGAAACAGGGCCTCACTCCCATGGAGCTTCGGGTGAGTGGGATGTTCATATAGAGATAAGACCAGGAACTCCTAATATGGGCAATCAGCTCACGTCCCCTGCTCCTTTTATGGGCATGGGGCCCGCAGCCGGGCAACGCCTGACACGGGGAGTGTAATCAGATAAACACACAAAATAAAACAGAACAATAATTCCACATTAAACCACCATCCTCAACTCGTTTATGTCCTCATTCTCTCCGGCCTCGGGGGGAGAGAGAGAGAGAGAGAGAGAGAGAGAGAGAGAGAGAGAGAGAGAGAGAGAGAGAGAGAGAGAGAGAGAGACCAACCTCTGGGCTGACAATGAAAGTGCTTTGTTTGGATTTGTGGGATGTATTTGGTTGTAATTGTGGTTGTATGGTGTAGTGTGTAGTTGTGGATGTAGTTTAAGTTGTGGTCGTAACGTTGTATTTTTCCTCTTTGATAAACTCATATTCTCTCTTCTCAGGTCCAAAGACTTCAGGCTGCGCCAGAAAGTCCTTCCACCATTTTCTGTGTGTGTGTGTGTGTGTGAGAGAGAGAGAGAGAGAGAGAACACACATGTACGAGAGAGAAGGAAAGAGCGCATGTAAGAGAGAGAGAGTGCGTGTGTGAGAGAGAGCGCATGTAAGAGAGAGACAGAGAGTGTGCATATGTATGTGTGTGTGTGAGAGAGAGAGCGTGTGTGTGTGTGAGAGAGAGAGCATATGCATGTGTGTGTGAGAGTGTGTGTGCAAGAGAGACTGATAGTGTGTATATGAGAGAGAGAGAGAGACCGACAGAGAGAGAGTGTGTGTGTGTGTAAGAGAGACTGACAGAGTGTGTGTGTAAGAGAGAGTGTATGTATGTATGTATGTATGTATAAGATAGACTGACTCTGTGTATGTATATAAGAGAGAGGCCGACAGAGTGTGTGTGTGGTTTATGAGAGAGAGTGTATATATTAATTGGCTGCCCAAGCCTCCAGATCCTTCATATCATCCTCATCCTCTTCTTCCTTCTTCTTTGCTGTAATAGACACACACACACACACACACACACACACACACACACGGAGGGATCGTCAGAGAAAACCTCGTATCTCCACTCACAGCACACTCCATGTCACGAGGACTTTGTGAAAGGGTTAGTGTTCACAGGGTGACATTGTAAGGGTGAGTGGTCCAGATGAGCTCAGCTGCAGTAGCAGGGTGGAGGGAGTGAAGAAACAGCACAGTCTCCTCCCTCAACATCCACAGCTGTGGGTGCTTAAGCCCCAACTACTCTACGGGTACTGAGGCAGCTGCCTGCTACTGTGTGTGTGTGTGTGTGTGTGTATATATACCGTATTTTCCGCACTATAAGGCGCACCGGATTATAAGGCGCACTGTCGGCTTTTGAGATAATCCGAGTTTTTTAGGTGCGCCTTATAGTGCGGATAATACGGTATATATATATATATATATATGTGTGTGTATATATATATATATATGAGTGGACAGTACCTGGTCTGGAAGGTAAGGACGTGGAGGGCACGTTTGGCAGCGGTACATTCTCTGTTCCCCCGATCTCCAGCAGGTTTTTATCCAGCTCTTCCTGCTCCAGCTCCTCCAGCTCCGCCAGCAGCTCGTCCTGTAATAACACACACACACACAGGGACTTTTTTTTTTTTATATAACACCTTCACAAGCCTTATGCAGCAGAGTTCTTTGGACCGCAGGCAGAGGGCCATGCTACACTCGCTTTTCTCTTCTTCATTTTTCAGTGTCCCTACAACAAGTGCCTGCTTCCTGCGAGACCCATGACTTCCACCACCAGCGCATGGGCCCCGCCCTGCCTCATAGAGCGTCCTCCATTAAACCCCAGGAACGCAGGAACCCTGTTCTTACCTCGTCAAACTCCTCCCCGAAGCCGACGGGTTTGGAGATGGCATCAGAGATCTCCTGAGCCAGCTCCTGCTGCTCCGTGATGTCCTGCATCAGCTCGTCCACTTTATCAATATCCCTGAAACACACACACGGGCCGGGTGAGGTCCACTGCAGGGGGCGGCACTTTATCAATGTCCGTGTGTGAAAGAGTGGGTAGATCAACCCAAACCATGCATCTGTACACACTGCACATCTCTACCACTATATATCCTCTGTTTACAGTGTGTACTACAATCCTGTGTGTGTGAGTGTGTATAGAGTAAGTATGAGTGTGTGTAAATTATATATATGAGAGAGAGAGAGAGAGAGAGAAATTTATACACACACACACAACCTCAGACCTCTTCCCCAGAGTTGCCTGGTGTTACTTTAACCTCAGGAAGCTGTGAGTGAGGGTCAGCGTTAATCTCTCAGCACTGATCTACCATCTGAACCCGGATTACTGGGGAGGGATTAATTAAACCTGGATTAACAGAGATTTAACTTTCTGATCTAGAGCTCCTAAGAAAGTCTCTGAGCCGTAACCACGGCACCCACAGCGCGCTCACTGACTGAATAAAGCCGGGAATAATAAAGTAAGACCAGTACATGTTGTCGTGAGCGGCCTTCATGGCTTTAGCGGCGAAGCCCATGTTCTTGATGACCTCTGTGTTGGTGTTAGCGTTCTCTAGCGCCTCCCGCTGGAACTCGATGGTGGACAGAGTCCCATCGATCTGAGCCAACTGCTTCTCATAGCGTTTCTTACGCTTCAGAGCCTGCAGAGCAGCTAAACACAGAGAAACACACAGAAATGTCATTAAAACACAGAGAACTATGATTTTCATGCCATCTCATAATAATACCATGGTATACAGTTTTACCGGGCAGGTGTGAGTGTGTGTGAAGGGTGAAGTGGTGATAAGAGTGATGACAATCTATAAAGAATTCAGTTAACACACACACACACAAGGACAAGTCCAGTGATGGTTCTAAACTAAGGAACAGTAAAGGAGGCAGCGACGGAGGCTCAGAGATACACCTCATTTCTGTCAGAACTCAGTCGTCTGATCTCAGCTTTACTTCTTCTTCCTTTTACCTGGACTCACTGTGTCCTAAAGGTTAGAGAAGAGGGCTGTGGACTGAAAGGTCATTGGGTCGATTACCACGAGCGGCAGTAAAACTGGGGGCAGTGGGAGTGAAAGAACAGCACAGTTCTCCTCCTCAATTCACGGCTGAGGAGCCCTGGAGCAAGGCACCAAATCCACAGCTGCCCCCCGGGCGCTGGGGATGTCTGCTCTCTGCTCTAGGTGTGTGTTCACAGCCCCTAGTGCACTAGTGTGTGTGTGTGTGTTCACTGTCACAGATGGGTAGTGGAAGACACATTATGCTGCAAGTTACATTTACAAAACAGCAGCATAATGCCCCCCCCCGTGGTTCTCTTAAATGCACAGGAACACACAAGATTTTACCTTTCGCTAAACAAACCCCCACCGGACGAAGAGGTAACACAAGACATGTCATCATTTTTATACACTTCTCTGCAGTTTTACTGTCTCAGGTGTGTTCCCCAAGTCTGTTCACAGCGTTGAGGGATTGAGCTCTCACTTATTTCCTAGTGTGTTTACAGCAGGTGTGGTGTACGTACACACACACACACACACACACATACACTCTCTCTCTCTCTCTCTCTACCCTTAAGCTCTTTCTGTAGAACGGTAATGTCCTCTTTCCTCCTCCTCCACTGCTTTCTAAGAGCCTTAACTGCTGAATGAGTTCATGTTTCTACTTGTCATCTTTACCTTACTCTGTCGTGTCCCCTTTGTTTTTCTGCAACCTACCAAAGCTTGCCATTCCATTTTCATAAATAACTTTTACCTGAACTATTCCATTTCTTCTGTGATCCTCTGCTGATCCCTTCAAACCAGTAAAATATACCTTTCAGATCATCATTTATTCAATTCCATCCTACTTTACTACTGCAGCTGGCCATTTTACTTTTACTCTCTGACCAATTCCTTTCTCTTTCACGCCTTGTTTCGGCCTCTCCTGCCCTCCACCCTTCTCCTCCTGTACAGAGCTGGTGTTGTCCTCAGTAGTAACAGAGGTGTCTCTTTCCCTGATGAACCCTCAGTCCTTTTACTGTTGTCACTTTTTCCCATCTGCTCTCACACACACGGCCCATTATGAAACTGTAACAGTTGAATTAACTGAATCTGAAAATGGTTGTGTTCTGTTTGACACTGTCTCCCTGCTGCCACCTGGTGTAAAAGAATGGACATAAAATCTACAGTTAATATAGAATAAGGTACTGTACATGTTCCTTAATTAAACATACCCTATATGTTCTCTAATTAAAGGTACAATACATGTTTTTCTGAGTGTTGCAGTATAAAGTACTGTGTCCGAGCACAGGGAACCTAGGCATGGGGTGCCGCTCTGATAAAGACCGGTGGACTCTAGACCCCCTACAGCGGAGCACAGAGTTACAGCAGAAGAGATGCGAGTGCGATGCGTGTTTACAGAATGATATTTTATATTATCTGCACATCTATATCAAATTAACAAGTGTGTTAAAGCACACCAATGGATTACCCACTACATCTGCAGAACATTAGCAGTTAATTGGGCTCAGAACTCTGAGCAAAATATAAACACAATGAAAACTAGAGCCGCTAGCGGCTATCTGCGGGTTCAAGCACTAACTGGCTTAATATGGCAGTCAAGTCAAATCTGACAACTCCTGTAGTATGAATTGATCGGGAGAGGATGTATTGACATTTGTGGCTATGGCAATATTGTTAGACATTGAGCCAAGTAGGTATGTGCAGTGTCAGATTATTTGTAATAAGTGCTTGTGTTTGTGACTTGTGTTCTACAGTCTCTGAGGTGTGTTTGTTTCTGAGTGATGTGTGTGATGTAAGAGGGTCTTTGTGTGAGGTATATAATGTGTGAGCAGTGCTTACTATAAACTTGAATATTACAGGTGTTGGTCATAAAATTAGAATATCATGAAAAAGTTGATTTAGTTCCATAATTCTATTCAAAGAGTTAAACTTGTATATTATACTCATTCATTACTCACAGACTGATATATGTCAAGTGTTTATTTCTTTTAATTTGATGATTATAAATGACAACTAATGAAAACCCCAAATTCAGTATGTCAGAAAATTTGAATATTGTGAAAAGGTTCAATATTGAAGACAACTGGTGCGACACTCTAATCAGTGAATTAACTCAAAACACCTGCAAAGGCCTTTAAATGGTCTCTCAGTCTAGTTCTGTAGGCTCCACAATCATGGGGAAGACTGCTGACTTGACAGTTGTCCAAAAGACGACCATTGATACCTTACACCAGCAGAGCAAGACACAAATGGTCATTGCTAAAAATGCTGGCTGTTCACAGAACTCTGTGTCCAAGCACATTAATAGAGAGGAGAAGGAAAGGAAAAGATATGGTAGAGGATTGTTAAATAAAACCCATTCAAAAATGTCAGGGAGATTCTCAAAGACTGGACTGCAGCTGGAGTCAGTGCTTCAAGAACCACCACGCACAGATGTATGCAAGACATGGGTTTCAGCGTCGCATTCCTTGTGTGAACCCACTCTTGAACAAGAGACAGCGTCAGAAGCGTGTGGCTTGGGCCAGTGTAAAGTTTCCACAGTTAGTGATGGTTTGGGTTGCCATGTCATCTGCTGGAGTTGGTCCACTGTGTTCATTGAGGGCCAAGATCAATGCAGCCGTCTACCAGGATGTTTTAGGGCATTTCATGCTTCCTGCTCTGACCAACTTTATGGAGATGCAGGTTTCATTTTCCAACAGGACTTGGGACTTGCACACAGTGCCAAAGCTACCAGTATCTGGTTTAAGGACCATGGTCTCCCTGTTCTTAATTGGCCAACAAACATGCCTGACCTTAACCCCATTGAAAATCTACAGGGTATTGTGAAGAGTAAGATGCAATACGCCAGACCCAACAATGCAGAAGAGCTGAAGGCCACTATCAGAGCAACCTGTGCTCTAGACAGGCTACTATAGAGTAGTTGTATATAAATATAAAATATTTAAATGCAGGTGGGCATTTAAATGCAGGAGGCGGTGTGGGGGAGGAGGTTGCCTCGCACTACAGCCAATCAGAGTGCAGCTCTTGCCTTTTAACATGTCAGGCATTAAATGGGACACTGTACTCTGTGAGAAACAAGTGTAAACATCAGAAACTCAGTACATCAGAATAAAACACACAATAACAAAGGGTATTTTCTGACTGGTGAGGGTAAATGGCCACTTGAAGAAGTATAGGAGACTTTATAATTTTTAATTATGGTATGACCATTAACCTTTGCAGGTGAATAGGATCTTAACCTCCATATAGATCAACAAAACAATATTTAGTTTTGTAGTTCTATCTGGTGGTGAAAGAATTTACTACTGTAACATAGTGTTGCTAAGCAGTTACAGTCTTTCATGTTAGAACTGTTTAAGGGAGTACTACTCTATGGATATTTTCCTAACATGGACATATGTGGTATCAGTGGAATCCTAAAGACCTGGCATATAATAATTATCAATAAAATGTTGAACTTTCATCACTATGTGGCTTACAAGCCCCTCCAAATAATAGAGATCCAGCATGAATTCTAGAAATCACAAATGCACCTATAACTCAAAAAAGCTTTCCCCAAAAATTTCAAAACTGCACATGCTTGATCAGTATGAGGATCAGATGACATGATTAAATTGTGGTGCCACTGCAATCCTAGATGGCGCTAAAACACAAAAAAGCTTATTTTATCAGTTATTGTCCAATTGTAGCGCCCCCTTTTGGTGGATTGGAGTCATATTGTATATGCTTCTTCATAGTAAGGCCCTACATACGTATGTCCAATATAATCTTGATTGGGCTTAATTTGTTTGAGTTACAGCTGAAAGAATGTTTAAAGCTCCACACACTTCGATTTATTGATTTATTACAACAAAAGTTTGTCCAAATGTTGAACTTTTTTTGATAATTATTGACCTACAGGCTCTGCAGATTCTAACAAGGTCAATTATTTGGGAATAGAGCAAAATTCCACGGACTAGTTCGAAAAAGTTCAATTTTAAACAACTGGCGATTGAAAAAAAACAATGCATTTTTTGACAACACTTGCAACTATAAAGTTGTGAGGCCCTCTGCAGAGTATACAGAGAAGTAAACTGCGTGTCGATACGCTTAATTTTCGCTGAGAAATATCATATTTTCTTGATATAGCGCCCCCTAGTGGCTATCGTTACGAACATTTTTATGCACTTAGGGAGTGCTCCCAGGAACATACCAGTCAAATCCCATGATGATTGGACCTTGTTAAGGTAGTCAAACAGGTGCTAACATCTGATTGGCCGATGACGATCACAATTTTGCCCGAATCTAATTGTCCTTAATTTTCCACTTATAGCCTTGCCCAGAGAAGCAGCATGCAAAACGGCGGTCCGATCTGCCTTGTGGATGCTGAGATATACACTTGTAGCATTTACAGCGCCCCCTATATGAATATTGGCTCCTCATTTGACATGCTACCTCAGAATCATATCTGGAAGTAGAATATGAAATTTGAACACATTGGAGTAAAGTATGAAATTGTTATAAATTTGTAAGTACGATACGATAAGCTGAAGAGGTTCATTTGCATATGGCGGCCATATTGAATCGAAATTTAAACTTTTTTTTGATAATTATTAACCTTCAGACTCCTGCGAACATTTTGGCACCAAGCTCAAGAGAATTGGACAAAAATCCCCGGACTAGTTCGCAAAAGTAGGTTTTGCAAACTATGCAAATTAGCGTGATAATAACGTTGGAAAAATGAAATTTTTGATTTGTCAGGACCCAAAGAATCAGTGGAAAAAAAGATTTTGTCTCTACGCCTCACGATGTAGGAGATATGAACCTAAACGCGTTTCACTTCGCTATAGCGCCACCATTAGGCCAATCAGTGTAATTTTTGTTGTCCTCCGAGATGCACACAAACTACATCTACCCTCCAAGTGGGAAGTCTGTACAACCTACGGTCTCTTCCGCACAATGACTTTTACAGGAGAAAAAGAATAATAAGAAAAACCGGTACAAAAACAATAGGGTTCTACGCACTGAGTGCTTGAACCCTAATTAAGAAGTTACTTACGATAATGTCATTCCTTTGGGAAATTAGAGCAACATTATTGTAGTGTGATGTTTGTCTGGGGGAGAATGTGTTAAATGTAACTGGGCGAGTGACTGTAGAGTTGTGTGTGGAGAAGGTGAAATGAGGACTTCTTTTGTAACAGAATTTAAGTTAAAGTTAAACAACAGAAAGGAACAGAATAGTTTTGTGATGATGTAGAGTATGATGTAATGTGCATCTTAGACTTTTAAAAGGTAAAAAGAGAACACCATCATCCTGCACCTCGAGTGTCACCCTGGGGTTCACCTTTGTTCTTTTTTAATAAAACAGACACTCAGCCTCCCACGGGTGAAACAGGCAGGTGTTTGAACATTACTTAACGCGTTTTATTTGTTGTTGTAATCTTTAGTAATGTAAGGTTGTGTCAGTGAGATGTATTAATTGTGGTAAATATGTGAATGGTCAATTATCTGACCTCCCTCTAAATCTATCAGGAACCCTAGGATATATTTGACACTGAACACTGTATAATCAGAAAGGGAATAACTATCATTTTTAAATATTTTAAAGCACTCAACAACAGGAAGATGCTGTAACTGAGACATCAGTCTAAAATATGCCCACCATGAAAGTAACACCAGATTTTTACACTTCTCTTTTTTTTTAAGCACACCCACCAGGAGGCACCATGTGAACACCCCCTGAAGCTGGAAGCTTAAGTCAGACACATCGAAATCTTCAATGCAGCACCAACTGGCCAAGTTCTGACATAAACACTGTGTTCAGCTCGGCCGAACAGCACACCACCAGTGCACTATCAAATAATAACATACAGAGGAAGTGTGTGATTTTTCCCACAGAAACACATGTGTAACTCGAGCTGTTTAGTTTTGTAGCACTTTCGCTCTGTGTTTACTTTCATGCAGTTAGCGCTCTCCTGAATTTAGAGTCAGTTCCACCTTAAGCAATGTAACTGTAACAGCAAAAATAAGTCAGTGTTACCCCCCTATGGAGCAGGAATAGAACAACATCCTCATCTCGGTTGGTGCTTTTCAGCGTTTGGAGTCTCTCCGTTGTCTAAAAACCTCCAGATGGTGTTTCTCTGCCGTGAGCAGAGAGAGAGAAAGCCTAGCACCGGACCCAGACACTTTGTTTTTTTACCCATTTACAGACACTGGGGCTTCGTAAACACATTAGAGCGGTGTCCAGAGCAAACCGACTGTAGAGCAGCACATGGAGAGGACACACTCACAGGTTTTTACACTTATTTCTTTTTTTTAAAATCATGAATGGCACCTTTAATTTTGTAAACATTTAAAAAGGAACACATGTTGTTTTGCTGTATTTATGTAAGAAAACACCCACAAAAATGTTAAAATCAACATCACACGACCAAACACCTTAACAACTTCTTTGACACAAACCAACTCAAACCTCGCGTGGCCGAGTCAGACCTCGGAGAAAGCTGCCTCCCGACTTTCTCTTTAAAGCAGCATCACTGTGAGGTCATGATTTGGGAGTGGCCACCGTTAGGATTTACTGGGATTAAGATCAATCAAACCCGGAGTTAAAGACTGTCCTTTAGGAATTTCCCTCAGGTCTTTTCCTGCTGGACACCGCTGACCTGAGGCCCTAAGCGATCTAACTCTGTCACCATTAACTAACTTCTCTGAGTTACACAGATCACTGAATCCTCGAGTCAAGCAGTGAAACTAATTTTACTGAGAAGGCACTTAAGGTGGAGCTGATGGATATGTTTAATATCCAGCCAATAGTATCAGAGACCGACTTGAGTGTGTGTTCTTTGTTGGAGCTTAAAACGTAAAGATGGGGCCTAAAGTTAACTAAAACAAACTTGAGCAGCATTTAATGTGGAATTTAAGGTGGCAATAAAGGATATTAATGAACCTGCACATAAAGATTAGAGAGGTTCAGTAAAATGTAAACAGGACTCGGAGTGTGACTCTTCTCTACAGGAGCTGAAAGCTGGGCAGTGTTAGCTAGAACATTGATCACTACTTAAGGTGGAGCTTAATGATATTGATAAACCTGTCAATAAAAATAACCATATTAAAAGCAAGCTGGTCTCTGACGGTGTGACTGTATTCTCTACAGGAGCTGAAAAAGACTGTGGAAATAATGTTAACTAAAGCATGAGCTTTAAGGTGGAACTTAAGGATATTAATTACCCAGCTAATGTGTTTGTCCTCTACAGGAGCTGAAAGGTAAACGGTAGATAAGTGAGTAGTGACTGTAGAATAATTTAATGTGGAATGAGGTGGAGCTAGAGGACGTTCGTTAAATACTTATCCAATAAGTTTGGGGATGTTTAGTTAATGTAAACAGGTCTCTGAGAGTGGGATGTTCTGCACGTGAGCTGAAAGGTAACCTGTGGCCCTAGTGTTAGCTAGAACGCACTTGGTCTGAATTTAAGGTGGACGTAAAGAATTTTTATCGTTAGTTTGCAAGGAAGGTGACTGTTTTCTCCACAGGAGCTGAAAAGTCAACAGTGACCTAATGTGAACTAGAACAAACTTCAGCAGCATTTAAGGTGGAAATTAAGGAGGCACGGTGAACAGAGGGTCTGGGGAACTGGGAGAAGGCAGGACCGAGCTCTCCTGGGTTAAACTCACCTCTCTTGTTTTTGGTGCCGTTCCTCTTGGCCGTGAGCAGCTCCTGGTCGATCTTCTTCTCCAGGAATACCTGTTTTTTGGTGAGCATGTCCTCCGTCTCTCTGAGGCGCTGGATGGCCTCCTGAGCGCTGGGGGCTTTCCCGCCCTTGCCCCCGCTCCCGAACAGCTTCCCGAACACGGACATACCGAACGGAACCGGGCCCGGGTCTCAGGTGAACTCTGGTGAGGTCCGGGCTCCTCTGCTTCTGTTTCTTCTTCTTCTTGTTGTTGTTTCCTCTTCGTCAGGGCCCCGTGACGTCACCACGTAGCGAGGATCTACACATCATCTCCCCACACTGCGACCGGGGTGTGTAGATGAGCTGTAGATCAGAGAGATGACCTCAGGGTGGCGCTGTTTCACGGTAACTCACGGTAGGTTGTTTCTGAGGGGCCAGACTGTCGAGCCCAAAATGTATGGAAGCCCATTAAAAAAAAGGCACCAATATTTTCATTAATTTGAGAGTTGCTATTTCGATTTTTCGAGATAATATCTCATTATTTTGAGTGTACATAAAGACTAATATGGTTTGGGTCTTGTTTTAAATTAATTTATTATCTGTAACCCTACTCCAGTTCAGGGCGGAGGTGGATCTGTACCCTACCCAGAATCACTGGGCGCAGGGCAGAAACACACCCTCGAGGGGGCGCCAGTCCTTCACACACACAAACACACACACACACACACACACACATTCACTCACACCTACAGACACTTTTTAGTCTCCAATCCACCTACCAATGTGTGTTTTTGGAGCTTGAGAGGAAAGAGGAGCACCCGGAGGAAACCCACGCAGACACAGGGAGAACACACCACACTCCTCACAGACAGTCACCCGGAGGAAACCCATGCGGACACAGGGAGAACACACCACACTCCTCACAGTCACCCGGAGGAAACCCATTCAGACACAGGGAGAACACAGCACACTCCTCACAGACATTCATATTGGTCATCCATCCATCCATTGTCTGTAACCGCTTATCCAATCTAGGGTCGCGGGGGGTCCAGAGCCCACCTGGAATCATTGGGCGCAAGGCAGGAATACACCCCGGAGGGGACGCCAGTCCTTCACAGGACACACAGACACACACACATTCACTCACACACTCACACCTACGGACACTTTCGAGTCGCCAATCCACCTGCAACGTGTGTTTTTGGACTGTGGGAGGAAACCGGAGCACCCGGAGGAAACCCACACGGACACGGGGAGAACACACCAACTCCTCACAGACAGTCACCCGGAGCGGGAATCGAACCCACTTTAAATTAGTTTTTCAGTTCTATAGTTTTTATGGCCAGAAAACAGAGTATTCAGGGTAACACACTGCACTGCCTGGCATTTAGTGTCGCAGGCTCCAGGAACACTGAGGTTGTGGGTCCCGCTCCGGGTGATTGTGAGTTTGGTGTGATCTCCCACGGTCAAAAAACACACGTTGGTAGGTGGAGCCGAGTAGGGACTAAACTGTGGGGTGTAAACCTTGCAGAGCGCTGATTGTCCAGAGAGAGTCGTCACTCTACGCCACGCAACGCAGACGACCAGCACCAACTCTCCATCTGTAAAATCTCCAGCTGCAGCAGAGATCACGTTTGTTTTTATCCGACTCATGACGGCAGCTCGTAAAATTATGCCGTGGTCTTTTGAAGAGGTTCAAACGCTCCTTGGTGAGGCTGTGTGAAAGTTTAAAGGAAGAAGATTTAAAATTCATTATTTAAACTGGCCTTTCAGCAAGAAGATGTGGATACATGTCTGGAATAAAAACATTTTATTCAGATGCAAGTTTCAAATTTTTTCCCCATTAACCACATTAAGATCTCTCACCAAGATCCTGATGGTCTTTTTTTTATTTCTGTGGTTGTGAATTACTCCTCTGCAGAGCTGTAGGAGGAAGTGTCATTGTTGATTTTTTTAATAACATACAAATACACAATCCTCTCCAGAAGTCCCCAACTAATGTTACACGGTGCAAACTTTGAGGATGATGTGCAACAATATAATGTTAATCACTAATAATACTATGTTTCTTTGTTAAAATAAAACATCCCTGACACTGAAAGTCCTTTCCTCTTTCTTTAAATCCAAACATCCAAATGTGCTCCCACACTGTTTTCTGAAGGAAGGCACTGATGTTTTTGGAGATGACATGATCTAGTAAAACTCTTCCCACACTCTGGGCACTGATGTGGTTTCTCTCCTGTGTGAATGCGCTGATGTCTTTTGTGAGTACTCTGTTGAGTAAAACGCTTTCCACACTCTGAGCAGGAATAGGGTTTCTCCCCAGTGTGAATGCGCTGGTGCCTCTGGAGATCACTCTTTGTAGTAAAACTTTGCCCGCATGCTGAACAGTAATATGGTTTCACTCCTGTGTGAATGTGTTGATGTTTGAGGAGGTAACTCAGTCTAGTAAAAGTCATCCCACACTCTGAACAGGAAAATGGTTTCTCTCCTGTGTGAATGCGCTGGTGCGCTTGAAGATTGCTCCGTGAACAAAAACCCTTCCCACATTCTGAGCAGGAGTACGGTTTCTCTCCGGTGTGAACGTGCTTGTGTCCTTTGAGAGAACTCTGATAAGCAAAACTTAGGCCACACTCTGAACACTGATAAGGTCTCTCTCCTGTGTGAATGCGCAGGTGTGTTTGAAGACTACTTAGTTGATTGAAACTCTTCCCACACTCTGAGCAGTGAAAAGGTTTCTCTCCAGTGTGAATACGTAAGTGTATTTTTAGATTACTCTGCAGAGTAAAACTTTTCCCACACTCTGAGCAGCTGTATGCCTTTGCTTTGTTTATATTTTTCTGTGTTTTCCTACCAGATTTATTCATTCTGAGAATAGCTGAGGATGCTTCATGAGACCTGGAGCCTCCACACACAGTATCCTCACATTTAATCTCTCCTGATTTCAGCATTGTGATATAGTCCTCTTGGTGATGTTTCCTGATGTATTTGTAAGAAGCAGAATGACAGAACTGTTTGGGACACTAGGAGCAGGGGAAGACTTTTAAAAGGTCATTACTCTTTTCTGGAAGAGAAAAAAAGGAAAGGCAAATGTTAGATATGTTCATTTCTTTATATATCTAGGGTACATTAACAGAAAAATTATTTTTTTGTCCTCTCCTTTCCATATACAGCCTTGAGAGCTCACTCAAGATTGAGCACCAAGGCCCTGTTACTTTTCTTCCTCAGAAACCAATAAAAAAAATAAAAATAAAAAAATAATTCTAGCTCTCAAAATGAAGAAAAATTAGCTCTTCAGTTGGGATTGAAATGTTGTTGTTGTTGTTTTCTGTATTAAGGCAAAAATGGTTTGGGTCATATTTTAACTGCTGGAGGTAAAGGAAAAATAAACAAACAAGTATAAGCCAGGCAGTGCAGTGTGCTATGTTGGACGGCCTGTTTTCTGGCCATAAAAACAATAGAACAGAAAACACTATTGAAATCACATTTAAGTAACTCATATACAAGAGCAAACCTGTGTGATCAGGACAGGAACGGGCTAAACTTACAAGAAAACACCTGATTGGTTAAAAAAAATCCTGTTTAATATACCGAACACACCACTCGCTCTCTGGTGTTCTCGCTATACTCCTCAGAAAGGCATTCAAAAGTCAGATTTGTGCAATGTGTTGGTGTGGGTTTATGGACAGACAAAATTATTTGTAAAACACAGAGCAGAAAATCTAAGGATTGTAAGTGCTTACTAGCCCCTACTAAACACTGTGATGATGATAAGTGCCTTTCCAATGCCCATGGACGTTTTACAAGAACAGTGAAACAATTGTTAAAAATCTGAGAGAGAAATGATGATGGAAGAAGATGGAAAGAGAGGAGGAAAACAGATGAAGGTAAGGAATCAGAAGACCAGAATCAGCGGATATGAGTTTACGCAGCAGGGTACAGGTGTGCAAAGTGAGGACAGAGGGGAGGGAGCAAGGCTATGTGAGGTTTAAAACACTGTGGCTTAGTAGTTAGAGCAGAGGGCTGAAAGGTGGTTGGTTCCATTCCCACGAGCAGCAGGAAAATTGAGGGAGTTGGGAGTGAAGGAACAGCACTGTCCTCCTCCTCAATCCACGGCTGAGGGGCCCTTGAGCAAGGCACCGAACCCACAACTGGTCCATGGACGGTGGGGATGTATCCCCCTGCTCTGGGTGTATGTTCACAGCCCCTAGTGCACTAGTGTGAGTGTGTGTGTGTGTGTGTGTGTTCACAGACCCTAGTGAACTAGTGTGGGTGTGTTTACTGCCACAGAGATGGGTTAAATACGGAAGACACTTTGTTGAACAATGACAAACAATTGCACATTTACTCATGAGCCCATGATATTAGGCTAAATAAGACAGTCATCTTAGCACAAGGCAGTTTTTCTTGGTTTAGAAAGAAATCTTCTACAACACCTGTTTCAAATGTTTCTTATTATTTAATCAACACATTTTCCCTTCAGGAAAACATTTACCGCGTTTAGCAGACGTTTCTGCCCAGAGCAACTTACAAAAGTGCTCAGTGTTCAGTGTGTATCCCTCACTTGTATAAATAGGTTCGAGTCTATACTTCCTCTGAACTCAGACGTTGCCAGAACCAGGGCCAGTGTCGATACCGAGAAAGAAACAAGACATAGTATAAATGCAATATAAAACAAATAGTCAGTGCTCGCACCTGTGTAAACAGTGGAACAGTTTCACACAGATCTTAACCGTCAATAAATAACAGTGTAAACTGATTTTTACCGTCAGTAAAACACGGTGCAAGTAGTGGAACAGTTTCACACGGATCTTTACGTTCAATAAAACGCATTGTACACAGTGCAACAGTTTAACGCGGATTTTACCTTCAGTAAAACGCGGCGTAAACGGAGCTTTACCTTCTATAAAAAACAGCTCCTCATTTCTCTGCAGAACACAGCTCTCCTTCTGCTCCTCCCTCACACACAGACCGCTCCACAACACCCGCCCCCTCACACACGATTGGCTGTAAAGTCACACCAACCGCTCCCTGATTGGACAACAGTAGATTACACGGCATTCCTCGTTGCCATAGCAACCGGTTTCAGAATTTCGACGGTCAGCTGTCCAATAAGAGTCTGGCTGCAGAGCAACCAATTAAATCGCAGTTCTGCCCTCCGTCGCTCTGCCGAGGAACCAATAAAATCACCGCTCTTATTGATTCTTATATTATATTATATTATGTTATGTTATATTTTTATATTCTTCAGGGCTAGAAAAGAGAAACAGATGTACATGTTATATTAGCATATTAAATGTAGTATGTTAAATATAGCATGTTGCATAATAGAAAGCCTTTATTTTCATTATACACAGCATACACAGTATACATAGTACAACGAAATTGGAAGCTGCTCCTTAAAAAGTGCCCACAGTGCAATATTTAAATAGAAAAGTTAGAACTAGCTAATAAAAACTACTGCGTAAAAAACGCTACTGTGCACAGACAAGAACTCAATATATAAGTACACAATAGACAAATAGGAGAGACAAAACAGATGAGACACTGTAAATGTCAGTTAGTGCAGATTCAGGCTTCCACCTCCTTAAAATGTTGCCTTCTGGTAGGCATACTATGATGTTTTCTGGGTGGGCAGGACTGCAGTCGGATGTGTAGAGTGAATAGAGAAGTGGGCTTAACACACAACCTTGGGGGTAGCCGGTGCTGAGGGTACGGACAGAGGAGAAGTGACAACCCAGTTTCACCTGCTGGGGTCGGTTGATCAGAAAGTCTTTGATCCAGTAGCAGGTTAATGGTGGAAGCCCCAGATCGACTAACTTGGGGATCAGAAAGTCCGGGATTATTGTATTAAAGGCAGAGCTGTAGTCAATGAAGAGCATCCTGACATAGCTCCCTCGTTTCTCCAGGTGACTCAGCGCTGAATGGAGAGCGATGGCTATTTCATCCCCTGTAGATCTGTTAGTCCGGTATGCAAACCGATGCGTGTCTACAGTAGGGAAGAGACAGGCTCTGATGTGTTTTAGAACCAGTTTCTCAAAGCACTTGGTGATGACTGGGGTGAGTGCTACTGGGCGAAAATCAATGAGACTGATCGTGGGTGATTTTTTGGGGACTGGGATAATGGTGGCTGATTTCAAGCAGGCTGGGATGATGGCTTGCTTCAGTGACAGGTTGATGATATTGGTGAAGACCTGTGCTAGCTGGTCAGCACATGCCTTAAGCATCTTCCCTGGTACACCATCCGGGCCTGTAGCCTTCTGGGGTTCACGGCACAAAGCACCCATCTCACATCCTCAGCTGCAAGAATGAGTGGGGGGGGGGACCAGAGACAGAAATGGGTTGTAGTGGGATGGTGGGTGGTGTTGTAGTTAAGAGCTGTGCATGGGACTCAAAGCGGGCATAGAAGCAGTTCAGTTCCTCTGCCAGTGCCACATCTGAGTCACCGGATATCGTAGCACATTTGTAATTGGTGATGGACTGGATACTTTGCCACACTTGTCGAGGGTTGTTTAGCTGCTCCTTTATTGTCCTCTTGTGCTCTGCTTTGGCGATTCTGATGCCTCTCCTCAGGTTAGCACGAGTGGTACTATATAGTGCTCTGTTGCCCGATCTGAAGGCCGCGACATGGGCCCGGAGGAGCATGCGGACTTGGTTGGTGCTGTTGCAGATACTTGGGAACATTAAGCAAATAACAATCATTAGAACGTGTTCTTGAGATATAGCCACATAAATATTAAGAGAGATGGCCTAGGTTGGCTTTATATATGAAAATATGCAAATGTTAGAGGCGACATGCAGCCAGTGAGGGCCACTCAACTCTGGCAGATAAAGTACAGTGGTGAGTGAAGGCTTTGCAACCTGTGATGAACCTCAAGGCACCATGGTACAGAGTCCAGAGGTTGCAGACATGTTACAGAGGCGTGCATATAAATAAGATCACCATAATCCAAAACAGGAAGAAACGTAGCAGCAACCAGCTTTTTCCTGGCAATAAATGTAAAGCATGTCCTATGCTTAAAAAATCAATTTTATCTTTAATTTTTGACCAGGTTTTCTATATGAGGTCTAAAAAAAGCCTGTCATTAATCAAGACACCCAGATACTTGTAACAATGCACCAAATCAATTGCATTCCCTTGTAGGGAGAACACAATGGGGGGTGGGGAGCACAGTTATCTTCCAGCCATCTGAAAAAATTCATTATTTTGGTTTTAGAAACATTTAAAACATATAAGCTGATGTTCCACAAGGTTAAAGGCAGTCTGTATGTAGCGAATGGCCTCAACAAGAGTGGAACCACAACAGTAAATGACCGTATCGTCAGCATTGAAATGGAATTTAGCATCAGGGATTTTTCTGCCAAGTACATCTAAATAAATACTAAATAAAATTGGGGCACACCAGAATAAACATTTAACATTGTAGAGAAGATACCTTCAAAATATGTACACTGCATTCTGTCTGACAGATAATTAGCAAACCATCAAGCTGTATGATTAGATAGACCAATATTCGACAGTTGTTGTTTCAAGACAGAATGATCCACAGTATCAAAGGCCTTAGAATGGTCAACAAAGAGGGTTGCACAGAATTTTTTATTGTCCAATGAATCTATTAGATCGTTTGTGACTTTTAGGGAGGCTATGATGGTACTATGATGTTTCCTGAAACCAGACTGATATGGAGAGATAATATTGTTTATTTGGAGAAAGTTTTTCAACTGATCATTTATCAACAGAATGCACACCTTGGAAATTGGTGGGTAATTGTAATTGTAAATAAATATAGCATACTGCTGATTGGTTTTATATTGTCTGTGTAGTGTAAACAAGAGAGTTTATTTCTCTGTGAATTTACTTATGTCATCTGTCAGAGCTCCACGGGTGCAGGTGGTGACTAGACGACTCTTTTCTAAACACCCTCCTCCACTGTAATGGGCTACTTTCCTGACCACCAAGGCAAGGTGCAGTTTGTCTCAATCAAGCCTACCTGTGTTAGTATAGGTTATTGTAGTGGCTTCCAAACTGTTTCTGAACTGGCCCTCTTTTGTAGATAAGAATATTTTGAGTCTCACACTCACGACAAACACATCGTTTGCTTCCAAACTCCACTGAAATTTGAAACGTAATCCATACTGAACAAAACAATAAAGTGACAAATCATTTTACAATGGAATGATTACAAATTACATTTTTTAACTTTATTTGCCTGTCCCCACCCCTTACCTGCTCTGTCGAGCTGTGCTACCTTGTCGAAATGTGCTACTTTGCAGCTCTGCGCATGCTCAGACCCAACGTTTTCATTTGTTTATCATATTAAATTTGTTTTTCTCCGGTTCATTACACAATCTTAGTTTACTCTTACTATTTGCTTGATTGTACCTAAATGGTACACCACAAATTAAATGTAAAAGCATATGAAACCAATTCTTTTCACAGTAATAATTTTATAATTTCATTAATAAGGGGATTTGGGCTGTGCATATCTCCTGTTTATATTTTAGTAGGCAGCATTTTCTGATACACTATATTTATCTCACCTATTGTTTTATTTAAACAACTGTACGTATAAAAGTACTGTAAGGCAGCACATTTCGACAAGATAGCACAACTCGTCAGAACACGGCCCCCACTGTGTTGGTGAATAAACCAATGTGAGCAGCAGTGCAGTCTAACCTGCTACCGTTTCTCTCCAGCAGAAACGCTGCAATAGAAACGACCGCATCTCAGTGTCTGTCCAATCAGGAACGCCTTACAAACTGCTATTGTCCAATCAGAGAGCTGTTGGTGCGGGCGTTGTGGGGCGGTCTGTGTGTGAAGGAAGATCAGAAGGAGAGCAGTGTACTGGAGAGAAATCAGGAGCTGTTTTTATTGAAGCTAAAGATCTGTGCAAGTGTTACCGATGAGAAATTAACCCTCCAATGGAAAAGTTATTTTTGAGTGCTTTAATAACAGCATGTAGGTAATTAATGAGTATTTTTATTAAATATTTATGACTGTAGTTTATTAGTGAGTGCTTTAATAACTCTTTTACTTTCCCTGAAGCTCTTTTAAAGGGGCTCTCCATGGTTAAACCATGGCTACATGTGCTGTAAACTGGTTGCTTTCCTACAGTTGTGCAGCAGTCCTGTCTGGAGTGGGATTTTGGTTTAAAGGTGAGGAAAACCCCCCTTCTGATCAAGTGCCTTGAAGGTAGGTGTTAAAACTACAGCTAATTTAGGTTGGATAGGCTGCTTTGAGTTTGTATTGTTTTGGTGAGATGGTGAATGAAGAATGAAGGCAGATTGCTGCCATCAGGGCTAAGAACAATCTCTTTGCAGCTTGTAATGATCCAGGTTAGCACAAATACTAGTGCAGAAGGGTTAAGTGTCACAGAGGGAGCACAAAATACACGTAATTAACCAAATAAACAATCATGAAATGTCTAGTCCACAAACATAGGTTAGGCTGTGCTAAGATAATAACAGATGCCAAAGATATAGCAAGACAATGGAGAGCTAATGCTAAGCTAATGGCTCGGCTAGTGACCATATATTGTAGACAGTAAGGCAAGCAGGAGCACATGTGCAAATTATTAGACTGAAACCAACTGAACAAAGAAGCAAATCATGTATATATAAACACTAACTGAATAAATGCTGTGTGTACAGCCATATACTGCTCTTGTTATTATTTCGCCACTGTGGTCATCTTATATTTTTTGTTGATTGTCTAAGTTAGAAAATGTGACATACAGGTAATACACTTCTGAACCTTGAAACTGTAAATTAAGGAATTAGATTAAAAGAGTATTTGTGCACAAAATAAACACTTTAAATTTACTTTTTATGTCAGAGAATTGCATGAATTTAATTATCTACATCCAGATAGCATAATTGAGTAATGTCCTCATTCTCAGATTTTGTATTTTGATGTAGATGGTTTACTTGTAAGGGTATGTGAACATTACAGCTGAAACTCCTTGTAATTTGACTGTGTCAGATTTAAACATTTCATGAAGCATAATAGATTTCACATTGCATGCCATTGTTTAAAACCAGGATGTTACCCACAGGTCTGAATGCTTTTCAAGGACCTGTAATGAGAAGGATGTGTCCTCTATTACTGCAGTGCTAGTGATGATTGTGTTAAAATGCTTTGCAGCGATGGCTTTGTGGAAAAACTAGGTTCACCTAGTTTATTAAGAACTTGGAAATAGTGTTTATTTATTGGTAAATATAACTTGTTACCGTCATATTGGTTTATTATTACCCACAAATTACTCATCTATAAAATGAAAGTGGTTTTATTTAAAAGTTTTTTGGTATATAGCCAAGGCTGTGAACTCTTTCAGACACCTACAGTAACCCAGGACTGTGTCTGTGCCTCCTGTACGGTCTTCTCTCCACGCCTGAACCACACTGAACATTTCCAGCTGTGAGAATGAGTCTGATGCAAAACATCACCAGCCTTATGAAACATATTTGGAAGGAAAATATACAGACCTGATTCTCTGGACATTTTCCAGAGCTCGTATGTGAAAATAGATTAAATGATTCCAACACATCTGCTCACCTCTAGTTCAGCTGTAGTTACAGTTATTTAGGGACTGCACTGACTGCATTAGGCAGAAGACTGAGGTTACCTCTGTGGTCTGGATTTTCTTTCTTTCTTTTTTTTAAATTTAATATAATATTTTTCATTTATTTTTGGAAAACTGCTGTATAGTATCTGATGTTCCATATTTGCGTGATCCTCACTAATTTAGTGATTATGCTAAACAGTAATCTGGAATTATTTTCATAAATTTTAAACAAAGTAAACAAAAAGTGACAGGCTGAGCACTGCTCTGTATGAAACTGTTTGTCAGTAACGGCTGCACTGCATTCTGTTCACCACTCAGACAACCATCAGAAACCAATTTCAATGTATGGGTTGTTAACAAACCAGTATACTGGAAAAATATTTTTCTAAAGGTTTCTAAATAATCCTTAAGTAGTTTCCTCATAAAATCATAAAAATTGTTTGCATGTATGTATTCAAGTACAGAAGAAGTATTGCCTAAAAACACCCCATAATATCTAATACTTATGCCATATCATAATTTTTTTTTCTCCCCTAGGAAGGATCGACTTCTCTTTGCAAGACATCCACTGCTCTTAACTTCTAAGAGAGCTTGTTTTTTTCCACAAATAAATCAAGAAACAACACCAAGAGGAATATACCACAATGTTGAAATCAGGAGAGATTAAATGTGAGGATACGGAGTGCGAAAATTCCACTCCCCAGGAAACACCCTTGGCTGTTCCCTACACTAACACATCTGACAGACAAACACAGAACAATACAGACAAAGAGAAAATCTCCTATCTCTGCTCAGAATGTGGGAAGAGTTTTAATCAGTTCCGTAATCTTCAAACACACATGCGCATTCACAAAGGAGAGAAACCGTACCAGTGCTCAGAGTGTGGGCAAAGTTTTACTGTACGGAGTAATCTCCAAACACACCAGCGCATTCACACTGGGGAGAAACCGTATTCCTGCTCAGAATGTGGTCAGTGTTTTACTCAACAGAGTTCTCTCAAAAAACACCAGCGCACTCACACAGGAGAGAAACCATATTTCTGTTTAGAGTGTGGGCAAAGTTTTACTCAGCAGAGTTCTCTGAAAGCACACCACCGCATTCACACAGGAGAGAAACCGTATCAGTGTTCAGTGTGTTGGCAGAGTTTTACTGTACGGAGTAATCTCCAAAAACATCTGGTCATTCACACAGGAGAGAAACCATATTCCTGCTCTGAGTGTGGGCAAACTTTTACTCAGCAGAGTTCTTTGAAAGCACACCAGCGCATTCACACAGGAGAGAAACCATATTCCTGTTTAGAGTGTGGGAAAAAATTTATTCATCATAATTCTCTGAAAACACACCACCGCATTCACACAGGAGAGAAACCGTATTCCTGCACAGAGTGTGGGAAGAGTTTTACTAATCAGATTTCTCTGAAAACACACCAGCGCATTCACACGGGAGAGAAGCCGTATTCCTGCTCAGAGTGTGGGAAGAGTTTTAATCAACTCCGTAACCTTCAAAGACACCAGCGCATTCACACAGGAGAGAAACCGTATCAGTGCTCAGAGTGTGGACAGAGTTTTACTGAACAGAGTAATCTGGGAACACACCAGCGCATTCACACAGGAGAGAAACCGTATTACTGCTCAGAGTGTGGGATGAATTTTACTAGACTGAGTCATCTTCAGAAACACCAGCGCATTCACACAGGAGAGAAACCGTATCAGTGCTCAGAGTGTGGGAAGATTTTTACTCAAGGGAAGAGTCTCCAAAGCCATCAGTGTATTCCTGCAAAGGAAAAGCAGGACCATGGCACAGACTGTGTGGTACTTCCAGAGGTCTGGATTTAAAGATGCATACATGTGTTTAGAAAGAGCAAAATACTTTCTGATCTGTTTGTGCTGCTGGCTGGAAACTTTGTAGAGTATCAGGTTTGTTTAATTTAAGGGTTTTTTTTCTTTTTCTGATACACATAGATATAATTGTGTTAATTACTAAAATGAAGTACATGATTCAAAATAAAGTAGGCACGGCGTACCTATGGATTCAGTTTTCCACAATTCACCATGTTTAGGAAATAGGAAATTAAAATGTCAAAAAATGAACAACTTCATACATTTTAAATGATGTGCCGTTCAGAGTAGTGTAACGAACTAATCTCACTGGTCCTTCTCCGTGTGTGTTTGAAGTTTTTAAGTGTTACCAACAGCAGCTAATGTAGTAGCCATCTTGGGTTTCAAATCAATTAATGTAATATTACATTGCTGTATTATTCGGATAAGCTTTCATTAACATGGCCACAAAACTCAAAATTAGTGATGGCAGAGATTCTGCGACAACAAAAAGAAGTCGTGAAACAAACCCTCATAAAAATTCTCTTCTTTATACAATAAAGAAAAGAGGTCATATTTTCCATTATTTTTCCCCTTTATTGTTAGTTGTTGTTAATCTGATATTGTATTCAATTAAAATAAACTAGGTTTTGTTTTATCCACAATTTCAGGGGTTCAAGTCTTATGCCCTGTATTCATTAATTCATTCATTGTCTGTAACCGCTTATCCAGTTTAGGGTTGCACTGGGTCCAGAGCCTACCCAGAATCACTGGGCGCAATGCCCCATATACATTACCTAAAAAATAATAATAATAATAATTTTATATATATATATATATATATATATATATATATACACACACCCCTTTGGATTTTTCCCTTCCTGTTGCTTAAATAAATGAAATGATATCTTAAGTTATTACTGTAACCGCTATGTTCAGTGTTGGGTCTGAACACTGAAGCCTTCCTGGAATCACTGGACACAAGAGAGGAACACGCCCAAGTGGGGCACATGGGATCATGGTCAATGTAATTTGGCATTTTTTAAGGAATAATCTGCATAAATAAATAAATCCTTATTTATTGTCAGAGTAGTAGTCACTAAGTCACTATTGAAAACATATTAAAACTCAGCTATAGTTCACCCAAAGGCATGCGGAAGATTCCAGTCTCAAGTAGAATATGTTTTTTTGGTCTGAAGAAACTCAAATGGAGTATTTTGGACATCAGACGCTATTTAGGCCATCCCTGCTGTAAAACATGGGGGTGATAGCTTCATGTTTTGGAGATCCTGGGAGGCTTTTAAAGGTAAATTGTGAAATTAATAAAGAAATAAACAGGGAAATCCAGGAGGACAACCTGTCTCAGTTTGCACAAGAACTACAACCTGGGGGAAGGATTTTTATTTATGTATTTTATTTTATTTATTTAATTGACATTAATCTGTAGTAATCTATTTCACTTTACATTAAAGATTTGAATGTAAATTATTTTGTAAAAATATACAAATATATTGATTTATTCCATCTACAAACCCAATACAAAGGGGAAATATCCAAGGTGGTATATACTTTTTGTAGACCATGTTGCACATGTGTACTGTATTGAGTTTCCTTAAATTTGAATTGTGAAATGTTTTGGGATTTGGAGACTTATGTGATGGAAATACATTTTGTAACATTCTTTTTCTGACCCTTTACAAAACAGATTGATCTGATGACTGGAATAATCTGATAATTGTGAGCATGTTGGAAGAGTTTTAGCCTTTAGCCATTTTGTTCCCCATATTTTGGGAAATACTCACATTTAGTTGTGAAAAGTGTCCAGCCTGTAGACACAGTGAGATGGCAATTCTCTAAACTTCTCAGCATGACTGTAGTTGGAGTTCAAAGTGTATCTGTCTGCAACTTTGGGTATGACCACATTATCTGTTTAGACTCTTTCTATTTTACATTGGGCACATGGCTTGAGTGCTGACCCTTTAATACTTGATTATCATTTCAGCTCTCAAACACTGTGTTAACTTTTAAAGTCAGAGTCTGAATGTAGTCTTTTTATAAACCGTATGAAAACATTAACTGTTACCTGAAGACAATTAAGTCTAACACTTTCCCTGTTGTAGTATTTTTCCAGATACCACTGAATGGAAGCCAGAACTGTGACCAGCCGTAGGTTCAGGTAAACGCTGATGTCACAGGAATTTCCCCCAGGTCACAAATCACTCCATCACCAAAGATAGGAAATTTGTGTTATATAATATAAATAAATATTTTTTTAAATGGCACTTAGAGCTACATCTCTGTAGAGAACTACTTCACAACTACAGAAATCACAAGACCATCAGGATCATTGTATCTGTGTTTACACATGTATTTAACTGGGACTGACACTGAATAAAATCTGTATCCTCCAGACATATTTCCTCATTTTCTGCTGAAAAACTCCAGTATGCAGATAATTAGAATTTTCACCAGAGGATCTAATATTAAACTCTTAGCAGGTTAGCCTCCAATGTATTTCTCTGCTATGACTTAACACACATACCATACACAAGCTTCAGTCTTATTCCACGTCTGATCTACTTCAGTGTGTAAGGCTACAAGCAAAATCCATACTCTTCTGTCTCAGTTCCCCCAGGAACAAGGCAAATAATGTAATCCCGTTGCCTCGTGCTCTGAGAGTGAAACACATTATTGGAAGATGTTTGATTGTTCTGGCTTAAAGTTGAATGAATTAGTTCTTCATCTGTAAATGAGAGGATGTTTCCACACCACTGAAAACGAGGCTGACTCTCAAAGCTCCCTACGCACTAAACACTAGGGAGGCAGCCCGAGACTCTGGGCTCTGTTTACAAAAGATGTGGATGAATAGGTCTGGGTTCCTCATTAATCGTTCTATACGTTTAATGTTTACATGGTTTTGAAAGAAAAGTACACAATGTTAACGTCTTGATAAGAGTAAAGCTTTCAAAATGGTGGCAGCTACTCACGATGACCGCATCCCTGTGGCTATTGTCCAATCAGGGAGCGGTTGTTATGAAATTACAGCCAATCGTGTGTGAGGGGGCGGGTGTTGTGGAGCCGTCTGTGTGTGAGGGAGGAGCAGAAGGAGAGCTGTGTTCTGCAGAGAAATGAGGAGCTGTTTTTATAGAAGGTAAAGATCCGTTTACGCCGTGTTTTACTGAAGGTAAATGTGTTTCTATTGTGTTTACTGAAGGTAAAGCTCATTTTACACTGTGTTTTACTGTGTGAGACCTCCACTGTTTACACTGTGTTTACTGAAGGTAAAGCTCCTTTTACACTGTGTTTTACTGTGTGAGACCTCTGCTGTTTACACTGTGTTTACTGAAGGAAAAGCTCCATTTACACTGTGTTTATTGAAGGTAAAGCTACATTTACACTGTGTTTACTGAAGGTAAAGCTCCTTTTACACTGTGTGAGACCTCCACTGTTTACACTGTGTTTACTGAAGGTAAAGCTCCTTTTACACTGTTTTACTGAAGGTAAAGCTCAGTTTACTCTGTTCCACTGTTTACACTGTGTTTACTTAAGGTAAAGGTTATCTTCTAATGCATTGATTGCTGCTTGTCTGTCAGTACATTATTCTGCAGTAAGTTCTCAAACATCTCTTCAGTGTTAAGTTCCACTGATCTATAGCCCTTTGTTGGGGTTCTACAGTGGGGTAATGTCTCTTCCCCAAATTCTAAGCAGGGCATGGTGAGCTTTTTATTTTGCTCTGATGTTGTTTAGCTTGTCATTTCTGCTTTATGTATAGTAAAACCTTATTAAAATTGGGTCACTATTTTAAAATTTGAAATATATCTTCATTTTCCTTTTCTTTTCCAGAAAAGAGAAACTTCAGTTTGTAAGACTGCTTGTGCACCTGGTCTCCAAGACTTCTCCAAGTTCAACTTTACTTCAACAAATACAGGAGGAAACATCACCAAATGGATTATACCCCAATGTTGAAATCAGGAGAGATTAAATGTGAGGATATGGAGTGTGGAAGCTCCAGTTCTGAGGAAATATCCTCAGCTGCTCCCAACACTAACACATCTGACAGAAAAACACAGAAGAGTACAGACGAGACAATATTTGTCTGCCCAATCTGTGGAAAGAGTTTTATTTATCACAGTTTTCTCCAAAGACACCAACGTATTCACACAAAAGAGAAACGGTATCAGTGTTCAGAATGTGGGAAGAGTTTTACTCAACTCAGTCATCTCAAAGAACACCAGCGCATTCACACTGGAGAGAAACCGTATCAGTGTTCAGAGTGTGGGAAGAGTTTTACTAAGGTTCTTACTCTCAAAAATCACCAGCGCACACACACTGGAGAGAAACCGTTTTCCTGCTCAGAGTGTGGGAAGTGTTTTAGTAGGATTGATTGTCTCAAAACACACCAACGTGTTCACACTGCAGACAAACCGTATTACTGTTTAGACTGTGGGATGAGCTTTATGACCCAGATGAATCTCCAAGAACACCAGCACATTCACACAAAAGAGAAACCTCATCACTGCTCAGAGTGTGGGAAGAGTTTTACTCAGATCAGTCATCTCAAAGATCACCAGCGCATTCACACTGGAGAGAAACCGTATCAGTGTTCAGAGTGTGGGAAGAGTTTTAAAAAAGCTTTTACTCTCAAAAATCACCAGCGCACGCACACTGGAGAGAAACCATTTTCTTGCTCAGAGTGTGGGAAGTGTTTTAATAGGATTGATAATCTCAAAACACACCAACGCATTCACACTGCAGAGAAACTGTATTACTGTTCAGACTGTGGGATGAATTTTAAGACCCAGATGAATCTCCAAGAACACCAGCGCATTCATGTGAAAGAGAAAAAGAAACACTCAGAGTGTGGGAATATTATTATGATTGATAATCTCAAAAATCACCAGCGCACCCACACAGTAGAGAAACCATATTCCTGCACAGAGTGTGGGTTGTGTTTTAATAGGATTGATATTCTCAAAACACACCGGCGCGTTCACACTGCAGAGAAACTGCATAACTGTTCAGACTGTGGAATTAGTTTTAAGACACTGGGTAATCTCCAAGAACACCAATGCATTCACATGACAGAGAAATCACATCACTGTTCAAAGTGTGATAAGAGTTTTACTCAACTCACTCATCTCAAAGATCACCAGCGCACCCACACTGGGGAAAAACCGTATCAATGTTCAGAGTGTGGAAAGAGTTTTATTAAGATTGATAATCTCAAAAAACACCAGCAGACTCACAGTGGAGAGAAATCGTTTTACTGTTCAGAGTGTGGGATGAATTTTAAGACACAGAAAAATCTCCAAGATCACCAGCGCATTCACACTGGAGAAAAACTGCATCAGTGTTCAGAGTGTGGGAAGAGATTTACTAGATTGAGTGATCTTAAAGCACACCAGCGCATTCACACTGGAGAGAAACCGTATTCTTGCTCAGAGTGTGGGAAGAGATGTACTAGATTAAGTGATCTCAAAATTCACCTGCGCATTCACACCGGAGAGAAACCGTATCGGTGCTTAGAGTGTGGGAGACGGTTTAATCAATTGGGTAATCTCCAAGCGCACCAGCGCATTCACACAGGAGAGAAACCGTATTACTGTTCAGAGTGTGGGATGAATTTTAGAACAATGAAGAATCTCCAAATTCACCAGCTCAATCACATCAGAGAGAAACCATATTTATAGAGCATCTATGAAACTGAATTTCCCCACTGGGACTAATAAAGGATTATCAAATCTATATGTCACATCACTGTGGTTACACACACCAAAGGACAGAAAACTGAGGGGCAGAGTCCGTGTTCATTGTAAATGCTGCAAAAACACAAATGTCTAAAATGGAGAAGACCTGTTTAAAACTGACTTAAGGAAAAAAGATTAATGGAGAATTCAGGGCTGTGTTTTTTTTATTTTTTTTAAATGATGAATCTTCAATTGTCTTTCAGTATTGACAGTGGTTTATTGTAGAAACATGGACACTCATAGGGCCTTTCCACCAACGAGGAACCAGAGCCTTTATAGTTCACCAACTAAATTTGGCACCGTTTGGCATGTTTCCACTCAAATAAACTGGTTCGCAAAGGAGATAAGTTTATTCCCAACTGGAACCAAAGAAGAGTAGGTTTTTCAGCGTGAACCGTGACATTGTCTGTGGGCGTGTAGATGGTTAGTAACGAAAGAGCTCAGAGCCTCAAATACTGCGTCATCGCACAGTGGAGGTGGACAGGGTCATTTTCAATGTTTAATATAAGTAAAAAATAAAACAGGAACGCGCTCCGTTTTTTGTGTTTAATGTGTTAGGTGCGGTAAAATGCGCGTTTCTCAGAGCCATGGCTCTTGGTTGCGTTTCTCTTCACATGCTCAGCAGGACGGCTCTGCACTCTGCAATGTTTTCTAACGTATTATATCTCACTCTGGTCTGACTCCATGGTAAACAAAGAATAAACAATGACCCTTGTCGCAACCCGATTTGCGCAGCCTACTTGATTTGGACAGTGCAGGCGCTGGCCTTCACGCATGTAGCTTATAGCAGCAAAGGAACTATTTTCCAAAACAAAGAGTGAGTAACTTTGTGTGTTTAAACATGAGTTAGCCTTTCTTCACTGTCCTTTACAGTTTTAAACAACTGGAGAACATGCAAAGTATGTTTATTGACAACTGACCATATCCATGTTGAGGTAGTCTTTTGTTTAAACAAAACATAATGAATAATGATGTGGGACACACATGACGTTCAACCAAAGAGGGCAGTGTCTCTGTACAGTTAAAGTCGAAGAGGAAATTATTATAATATCGGAGCTCTCAGTAAAGTGTTCACAAGTATGGTGTTCTGCGCATGTGCCGTCCAAATCAGGCAGGGGCGTAAATCGGGTTGTAACAACTCTAAGAGTTTATCTTTGGCTCTGCCGCCGTATTCAGCCACAGCGACGCCCCACGCTGATGACGTAATCCTGGTTTCTCTCTAAAAGTGTAGAAATGCAGCTGATTCACTTGAAAGAATCAAGGTCTCAATCAGGAATGAAACCTGTTCAAGAACCAGTTCTTTTGGTGGAAAAGCACTATCAAAGGACCCTTATCATGTTTATGATTTTCCATTGTGAAATATCTTTTTAAATCGGGAAAATATATGGCAAAATCTAAAATGGTTCTAAACAGCACCAAAAAGGATTCCTCTGCTATTACAAACAAAGTGACAATAGCAGAATGTTTCTTGTTGATGTATTGAACCATTTCCAAAAAGTGCTCTAAAGAACCTTGTAAATACACCTTTTTCATGGATCTGTTAAATCCTTTCATGATGCAAAGCATCTTTTAAGCTTTCAAATGTTCATTTTTTTAGTTTCCCTCTGTTGAGAGATGCCCATTTTAATCTTTCTTAAATTCTAAGCTGTCATTTTCACTCAGTGTGTTTCCTAATAGTAACAGAGTGTGAATATTATGTTTTGATATTTGAATGAAAATAAACCGCTAAAATTTTATTGATTACAGTGCCTTTTTCTGTTGCATGGAAAGAGAGATAAAGGACAGTCAGAAATGTGAGCAACTGTAGGTTCAGGTTAACACTGGTGTCACAGGAATTTCTGAAATCTATCTTATTAAAAATCAAACAAGTGCACTTCCACCTACAGCATTGTGGATTGTGGACAATGTATCTTAACAAAAAGTCTCCTCAGTTCCCAAACACTTAAACAATGTCGGTAAAATTAAAGGTGAGGGAACTCCAGTGTGAAACTGTCCTCAATTTTTGGAGGCATCAGTTTCGAATGTGTTTAGAACGCAAAATTTTTTCGATTGTTCAATAATAAAATTTGAAATGAACATTTCAGTTACGTCCTTGACAAAAATCTCTGTGCTTCTTTCAGAACATGCAGCACTTCTCCCAAAATACTGTAGTTATTATGCTTTTTATTTTATTTATTTATTTATTTATTTTTGCACAGAAAAAGTAAACAGGTTAAATGGAGATCCTGCTTTGTAGAACACACTTCATGACAGAATCCTTTATTAAACCTGTTTCTGTTCCTCAGAGATGTCTGTCTGAAATATAGTGATGTACATATGTTCCATCGTCATCATCATCATCATCATCATCATCTTTTCCGCTTTTCCATTTCAGGGTCGCGGTGGCAATATGGCAACCAAAGAAGCCCAGACGTCTCTGTCCCTCACAACATCCACAAATTCCTCCTGGGGGATCCCAAGGCGTTCCCAGGCCAGCCGGGATATATAAGCCCTCCAGCGTGTCCTGGATCTACCCCGGGGCCTCCTTCCAGTTGGACATGCATAGTATACCTCCAATGGGAGGCGTCCAGGAGGCATCCTGATCAGATGCCCGAACCACCTCAACTGATTCGTCTCAATGCGATGGAGCAGCGATTCTACTCCATGCTCCTCCCTAGTCACGGAGAGTACGCCCAGCAACCCATCTGAGAAAGCTCATTCGGTCGCTTGTATCCGCGATCTTGTTCTTTCGGTTATTACCCAGAGCTCATGACCATAGGTGAGAGTGGGGATGTAGACTGACCGGTAAATTGAGAGCTTTGCTTTATGACTCAGCTCTCTCTTCACCACAACGGTGTGGTACATTACTGCAGACGCTGTACCTATTCTACGGTCAATCTCACTATCCCTGTTCCCCTCACTCGTGAACAAGAACCCGAGATACTTGGGGCAGGTTTTCTCCCCTTACCTGAAGGGAGTATGCCATCTGTTTCCGGGAGATAACCATTACCTCAGACTTGGAGGTGCTGATCCTCATACCGACCGCTTCACACTCAGCTGCAAACTGCTCAAGTGAACACTAGAGACCTCCGTGTGAAGAAGCCAGAATAACAACATCGTCCGCAAAAAGCAGAGATGCCACCTCCCGAGCTCCTCGACGGACCCCTCCTGTCCCAGGCTATGCCGCGCCACCCTGTCCATGAATATCAGGAACAGGAGTGGAGATAAGGCACAGCCCTCACTGAGTCCAATGCCCACACTGAACAAGCTTGACTTACTACCAAAGATGCGAACACAACTCTCAGGGAACATGGTCATATGCCTTCTCCAAATCCACAAAGCATGTGTAGAGTGGAGTAGCAAATTCCCATGCCCCCTCAATCATCTGTGAAAAAGTAAAGAGTTTGTCCATAGTTCCCCAGCCAGGACGAAATCCGCATTATTCCTCCAAAATCCTAGGTTCGACTATTGGATGGATTCTCCTTTCCAGCACCTTGGCATAGACTTTCCCTGGGAGGCTGGGAAGTGTAATGCCACGATAATTGGCACACTTTCTCTGGTCCCCTTTTTTGAAAAGAGTAACCACCACCCCGGTTTGCCAATCCAAAGGCACCGTTCCCGAGTATATTGTATAGGCGTGTCATCCAAGACCACCGGGTTCTTGGGTTCCGCCATAACAGGCACTGACAAGATTTTGATCACAGCTACATGCAGCTGCTTCCACGATGGAGGTCCGGAACAGTGTCCATTCAGACCCCATTCCCCCTACCTCTGGAACATGTGAGACGTTCTCTTGGAGGTGAGAGTTGAAATCCATCCGGACAGAGTCATCTGTCAGCTTTTCCCAGCATACCCTCACTATGCATTTTGGTTTAACAGATCTGTCCGGCAGCTTTCCCCGCCATCGGATCCAACTCACCACCAGATGGTGATCGGTTGACAGCTCAGCCCCTTTCTTTACCAGAGTGTCCAAAACAAAGCAATCTTATGTTCGAACATGGTGTTCATTATGGACAAACCATGACTAGCAAGTCCAACAACATCACACCACTAGGGTTTAGATCAGGCAGGCCATTCCTCCCACTCACTCCTCTCCAGGTTTCCCAGTCATTGCCAATGTGAGCAATAGAGTCCCCTCTAGAACTCCACTCACTGCCTCCAAGAAGGATGAATACTCTGAGCTGCTGTTCGGTGCATACGCTCACACAACAGTCAAAGTTTTCCTCTCTGCAAGCCAGAGCCGCATTGAGGTGACCCTCTGGTTTACTGGGACAAACTCCAGCTGTACAGTCGCCAGCCGGGGACTTGTGAATATCCCCACACTCGCCCGGCGCCTCTCACCTTGTGCAACTCCTGAGTATGAGAGAGACCAACCCCTATCGAGGAGTTTGGTTCCAGAGCCCACACTGTGTGTAGAGGTGAGCCCAACTAGCTGGTATCTAGCTGGTATCTCTCAACCTCACACCAGCTCTGGCTCTTTCCCTCCCAGTGAAGTTATGTTCCACATACCAAGAACCAGTTTGCGCTGACAAATTTCACGTTGCCAGGGGCCCCTTCGCCCCCGCTCTGTGCCCGATAGGCATTGCACCGCACCCCTACTCTGGAAGTTGCGGGTGATGAGCCCACATGATCCTCCCACATTGCCATTTCGGGCTGAGCCCGGCCGGGCTATGTGGGTTGCCCGGCCACCAGGCGCTCGACGTCGGACACTACCCCCAGGCCTGGCTCCAGGGGTAGGTCCCGGTAACACTCTCCCGGGCAGGGTACACTGAGTTTTAATGGATTTAATCATATGGATGCTTTTGGATCATGTTTGTCTGGATCTTCACTCCAGACCTGTTTGCCATGGGAGACCCTACTAGGAGCTAATGGCTCCCGACAACATATCCCTGGAAGTCATGAGACCACACAAGCCCATCTGCCATGACAAGGCCCTGATCCAGGAAGGGCTACATATGTTCCAAAACTGGAAATTCATGTTTTGCTTTAAGCTACAGCTGCCCACCATGAGCAGCACCCAGCTAGCAAGATAGATCTGGGCTGATTCTGGCTCAGGCTGGCTGCCATCTTGGCATGAATGCAGCACGCTGCATCTGGCCCAATTCCGGCGGCACATTGGCACTGTAGGCTGGCGCGGTGATTTACATTGCAGTTAGCACACTACACTGATCAGAGCATTTTATTAAATGCTGCGTATTTCGTATGTGGCCCACATCTAAAAATAAAAGACAATACTGGTAACTGTGTGGAAAACGATGTAATAAATGTTAAATAAACAGAATCATATTTTTAACTTGTTAAATGCCATACAGTTATAAGTAAGTTTGTTAATATTGTAATATTTTCGAATATTGATGTAACGACTGGGACATGAACGACAGAAATAATTATGATAAATAGGGTTAATAAGGAGACAGTGCTGTGCAAAAGGGAGGAGATTGTTATTTAAGTTTTTGAAGACGACTGGACTGGAACGACAGCTTTAAAATGAATGAACTCTGAATGAGAAAGGTGGCAGAAGAGAACCGCTGTAAAAACACAGAAAAAGAAGAAGACAATGAAGATTGGGAACAGCTTCATCACTTAAGTATTTCAATTTAACCAAAAATTTTTGGATGCATAAGTGTTTTGGTATCACCCAAATGTAGTTAACATCTTTAATGTTATGTACATTACTCTATCAATTGCTGTACGTTACTCAATCAAATGTTACATACATAATATGGAACAGTTTTTTCAAATGACAAACTTTAGTTAGGCTAACCTGTTTAACTTTAGCTAGGCTAACCTGTTTAACTTTAGCTAGCTCCTTTTCTCCCCCCACATAAAAAATACTTAAATGATATGACAATCGCTTTTAAATGAGCATTTTAATTTGAGTAATTATGTGGTTTGATGTGAGCATTTTTGTGGGGTTTTTATGTCACACAGAACAGCTTCCCTTAGTATAAGAAATAAAATAAAAAATAAAACTGCTTAAACACTTTAAGAAGGCATAAGGTACTAGCTAAGTAGATTAAAATACATTCTCAATCTCAGTGCTGGTTTTTGGTGTAATATAATGTTTTAAATATAATTCCACGTACAATAATTCTTTGTTAGGGAGTAGCACTGATGTTGAGCTAGTGATTAATGGGTTGAAGGAGGTTATATTGAAAAAGATAGAAGTTTCAAATTTATTGAGAGGAAAAAAGAAACAAAAGCATGTGAAGTAGTTGTGAAGTTAGATAAGTTTTTCAAAATTAGGTGAATATAACTAATTCATTTTCTTTATGTAATTATGTAAAGATGGACTGCACCAAGAAAATTAGTGGGGCAGTGAAAAATGCAGGTGGGCAGTGAAAAATGCAGGTGGGGCAGTGAGAAATGCAGGGGGGCAGTGAAAAATGCAGGTGGGCAGTGAGAAATGCAAGGGAGGGCTGTGAAAATGCAGGGGGGCAGTGAGAAATGCAGGGGGGCAATGAGAAATGCAGGTGGGCAATGAGAAATGCAGATAGGAGGTTTAGCATCAGTTGTAGCATAATCGATTGTCTAACCGTTTGTACTATAACCTGATAATCTTTTACATTTGAAGTTCTGTAGTTACAGTTTTTCATTATAGATTTTTAAAGAAAATATATTGAAGAGAACAGAACATGTACATAATCTCTATATGTTAAATTATAGAGCTGGAATTCAACAAGGAGTACAACTGAGGAGACTACACTCGAGTGTTCTTTCACTACACTGCAAGTCCTGATATCATTGTTGAGGGCAGTGAGGTGTTGACAAAACGTGACAACACAACAGAGGCTTGCAAACTGTTGATGGAACTGATGTATGCCATGAATCTGAGCCTAAGTTACAACAAACCTATATATATATATATATATATATATATATATATATATATATATATATATATAATTATTATTATTATTATTTATTTTTTAACTTTTTAACTTAACCTACTGGTGAAATATTTATTTTTGTATTTTAGGCATTTTCTTATTTGGCCTAAATTACATAATTATAAAGAAAGGTCTGAATGTAAAAGGCAGCTTTTAAGGTGTAAAACCAATTATGTTTCTTTGAAAAACAGTATTCGAATGTTAATTGGATTTAGGAAATCATGACACTGATTTCAAATGCTAGCTACAAATGTATTTTCTTTTTATTGATTTTATGTACTGTTTGTAGACATTTCAATTGCTGTATGTTTACATTTTTTTGGTTGTATGAAAAGCACAATTACTGATCTCATTGCATTGAATGTATGTACACTGTCAGAAATGTTGTCACTGTGGTGGTATCCTAAAGGGCACATATTTGTACTTAATAAGGGAACATAATTGTATTATAATTGTAGATTTTAAAATCTCCAGGACTTGTTTTTTTGTTATATGACATATTTCTATAATAAAAGATTACAAACATGTATCTCTCAGGGAGAAGAGAATGTAATGTAAGTGTAAGTGTAATTTTTTTTTGAGAGTGTAAGTTGTAATGTAATAAAGCAGTAATTTCTCCATGAACCTGATTGTATCCTTCTTTGAGGGAAGGGTTGGGGGGTGGGTGGAGGTGTATAGAAATAAAATATTACAACCAGTAATGAGCCAGATCTGGGCTCTTATGGCGTGCTTCTGGCTCAAACTTGGTTGCGGTCTGGTTATTGCGATTTAGTTATGGCTTGCCAGACTAGGGCCTCAGCCACAACACGCGGCCGAGATTTTTCCTGACTCAGACCAGAACTATCGGTCCGCTCTACGGCCGTACATCACAGCCGACACAATGCCAACTCCACGTGTCATAATCTGCCCGAGTGTTTTTGTTCTGGCATGCATGATTCGGCCCGAGTGTGGCAGCTGGTAGCAATTTTGCTAGCTGGGTAGGAACTGATAGAACTGGAGAACAATCTGAACTTGAAGAAAATATTCATATAGTTACAGCCATAAATCAACAACTGTTTCAGATCTGTGGCCTCCACTTTTCAGCCCTTCTCTTGTTAGCTATTCAGAAAAGTTAAGTGATTATAACAGCTTCACTGAGAATGGAGAGCTCAGCGAGGGTGAATAGCAACTCTATTAGCATGAATTAGCAGAATATTAGCATGCAGGAAGATCTCTGGACAAAAACCTCAGGAAGGAATTCAGATTCACCCTCATCACTAAGTTAGATACAGTATAAACTACTGCAGAACCTGTGCACTGTGTAGAGCAGATGTTCCCAAACAGTAGACCAGGGACCGGTTCACAATTCACAATTTACACACAAATTATTGTGTGAGCTCACAAATCATCATGCCAAAATAATCTCTCGGTTTTGGCTTAATGCTGAATAAAGAAGCTCTCCTTGTCTGAAAACGTGAGCTGTTTCTGCACCCTACGTTGGGAGTATGGGTTGGGATGCAGCCCAAACCTCTACTCTGTTTACAGATGTAAGGAGAATGAGTGGGTCAGGGTTCCTCATTTATATTTATTTAATTTCATCATCTAAATGAGAACTAAATGTTCTGGAAGGAACAATGAATGACTGCAAATCTCCCAGTGTGTGTTTGTGTGTTCATGAGAAATAAGAAAGTCACGGTGATGTCACAGGAACTGAACCCTGAGAGCAAGGAGACGGCGGACCACTGTTGTCCCACTGAGGGCAAAGTTGGAGGTCCACTAGTGTTTTACACAGCGTTTTCTGTGCGGACCACTGCTAATTAAACAGAATTTTATACAAAATGCCACATTTTAGCACTTTTCCATTCACAGTCCAATTTACAATTTTCCCCTTCATTAGGTTCTTTTTGTTATTGTTTATAAATAAGATTAGTAAATAATTTTAATCAGCACAGTGTCAACATTTTTATCATTTAATCATTTTATATCAGGCTTATACTCATTATTATATCTCTCATAGTTGTTGGTAATATTTGTATTAGCTTGTTTTCCAGAATAAAAGTCTCTGTGAATGTAAAATCTGTTTGAGGAGATTATAAATGAGTTATATCCTGTACAGGACAGTAATCTGAGTGGTCCGTGGTCTGAGTGGTCTACAGTCAGTGGCGTGACAGTCTTTTTATGACAGTGGACTGATATATGCTCGCTGTCTGGGAAGCATGAAAACGTCTTTGTAGCTGCTGTTCAATCAGAAATGACATGCAAACTGCAGTTGTCCAGTCAGGGAGCGGTTGGTCTGATGTTACAGTCAATCGTGTGTGAAGGGGCTGGTGTTGTGGAGCGGTCTGTGTGTGAAGAAAGAGCAGAAGGTGAGAAATTGGGAGCTGTTTTTAACTGAATGTAAATATTAATTTACGCCGTGTTATTGATGATAAAAATCGATTTACTTTGATTTTTGCTGAAGGTACAGCTCCGTTTACACTGTTTTACTGTATGAGACCTCCACTGTTTGCACTGTGTTTACTGAAGGCAAAGCTCCGTTTACACTATGTTTTACTGTGTGAGACCTCCACTGTTTACACTGTGTTTACTGAAGGTGAAGCTCCTTTTACACTGTGTTTTACTGTGTGAGACCTCCAATGTTTACACTGTGTTTTACTGTGTGAGACCTCCACTGTTTACACTGTGTTTTACTGTGGGGGACCTCCACTGTTTACACTGTGACCTACTGAAGGTAAAGCTCAGTTTACACTGTGTTTTACTGTGCGAGTCCTCCACTGTTTACACTTTTTTTTTTACTGTGTGAGACCTCCGCTGTTTACACTGTGTTTTACTGTGTGAGACCTCCACTGTTTACACTGTGATTTACTAAAGGTAAAACTCAATTTACACTGTGTTTTACTGTGTGAGACCTCCGCTGTTTACACTGTGTTTACTGAAGGTAAAGCTGCGTTTATATTGTGTTTTACTGTGTGAGACCTCCATTGTTTACACTGTGTTTTACTGTGTGAGACCTCCACTGTTTACACTGTGTTTACTGAAGGTGAAGCTCCTTTTACACTGTGTTTTACTGTGTGAGACCTCCGCTGTTTACACTGTGTTTACTGAAGGTAAAGCTGCGTTTATATTGTGTTTTACTGTGTGAGACCTCCATTGTTTACACTGTGTTTTACTGTGTGAGACCTCCACTGTTTACACTGTGTTTACTGAAGGTGAAGCTCCTTTTACACTGTGTTTTACTGTGTGAGACCTCCAATGTTTACACTGTGTTTTACTGTGTGAGACCTCCACTGTTTACACTGTGTTTTACTGTGGGAGACCTCCACTGTTTACACTGTGACCTACTGAAGGTAAAGCTCAGTTTACACTGTGTTTTACTGTGTGAGACCTCCACTGTTTACACTTTTTTTTTACTTTGTGAGACGTCCACTATTTACACTGTGTTTACTGAAGGTAAAGCTCCGTTTCCACTGTGTTTATTGTGTGAGACCTCCGCTGTTTACACTGTGTTTACTGAAGGTAAAGCTGCGTTTATATTGTGTTTTACTGTGTGAGACCTCCAATGTTTACACTGTGTTTTACTGTGTGAGACTTCCACTGTTTACACTGTGATTCACTAAAGATAAAGCTCAGTTTACACTGTTTACTGAAGGCAAAGCTCCGTTTACACTGTGTTTTACTGTGTGAGACCTCTACTGTTTACACTGTGATTTACTAAAGGTAAAGCTCCATTTACACTGTGTTTACTGTGTGAGACCTCCAATGTTTACACTGTGTTTTACTGTGTGAGACCTCCACTGTTTACACTGTGTTTTACTGTGGGGGACCTCCACTGTTTACACTGTGACCTACTGAAGGTAAAGCTCAGTTTACACTGTGTTTTACTGTGCGAGTCCTCCACTGTTTACACTTTTTTTTTTACTGTGTGAGACCTCCGCTGTTTACACTGTGTTTACTGAAGGTAAAGCTGCGTTTATATTGTGTTTTACTGTGTGAGACCTCCATTGTTTACACTGTGTTTTACTGTGTGAGACCTCCACTGTTTACACTGTGATTTACTAAACGTAAAACTCAATTTACACTGTGTTTTACTGTGTGAGACCTCCACTGTTTACACTGTGTTTACTGAAGGTGAAGCTCCTTTTACACTGTGTTTTACTGTGTGAGACCTCCAATGTTTACACTGTGTTTTACTGTGTGAGACCTCCACTGTTTACACTGTGTTTTACTGTGGGAGACCTCCACTGTTTACACTGTGACCTACTGAAGGTAAAGCTCAGTTTACACTGTGTTTTACTGTGTGAGACCTCCACTGTTTACACTTTTTTTTTACTTTGTGAGACGTCCACTATTTACACTGTGTTTACTGAAGGTAAAGCTCCGTTTCCACTGTGTTTATTGTGTGAGACCTCCGCTGTTTACACTGTGTTTACTGAAGGTAAAGCTGCGTTTATATTGTGTTTTACTGTGTGAGACCTCCAATGTTTACACTGTGTTTTACTGTGTGAGACTTCCACTGTTTACACTGTGATTTACTAAAGATAAAGCTCAGTTTACACTGTTTACTGAAGGCAAAGCTCCGTTTACACTGTGTTTTACTGTGTGAGACCTCTACTGTTTACACTGTGATTTACTAAAGGTAAAGCTCCATTTACACTGTGTTTACTGTGTGAGACCTCCGCTGTTTACACTGTGATTACTAAAGGTAAAGCTGCTTTTACACTGTGTTTTACTGTGTGAGACCTCCAATGTTTACACTGTGTTTTACTGTGTGAGACCTCCGCTGTTTACACTGTGTTTACTGAAGGTAAAGCTCCGTTTACACTGTGTTTTACTGTTTGAGACCTCCACTGTTTACACTGTATTTCACTGTGTGAGACCTCCACTGTTTACACTGTGTTTACTAAAGGTAAAGCTGCTTTTACACTGTGTTTTACTGTGTGAGACCTCCAATATTTACACTGTGTGAGACCTCCGCTGTTTACACTGTGTTTCACTGTGTGAGATCTCCACTGTTTACACTGTGTTTACTGAAGGTAAAGCTCCGTTTACACTGTGTTTTACTGTGTGAGACCTCCACTGTTTACACTGTGTTTCACTGTGTGAGATCTCCACTGTTTACACTGTGTTTACTGAAGGTAAAGCTCCTTTTACACTGTGTTTTACGGTGTGAGACCTCCGCTGTTTACACTGTGTTTCACTGTGTGAGATCTCCACTGTTTACACTGTGTTTACTGAAGGTAAAGCTCCGTTTACACTGTGTTTTACTGTGTGAGACCTCCACTGTTTACACTGTGTTTCACTGTGTGAGATCTCCACTGTTTACACTGTGTTTACTGAAGGTAAAGCTCCTTTTACACTGTGTTTTACGGTGTGAGACCTCCGCTGTTTACACTGTGTTTTACTGTGTGAGAACTCCGCTGTTTACACTGTGTTTGCTGAAGGTAAAGCTCCTTTTACACTGTGTTTTACTGTGTGAGACCTCCACTGTTTACACTGTGTTTTACTGTGTGAGACCTCCGCTGTTTACACTGTGTTTACTGAAGGTAAAGCTCCATTAACACTGTGTTTTACTGTGTGAGACCTCCACTGTTTACACTGTGTTTCACTGTGTGAGATCTCCAGTGTTTACACTGTGTTTACTGAAGGTAAAGCTCCTTTTACACTGTGTTTTACGGTGTGAGACCTCCGCTGTTTACACTGTGTTTTACTGTGTGAGAACTCCGCTGTTTACACTGTGTTTACTGAAGGCAAAGCTCCGTTTACACTGTGTTTTACTGTGTGAGACCTCCACTGTTTACAATGTGATTTACTGAAGGTAAAGCTCCGTTTACACTGTGTTTACTGAAGGTAAAGCTCTGTTTACACTGTGTTTTACTGTGTGAGACCTCCGTTGTTTACACTGTGTTTACTGAAGGTAAAGCTCAGTTTACACTGTGTTTTACTGTGTGAGACCTCCACTGTTTACACTGTGACCTACTGAAGGTAAAGCTCAGTTTACACTGTGTTTTACTGTGTGAGACCTCCACTGTTTACACTGTGTTTTACTGTGTGAGATGTCCACTGTTTACACTGTGTTTACTGAAGGTAAAGCTCCATTTACACTGTGATTTACTGAAGGTAAAACTCCTTTTACACTGTGTTTTACTGTGTGAGACCTCCACTGTTTACACTGTGTTTACTGAAGGTAAAGCTCCGTTTACACTGTCTTTACTGTGTGAGACCTCCACTGTTGACTTTGTGTTTACTGAAGGTAGAGCTCTGTTTACACTGTGATTTACTGAAGGTAAAGGTCCGTTTACACTGTGTTTAACTGTGTAAGACCTCCACTGTTTACACTGTGTTTACTGAAGGTAAAGCTTCGTTTACACCGTGATTTACTGAAGGTAAAACTCCTTTTACACTGTGTTTTACTGTGTGAGACCTCCACTGTTTACACTGTGTTTACTGAAGGTAAAGCTCCGTTTACACTGTGATTTACTGAAGGTAAAACTCTTTTTACACTGTGTTTTACTGTGTGAGACCTCCACTGTTTACACTGTGTTTACTGAAGGTAAAGCTCCGTTTACACTGTCTTTACTGTGTGAGACCTCCACTGTTGACTTTGTGTTTACTGAAGGTAGAGCTCTGTTTACACTGTGATTTACTGAAGGTAAAGGTCCATTTACACTTTGTTTAACTGTGTAAGACCTCCACTGTTTACACTGTGTTTACTGAAGGTAAAGCTCCGTTTACACTGTGATTTACTGAAGGTAAAACTCTTTTTACACTGCGTTTTACTGTGTGAGACCTCCACTGTTTACACTGTGTTTACTGAAAGTAAAGCTCCGTTTACACTGTCTTTACTGTGTTAGATCTCTACTGTTGACATTTTGTTTACTGAAGGTAGAGCTCCGTTTACACTGTGATTTACTGAAGTTAAAGGTCCGTTTACACTGTGTTTTACTGTGTAAGACCTCCACTGTTTACACTGTGTTTTACTGTTTGAGACCTCCACTGTTTACACTGTGATTTACTGAATGTAAAGCTCCGTTTACACTGTGTTTATCGAAGGTAAAGCTCCTTTTACACTGTGTTTACTGTGCGAGACCTCCACTGTTTACATTGTGTTTACTTAAGGTAAAGCTCCTTTTACACTGTGTTTTACGGTGTGAGACCTCCGCTGTTTACACTGTGTTTTACTGTGTGAGAACTCCGCTGTTTACACTGTGTTTGCTGAAGGTAAAGCTCCTTTTACACTGTGTTTTACTGTGTGAGACCTCCACTGTTTACACTGTGATTTACTGAATGTAAAGCTCCGTTTACACTGTGTTTATCGAAGGTAAAGCTCCTTTTACACTGTGTTTACTGTGCGAGACCTCCACTGTTTACATTGTGTTTACTTAAGGTAAAGCTCCTTTTACACTGTGTTTTACGGTGTGAGACCTCCGCTGTTTACACTGTGTTTTACTGTGTGAGAACTCCGCTGTTTACACTGTGTTTGCTGAAGGTAAAGCTCCTTTTACACTGTGTTTTACTGTGTGAGACCTCCACTGTTTACACTGTGTTTTACTGTGTGAGACCTCCGCTGTTTACACTGTGTTTACTGAAGGTAAAGCTCCGTTAACACTGTGTTTTACTGTGTGAGACCTCCACTGTTTACACTGTGTTTCACTGTGTGAGATCTCCAGTGTTTACACTGTGTTTACTGAAGGTAAAGCTCCTTTTACACTGTGTTTTACGGTGTGAGACCTCCGCTGTTTACACTGTGTTTACTGTGTGAGAACTCCGCTGTTTACACTGTGTTTACTGAAGGCAAAGCTCCGTTTACACTGTGTTTTACTGTGTGAGACCTCCACTGTTTACAATGTGATTTACTGAAGGTAAAGCTCCATTTACACTGTGTTTACTGAAGGTAAAGCTCTGTTTACACTGTGTTTTACTGTGTGAGACCTCCGTTGTTTACACTGTGTTTACTGAAGGTAAAGCTCAGTTTACACTGTGTTTTACTGTTTGAGACCTCCACTGTTTACACTGTGACCTACTGAAGGTAAAGCTCAGTTTACACTGTGTTTTACTGTGTGAGACCTCCACTGTTTACACTGTGTTTTACTGTGTGAGATCTCCACTGTTTACACTGTGTTTACTGAAGGTAAAGCTCCGTTTACACTGTGATTTACTGAAGGTAAAACTCCTTTTACACTGTGTTTTACTGTGTGAGACCTCCACTGTTTACACTGTGTTTACTGAAGGTAAAGCTCCGTTTACACTGTCTTTACTGTGTGAGACCTCCACTGTTGACTTTGTGTTTACTGAAGGTAGAGCTCTGTTTACACTGTGATTTACTGAAGGTAAATGTCCGTTTACACTGTGTTTAACTGTGTAAGACCTCCACTGTTTACACTGTGTTTGCTGAAGGTAAAGCTCCGTTTACACCGTGATTTACTGAAGGTAAAACTCCTTTTACACTGTGTTTTACTGTGTGAGACCTCCACTGTTTACACTGTGTTTACTGAAGGTAAAGCTCCGTTTACACTGTGATTTACTGAAGGTAAAACTCCTTTTACACTGTGTTTTACTGTGTGAGACCTCCACTGTTTACACTGTGTTTACTGAAGGTAAAGCTCCGTTTACACTGTCTTTACTGTGTGAGACCTCCACTGTTGACTTTGTGTTTACTGAAGGTAGAGCTCTGTTTACACTGTGATTTACTGAAGGTAAAGGTCCATTTACACTTTGTTTAACTGTGTAAGACCTCCACTGTTTACACCGTGTTTACTGAAGGTAAAGCTCCGTTTACACTGTGATTTACTGAAGGTAAAACTCTTTTTACACTGCGTTTTACTGTGTGAGACCTCCACTGTTTACACTGTGTTTACTGAAAGTAAAGCTCCGTTTACACTGTCTTTACTGTGTTAGATCTCTACTGTTGACATTTTGTTTACTGAAGGTAGAGCTCCGTTTACACTGTGATTTACTGAAGTTAAAGGTCCGTTTACACTGTGTTTTACTGTGTAAGACCTCCACTGTTTACACTGTGTTTTACTGTTTGAGACCTCCACTGTTTACACTGTGATTTACTGAATGTAAAGCTCCGTTTACACTGTGTTTATCGAAGGTAAAGCTCCTTTTACACTGTGTTTACTGTGCGAGACCTCCACTGTTTACATTGTGTTTACTTAAGGTAAAGCTCCTTTTACACTGTGTTTTACGGTGTGAGACCTCCGCTGTTTACACTGTGTTTTACTGTGTGAGAACTCCGCTGTTTACACTGTGTTTGCTGAAGGTAAAGCTCCTTTTACACTGTGTTTTACTGTGTGAGACCTCCACTGTTTACACTGTGATTTACTGAATGTAAAGCTCCGTTTACACTGTGTTTATCGAAGGTAAAGCTCCTTTTACACTGTGTTTACTGTGCGAGACCTCCACTGTTTACATTGTGTTTACTTAAGGTAAAGCTCCTTTTACACTGTGTTTTACGGTGTGAGACCTCCGCTGTTTACACTGTGTTTTACTGTGTGAGAACTCCGCTGTTTACACTGTGTTTGCTGAAGGTAAAGCTCCTTTTACACTGTGTTTTACTGTGTGAGACCTCCACTGTTTACTCTGTGTTTTACTGTGTGAGACCTCCGCTGTTTACACTGTGTTTACTGAAGGTAAAGCTCCGTTAACACTGTGTTTTACTGTGTGAGACCTCCACTGTTTACACTGTGTTTCACTGTGTGAGATCTCCAGTGTTTACACTGTGTTTACTGAAGGTAAAGCTCCTTTTACACTGTGTTTTACGGTGTGAGACCGCTGTTTACACTGTGTTTACTGTGTGAGAACTCCGCTGTTTACACTGTGTTTACTGAAGGCAAAGCTCCGTTTACACTGTGTTTTACTGTGTGAGACCTCCACTGTTTACAATGTGATTTACTGAAGGTAAAGCTCCATTTACACTGTGTTTACTGAAGGTAAAGCTCTGTTTACACTGTGTTTTACTGTGTGAGACCTCCGTTGTTTACACTGTGTTTACTGAAGGTAAAGCTCAGTTTACACTGTGTTTTACTGTGTGAGACCTCCACTGTTTACACTGTGTCCTACTGAAGGTAAAGCTCAGTTTACACTGTGTTTTACTGTGTGAGACCTCCACTGTTTACACTGTGTTTTACTGTGTGAGACCTCCACTGTTTACACTGTGTTTACTGAAGGTAAAGCTCCGTTTACACTGTGATTTACTGAAGGTAAAACTCTTTTTACACTGCGTTTTACTGTGTGAGACCTCCACTGTTTACACTGTGTTTACTGAAAGTAAAGCTCCGTTTACACTGTCTTTACTGTGTTAGATCTCTACTGTTGACATTTTGTTTACTGAAGGTAGAGCTCCGTTTACACTGTGATTTACTGAAGTTAAAGGTCCGTTTACACTGTGTTTTACTGTGTAAGACCTCCACTGTTTACACTGTGTTTTACTGTTTGAGACCTCCACTGTTTACACTGTGATTTACTGAATGTAAAGCTCCGTTTACACTGTGTTTATCGAAGGTAAAGCTCCTTTTACACTGTGTTTACTGTGCGAGACCTCCACTGTTTACATTGTGTTTACTTAAGGTAAAGCTCCTTTTACACTGTGTTTTACTGTGTGAGACCTCCACTGTTTACACTGTGATTTACTGAATGTAAAGCTCCGTTTACACTGTGTTTATCGAAGGTAAAGCTCCTTTTACACTGTGTTTACTGTGCGAGACCTCCACTGTTTACATTGTGTTTACTTAAGGTAAAGCTCCTTTTACACTGTGTTTTACGGTGTGAGACCTCCGCTGTTTACACTGTGCTTTACTGTGTGAGAACTCCGCTGTTTACACTGTGTTTGCTGAAGGTAAAGCTCCTTTTACACTGTGTTTTACTGTGTGAGACCTCCACTGTTTACTCTGTGTTTTACTGTGTGAGACCTCCGCTGTTTACACTGTGTTTACTGAAGGTAAAGCTCCGTTAACACTGTGTTTTACTGTGTGAGACCTCCACTGTTTACACTGTGTTTCACTGTGTGAGATCTCCAGTGTTTACACTGTGTTTACTGAAGGTAAAGCTCCTTTTACACTGTGTTTTACGGTGTGAGACCGCTGTTTACACTGTGTTTACTGTGTGAGAACTCCGCTGTTTACACTGTGTTTACTGAAGGCAAAGCTCCGTTTACACTGTGTTTTACTGTGTGAGACCTCCACTGTTTACAATGTGATTTACTGAAGGTAAAGCTCCATTTACAATGTGTTTACTGAAGGTAAAGCTCTGTTTACACTCTGTTTTACTGTGTGAGACCTCCGTTGTTTACACTGTGTTTACTGAAGGTAAAGCTCAGTTTACACTGTGTTTTACTGTGTGAGACCTCCACTGTTTACACTGTGACCTACTGAAGGTAAAGCTCAGTTTACACTGTGTTTTACTGTGTGAGACCTCCACTGTTTACACTGTGTTTTACTGTGTGAGATCTCCACTGTTTACACTGTGTTTACTGAAGGTAAAGCTCCGTTTACACTGTGATTTACTGAAGGTAAAACTCCTTTTACACTGTGTTTTACTGTGTGAGACCTCCACTGTTTACACTGTGTTTACTGAAGGTAAAGCTCCGTTTACACTGTCTTTACTGTGTGAGACCTCCACTGTTGACTTTGTGTTTACTGAAGGTAGAGCTCTGTTTACACTGTGATTTACTGAAGGTAAAGGTCCGTTTACACTGTGTTTAACTGTGTAAGACCTCCACTGTTTACACTGTGTTTACTGAAGGTAAAGCTCCGTTTACACCGTGATTTACTGAAGGTAAATCCCCTTTTACACTGTGTTTTACTGTGTGAGACCTCCACTGTTTACACTGTGTTTACTGAAGGTAAAGCTCCGTTTACACTGTGATTTACTGAAGGTAAAACTCCTTTTACACTGTGTTTTACTGTGTGAGACCTCCACTGTTTACACTGTGTTTACTGAAGGTAAAGCTCCGTTTACACTGTCTTTACTGTGTGAGACCTCCACTGTTGACTTTGTGTTTACTGAAGGTAGAGCTCTGTTTACACTGTGATTTACTGAAGGTAAAGATCCATTTACACTTTGTTTAACTGTGTAAGACCTCCACTGTTTACACCGTGTTTACTGAAGGTAAAGCTCCGTTTACACTGTGACTTACTGAAGGTAAAACTCTTTTTACACTGCGTTTTACTGTGTGAGACCTCCACTGTTTACACTGTGTTTACTGAAAGTAAAGCTCCGTTTACACTGTCTTTACTGTGTTAGATCTCTACTGTTGACATTTTGTTTACTGAAGGTAGAGCTCCGTTTACACTGTGATTTACTGAAGTTAAAGGTCCGTTTACACTGTGTTTTACTGTGTAAGACCTCCACTGTTTACACTGTGTTTTACTGTTTGAGACCTCCACTGTTTACACTGTGATTTACTGAATGTAAAGCTCCGTTTACACTGTGTTTATCGAAGGTAAAGCTCCTTTTACACTGTGTTTACTGTGCGAGACCTCCACTGTTTACATTGTGTTTACTTAAGGTAAAGCTCCTTTTACACTGTGTTTTACGGTGTGAGACCTCCGCTGTTTACACTGTGTTTTACTGTGTGAGAACTCCGCTGTTTACACTGTGTTTGCTGAAGGTAAAGCTCCTTTTACACTGTGTTTTACTGTGTGAGACCTCCACTGTTTACACTGTGATTTACTGAATGTAAAGCTCCGTTTACACTGTGTTTATCGAAGGTAAAGCTCCTTTTACACTGTGTTTACTGTGCGAGACCTCCACTGTTTACATTGTGTTTACTTAAGGTAAAGCTCCTTTTACACTGTGTTTTACGGTGTGAGACCTCCACTGTTTACACTGTGTTTTACTGTGTGAGAACTCCGCTGTTTACACTGTTTGCTGAAGGTAAAGCTCCTTTTACACTGTGTTTTACTGTGTGAGACCTCCACTGTTTACACTGTGTTTTACTGTGTGAGACCTCCGCTGTTTACACTGTGTTTACTGAAGGTAAAGCTCCGTTAACACTGTGTTTTACTGTGTGAGACCTCCACTGTTTACACTGTGTTTCACTGTGTGAGATCTCCAGTGTTTACACTGTGTTTACTGAAGGTAAAGCTCCTTTTACACTGTGTTTTACGGTGTGAGACCTCCGCTGTTTACACTGTGTTTACTGTGTGAGAACTCCGCTGTTTACACTGTGTTTACTGAAGGCAAAGCTCCGTTTACACTGTGTTTTACTGTGTGAGACCTCCACTGTTTACAATGTGATTTACTGAAGGTAAAGCTCCATTTACACTGTGTTTACTGAAGGTAAAGCTCTGTTTACACTGTGTTTTACTGTGTGAGACCTCCGTTGTTTACACTGTGTTTACTGAAGGTAAAGCTCAGTTTACACTGTGTTTTACTGTGTGAGACCTCCACTGTTTACACTGTGACCTACTGAAGGTAAAGCTCAGTTTACACTGTGTTTTACTGTGTGAGACCTCCACTGTTTACACTGTGTTTTACTGTGTGAGATCTCCACTGTTTACACTGTGTTTACTGAAGGTAAAGCTCCGTTTACACTGTGATTTACTGAAGGTAAAACTCCTTTTACACTGTGTTTTACTGTGTGAGACCTCCACTGTTTACACTGTGTTTACTGAAGGTAAAGCTCCGTTTACACTGTCTTTACTGTGTGAGACCTCCACTGTTGACTTTGTGTTTACTGAAGGTAGAGCTCTGTTTACACTGTGATTTACTGAAGGTAAAGGTCCGTTTACACTGTGTTTAACTGTGTAAGACCTCCACTGTTTACACTGTGTTTACTGAAGGTAAAGCTCCGTTTACACCGTGATTTACTGAAGGTAAAACTCCTTTTACACTGTGTTTTACTGTGTGAGACCTCCACTGTTTACACTGTGATTTACTGAAGGTAAAACTCCTTTTACACTGTGTTTTACTGTGTGAGACCTCCACTGTTTACACTGTGTTTACTGAAGGTAAAGCTCCGTTTACACTGTCTTTACTGTGTGAGACCTCCACTGTTGACTTTGTGTTTACTGAAGGTAGAGCTCTGTTTACACTGTGATTTACTGAAGGTAAAGGTCCATTTACAGTTTGTTTAACTGTGTAAGACCTACACTGTTTACACCGTGTTTACTGAAGGTAAAGCTCCGTTTACACTGTGATTTACTGAAGGTAAAACTCATTTTACACTGCGTTTTACTGTGTGAGACCTCCACTGTTTACACTGTGTTTACTGAAAGTAAAGCTCCGTTTACACTGTCTTTACTGTGTTAGATCTCTACTGTTGACATTTTGTTTACTGAAGGTAGAGCTCCGTTTACACTGTGATTTACTGAAGTTAAAGGTCCGTTTACACTGTGTTTTACTGTGTAAGACCTCCACTGTTTACACTGTGTTTTACTGTTTGAGACCTCCACTGTTTACACTGTGTATTACTGTGTGAGACCTCCACTGTTTACACTGTGATTTACTGAATGTAAAGCTCCGTTTACACTGTGTTTATCGAAGGTAAAGCTCCTTTTACACTGTGTTTACTGTGCGAGACCTCCACTGTTTACATTGTGTTTACTTAAGGTAAAGCTCCTTTTACACTGTGTTTACTTTGTGAGACCTAAACTGTTTACACTTGTTTTTTACTGAAGGTAAAGCTCTGTTTACACTGTGTTTACTGTGTGAGACCTCCACTGTTAATACTGTATTTACTGAAGGTAAAGGTCCGTTTACACTGTGATTTACTGAAGGTAAAACTCCATTTACACTGTGTTTTACTGTGTGAGACCTCCACTGTTTACACTGTGTTTACTGAAGGTAAAGCTCCGTTTACACTGTCTTTACTGTGTGAGACCTCCACTGTTGACTTTGTGTTTACTGAAGGTAGAGCTCTGTTTACACTGTGATTTACTGAAGGTAAAGGTCCGTTTACACTGTGTTTAACTGTGTAAGACCTCCACTGTTTACACTGTGTTTACTGAAGGTAAAGCTCCGTTTACACCGTGATTTACTGAAGGTAAAACTCCTTTTACACTGTGTTTTACTGTGTGAGACCTCCACTGTTTACACTGTGTTTACTGAAGGTAAAGCTCCGTTTACACTGTGATTTACTGAAGGTAAAACTCCTTTTACACTGTGTTTTACTGTGTGAGACCTCCACTGTTTACATTGTGTTTACTGAAGGTAAAGCTCCGTTTACACTGTCTTTACTGTGTGAGACCTCCACTGTTGACTTTGTGTTTACTGAAGGTAGAGCTCTGTTTACACTGTGATTTACTGAAGGTAAAGGTCCATTTACACTTTGTTTAACTGTGTAAGACCTCCACTGTTTACACCGTGTTTACTGAAGGTAAAGCTCCGTTTACACTGTGATTTACTGAAGGTAAAACTCTTTTTACACTGCGTTTTACTGTGTGAGACCTCCACTGTTTACACTGTGTTTACTGAAAGTAAAGCTCCGTTTACACTGTCTTTACTGTGTTAGATCTCTACTGTTGACATTTTGTTTACTGAAGGTAGAGCTCCGTTTACACTGTGATTTACTGAAGTTAAATGTCCGTTTACACTGTGTTTTACTGTGTAAGACCTCCACTGTTTACACTGTGTTTTACTGTTTGAGACCTCCACTGTTTACACTGTGTATTACTGTGTGAGACCTCCACTGTTTACACTGTGATTTACTGAATGTAAAGCTCCGTTTACACTGTGTTTATCGAAGGTAAAGCTCATTTTACACTGTGTTTACTGTGCGAGACCTCCACTGTTTACATTGTGTTTACTTAAGGTAAAGCTCCTTTTACACTGTGTTTACTTTGTGAGACCTAAACTGTTTACACTTGTTTTTTACTGAAGGTAAAGCTCTGTTTACACTGTGTTTACTGTGTGAGACCTCCACTGTTAATATTGTATTTACTGAAGGTAAAGGTCCGTTTACACTGTGATTTACTGAAGGTAAAACTCCATTTACACTGTGTTTTACTGTGTGAGACCTCCACTGTTTACACTGTGTTTACTGAAGGTAAAGCTCCGTTTACACTGTCTTTACTGTGTGAGACCTCCACTGTTGACTTTGTGTTTACTGAAGGTAGAGCTCTGTTTACACTGTGATTTACTGAAGGTAAAGGTCCGTTTACACTGTGTTTAACTGTGTAAGACCTCCACTGTTTACACTGTGTTTACTGAAGGTAAAGCTCCGTTTACACTGTGATTTACTGAAGGTAAAACTCCTTTTACACTGTGTTTTACTGTGTGAGACCTCCACTGTTTACACTGTGTTTACTGAAGGTAAAGCTCCGTTTACACTGTCTTTACTGTGTGAGACCTCCACTGTTGACTTTGTGTTTACTGAAGGTAGAGCTCTGTTTACACTGTGATTTACTGAAGTTAAAGGTCCGTTTACACTGTGTTTAACTGTGTAAGACCTCCACTGTTTACACTGTGTTTACTGAAGGTTAAGCTTCGTTTACACCGTGATTTACTGAAGGTAAAACTCCTTTTACACTGTGTTTTACTGTGTGAGACCTCCACTGTTTACACTGTGTTTACTGAAGGTAAAGCTCCGTTTACACTGTGATTTACTGAAGGTAAAACTCTTTTTACACTGTGTTTTACTGTGTGAGACCTCCACTGTTTACACTGTGTTTACTGAAGGTAAAGCTCCGTTTACACTGTGTTTAACTGTGTAAGACCTCCACTGTTTACACTGTGTTTACTGAAGGTAAAGCTCCGTTTACACTGTGATTTACTGAAGGTAAAACTCCTTTTACACTGTGTTTTACTGTGTGAGACCTCCACTGTTTACACTGTGTTTACTGAAGGTAAAGCTCCGTTTACACTGTCTTTACTGTGTGAGACCTCCACTGTTGACTTTGTGTTTACTGAAGGTAGAGCTCTGTTTACACTGTGATTTACTGAAGTTAAAGGTCCGTTTACACTGTGTTTAACTGTGTAAGACCTCCACTGTTTACACTGTGTTTACTGAAGGTAAAGCTTCGTTTACACCGTGATTTACTGAAGGTAAAACTCCTTTTACACTGTGTTTTACTGTGTGAGACCTCCACTGTTTACACTGTGTTTACTGAAGGTAAAGCTCCGTTTACACTGTGATTTACTGAAGGTAAAACTCTTTTTACACTGTGTTTTACTGTGTGAGACCTCCACTGTTTACACTGTGTTTACTGAAGGTAAAGCTCCGTTTACACTGTCTTTACTGTGTGAGACCTCCACTGTTGACTTTGTGTTTACTGAAGGTAGAGCTCTGTTTACACTGTGATTTACTGAAGGTAAAGGTCCGTTTACACTGTGTTTAACTGTGTAAGACCTCCACTGTTTACACTGTGTTTACTGAAGGTAAAGCTCCGTTTACACCGTGATTTACTGAAGGTAAAACTCCTTTTACACTGTGTTTTACTGTGTGAGACCTCCACTGTTTACACTGTGATTTACTGAAGGTAAAACTCCTTTTACACTGTGTTTTACTGTGTGAGACCTCCACTGTTTACACTGTGTTTACTGAAGGTAAAGCTCCGTTTACACTGTCTTTACTGTGTGAGACCTCCACTGTTGACTTTGTGTTTACTGAAGGTAGAGCTCTGTTTACACTGTGATTTACTGAAGGTAAAGGTCCATTTACACTTTGTTTAACTGTGTAAGACCTACACTGTTTACACCGTGTTTACTGAAGGTAAAGCTCCGTTTACACTGTGATTTACTGAAGGTAAAACTCATTTTACACTGCGTTTTACTGTGTGAGACCTCCACTGTTTACACTGTGTTTACTGAAAGTAAAGCTCCGTTTACACTGTCTTTACTGTGTTAGATCTCTACTGTTGACATTTTGTTTACTGAAGGTAGAGCTCCGTTTACACTGTGATTTACTGAAGTTAAAGGTCCGTTTACACTGTGTTTTACTGTGTAAGACCTCCACTGTTTACACTGTGTTTTACTGTTTGAGACCTCCACTGTTTACACTGTGTATTACTGTGTGAGACCTCCACTGTTTACACTGTGATTTACTGAATGTAAAGCTCCGTTTACACTGTGTTTATCGAAGGTAAAGCTCCTTTTACACTGTGTTTACTGTGCGAGACCTCCACTGTTTACATTGTGTTTACTTAAGGTAAAGCTCCTTTTACACTGTGTTTACTTTGTGAGACCTAAACTGTTTACACTTGTTTTTTACTGAAGGTAAAGCTCTGTTTACACTGTGTTTACTGTGTGAGACCAAGGTAAAGGTCCGTTTACACTGTGATTTACTGAAGGTAAAACTCCATTTACACTGTGTTTTACTGTGTGAGACCTCCACTGTTTACACTGTGTTTACTGAAGGTAAAGCTCCGTTTACACTGTCTTTACTGTGTGAGACCTCCACTGTTGACTTTGTGTTTACTGAAGGTAGAGCTCTGTTTACACTGTGATTTAATGAAGGTAAAGGTCCGTTTACACTGTGTTTAACTGTGTAAGACTTCCACTGTTTACACTGTGTTTACTGAAGGTAAAGCTCCGTTTACACCGTGATTTACTGAAGGTAAAACTCCTTTTACACTGTGTTTTACTGTGTGAGACCTCCACTGTTTACACTGTGTTTACTGAAGGTAAAGCTCCGTTTACACTGTGATTTACTGAAGGTAAAACTCCTTTTACACTGTGTTATACTGTGTGAGACCTCCACTGTTTACATTGTGTTTACTGAAGGTAAAGCTCCGTTTACACTGTCTTTACTGTGTGAGACCTCCACTGTTGACTTTGTGTTTACTGAAGGTAGAGCTCTGTTTACACTGTGATTTACTGAAGGTAAAGGTCCATTTACACTTTGTTTAACTGTGTAAGACCTCCACTGTTTACACCGTGTTTACTGAAGGTAAAGCTCCGTTTACACTGTGATTTACTGAAGGTAAAACTCTTTTTACACTGCGTTTTACTGTGTGAGACCTCCACTGTTTACACTGTGTTTACTGAAAGTAAAGCTCCGTTTACACTGTCTTTACTGTGTTAGATCTCTACTGTTGACATTTTGTTTACTGAAGGTAGAGCTCCGTTTACACTGTGATTTACTGAAGTTAAATGTCCGTTTACACTGTGTTTTACTGTGTAAGACCTCCACTGTTTACACTGTGTTTTACTGTTTGAGACCTCCACTGTTTACACTGTGTATTACTGTGTGAGACCTCCACTGTTTACACTGTGATTTACTGAATGTAAAGCTCCGTTTACACTGTGTTTATCGAAGGTAAAGCTCCTTTTACACTGTGTTTACTGTGCGAGACCTCCACTGTTTACATTGTGTTTACTTAAGGTAAAGCTCCTTTTACACTGTGTTTACTTTGTGAGACCTAAACTGTTTACACTTGTTTTTTACTGAAGGTAAAGCTCTGTTTACACTGTGTTTACTGTGTGAGACCTCCACTGTTAATATTGTATTTACTGAAGGTAAAGGTCCGTTTACACTGTGATTTACTGAAGGTAAAACTCCATTTACACTGTGTTTTACTGTGTGAGACCTCCACTGTTTACACTGTGTTTACTGAAGGTAAAGCTCCGTTTACACTGTCTTTACTGTGTGAGACCTCCACTGTTGACTTTGTGTTTACTGAAGGTAGAGCTCTGTTTACACTGTGATTTACTGAAGGTAAAGGTCCGTTTACACTGTGTTTAACTGTGTAAGACCTCCACTGTTTACACTGTGTTTACTGAAGGTAAAGCTCCGTTTACACTGTGATTTACTGAAGGTAAAACTCCTTTTACACTGTGTTTTACTGTGTGAGACCTCCACTGTTTACACTGTGTTTACTGAAGGTAAAGCTCCGTTTACACTGTCTTTACTGTGTGAGACCTCCACTGTTGACTTTGTGTTTACTGAAGGTAGAGCTCTGTTTACACTGTGATTTACTGAAGTTAAAGGTCCGTTTACACTGTGTTTAACTGTGTAAGACCTCCACTGTTTACACTGTGTTTACTGAAGGTAAAGCTTCGTTTACACCGTGATTTACTGAAGGTAAAACTCCTTTTACACTGTGTTTTACTGTGTGAGACCTCCACTGTTTACACTGTGTTTACTGAAGGTAAAGCTCCGTTTACACTGTGATTTACTGAAGGTAAAACTCTTTTTACACTGTGTTTTACTGTGTGAGACCTCCACTGTTTACACTGTGTTTACTGAAGGTAAAGCTCCGTTTACACTGTGTTTAACTGTGTAAGACCTCCACTGTTTACACTGTGTTTACTGAAGGTAAAGCTCCGTTTACACTGTGATTTACTGAAGGTAAAACTCCTTTTACACTGTGTTTTACTGTGTGAGACCTCCACTGTTTACACTGTGTTTACTGAAGGTAAAGCTCCGTTTACACTGTCTTTACTGTGTGAGACCTCCACTGTTGACTTTGTGTTTACTGAAGGTAGAGCTCTGTTTACACTGTGATTTACTGAAGTTAAAGGTCCGTTTACACTGTGTTTAACTGTGTAAGACCTCCACTGTTTACACTGTGTTTACTGAAGGTAAAGCTTCGTTTACACCGTGATTTACTGAAGGTAAAACTCCTTTTACACTGTGTTTTACTGTGTGAGACCTCCACTGTTTACACTGTGTTTACTGAAGGTAAAGCTCCGTTTACACTGTGATTTACTGAAGGTAAAACTCTTTTTACACTGTGTTTTACTGTGTGAGACCTCCACTGTTTACACTGTGTTTACTGAAGGTAAAGCTCCGTTTACACTGTCTTTACTGTGTGAGACCTCCACTGTTGACTTTGTGTTTACTGAAGGTAGAGCTCTGTTTACACTGTGATTTACTGAAGGTAAAGGTCCATTTACACTTTGTTTAACTGTGTAAGACCTCCACTGTTTACACTGTGTTTACTGAAGGTAAAGCTCCGTTTACACTGTGATTTACTGAAGGTAAAACTCTTTTTACACTGCGTTTTACTGTGTGAGACCTCCACTGTTTACACTGTGTTTACTGAAAGTAAAGCTCCGTTTACACTGTCTTTACTGTGTTAGATCTCTACTGTTGACATTTTGTTTACTGAAGGTAGAGCTCCGTTTACACTGTGATTTACTGAAGTTAAAGGTCCGTTTACACTGTGTTTTACTGTGTAAGACCTCCACTGTTTACACTGTGTTTTACTGTTTGAGACCTCCACTGTTTACACTGTGATTTACTGAATGTAAAGCTCCGTTTACACTGTGTTTATCGAAGGTAAAGCTCCTTTTACACTGTGTTTACTGTGCGAGACCTCCACTGTTTACATTGTGTTTACTTAAGGTAAAGCTCCTTTTACACTGTGTTTTACGGTGTGAGACCTCCGCTGTTTACACTGTGTTTTACTGTGTGAGAACTCCGCTGTTTACACTGTGTTTGCTGAAGGTAAAGCTCCTTTTACACTGTGTTTTACTGTGTGAGACCTCCACTGTTTACACTGTGATTTACTGAATGTAAAGCTCCGTTTACACTGTGTTTATCGAAGGTAAAGCTCCTTTTACACTGTGTTTACTGTGCGAGACCTCCACTGTTTACATTGTGTTTACTTAAGGTAAAGCTCCTTTTACACTGTGTTTTACGGTGTGAGACCTCCGCTGTTTACACTGTGTTTTACTGTGTGAGAACTCCGCTGTTTACACTGTGTTTGCTGAAGGTAAAGCTCCTTTTACACTGTGTTTTACTGTGTGAGACCTCCACTGTTTACACTGTGTTTTACTGTGTGAGACCTCCGCTGTTTACACTGTGTTTACTGAAGGTAAAGCTCCGTTAACACTGTGTTTTACTGTGTGAGACCTCCACTGTTTACACTGTGTTTCACTGTGTGAGATCTCCAGTGTTTACACTGTGTTTACTGAAGGTAAAGCTCCTTTTACACTGTGTTTTACGGTGTGAGACCTCCGCTGTTTACACTGTGTTTACTGTGTGAGAACGCCGCTGTTTACACTGTGTTTACTGAAGGCAAAGCTCCGTTTACACTGTGTTTTACTGTGTGAGACCTCCACTGTTTACAATGTGATTTACTGAAGGTAAAGCTCCATTTACACTGTGTTTACTGAAGGTAAAGCTCTGTTTACACTGTGTTTTACTGTGTGAGACCTCCGTTGTTTACACTGTGTTTACTGAAGGTAAAGCTCAGTTTACACTGTGTTTTACTGTGTGAGACCTCCACTGTTTACACTGTGACCTACTGAAGGTAAAGCTCAGTTTACACTGTGTTTTACTGTGTGAGACCTCCACTGTTTACACTGTGTTTTACTGTGTGAGATCTCCACTGTTTACACTGTGTTTACTGAAGGTAAAGCTCCGTTTACACTGTGATTTACTGAAGGTAAAACTCCTTTTACACTATGTTTTACTGTGTGAGACCTCCACTGTTTACACTGTGTTTACTGAAGGTAAAGCTCCGTTTACACTGTCTTTACTGTGTGAGACCTCCACTGTTGACTTTGTGTTTACTGAAGGTAGAGCTCTGTTTACACTGTGATTTACTGAAGGTAAATGTCCGTTTACACTGTGTTTAACTGTGTAAGACCTCCACTGTTTACACTGTGTTTGCTGAAGGTAAAGCTCCGTTTACACCGTGATTTACTGAAGGTAAAACTCCTTTTACACTGTGTTTTACTGTGTGAGACCTCCACTGTTTACACTGTGTTTACTGAAGGTAAAGCTCCGTTTACACTGTGATTTACTGAAGGTAAAACTCCTTTTACACTGTGTTTTACTGTGTGAGACCTCCACTGTTTACACTGTGCTTACTGAAGGTAAAGCTCCGTTTACACTGTCTTTACTGTGTGAGACCTCCACTGTTGACTTTGTGTTTACTGAAGGTAGAGCTCTGTTTACACTGTGATTTACTGAAGGTAAAGGTCCATTTACACTTTGTTTAACTGTGTAAGACCTCCACTGTTTACACCGTGTTTACTGAAGGTAAAGCTCCGTTTACACTGTGATTTACTGAAGGTAAAACTCTTTTTACACTGCGTTTTACTGTGTGAGACCTCCACTGTTTACACTGTGTTTACTGAAAGTAAAGCTCCGTTTACACTGTCTTTACTGTGTTAGATCTCTACTGTTGACATTTTGTTTACTGAAGGTAGAGCTCCGTTTACACTGTGATTTACTGAAGTTAAAGGTCCGTTTACACTGTGTTTTACTGTGTAAGACCTCCACTGTTTACACTGTGTTTTACTGTTTGAGACCTCCACTGTTTACACTGTGATTTACTGAATGTAAAGCTCCGTTTACACTGTGTTTATCGAAGGTAAAGCTCCTTTTACACTGTGTTTACTGTGCGAGACCTCCACTGTTTACATTGTGTTTACTTAAGGTAAAGCTCCTTTTACACTGTGTTTTACGGTGTGAGACCTCCGCTGTTTACACTGTGTTTTACTGTGTGAGAACTCCGCTGTTTACACTGTGTTTGCTGAAGGTAAAGCTCCTTTTACACTGTGTTTTACTGTGTGAGACCTCCACTGTTTACACTGTGATTTACTGAATGTAAAGCTCCGTTTACACTGTGTTTATCGAAGGTAAAGCTCCTTTTACACTGTGTTTACTGTGCGAGACCTCCACTGTTTACATTGTGTTTACTTAAGGTAAAGCTCCTTTTACACTGTGTTTTACGGTGTGAGACCTCCGCTGTTTACACTGTGTTTTACTGTGTGAGAACTCCGCTGTTTACACTGTGTTTGCTGAAGGTAAAGCTCCTTTTACACTGTGTTTTACTGTGTGAGACCTCCACTGTTTACACTGTGTTTTACTGTGTGAGACCTCCGCTGTTTACACTGTGTTTACTGAAGGTAAAGCTCCGTTAACACTGTGTTTTACTGTGTGAGACCTCCACTGTTTACACTGTGTTTCACTGTGTGAGATCTCCAGTGTTTACACTGTGTTTACTGAAGGTAAAGCTCCTTTTACACTGTGTTTTACGGTGTGAGACCTCCGCTGTTTACACTGTGTTTACTGTGTGAGAACTCCGCTGTTTACACTGTGTTTACTGAAGGCAAAGCTCCGTTTACACTGTGTTTTACTGTGTGAGACCTCCACTGTTTACAATGTGATTTACTGAAGGTAAAGCTCCATTTACACTGTGTTTACTGAAGGTAAAGCTCTGTTTACACTGTGTTTTACTGTGTGAGACCTCCGTTGTTTACACTGTGTTTACTGAAGTTAAAGCTCAGTTTACACTGTGTTTTACTGTGTGAGACCTCCACTGTTTACACTGTGACCTACTGAAGGTAAAGCTCAGTTTACACTGTGTTTTACTGTGTGAGACCTCCACTGTTTACACTGTGTTTTACTGTGTGGGTCTCCACTGTTTACACTGTGTTTACTGAAGATAAAGCTCCGTTTACACTGTGATTTACTGAAGGTAAAACTCCTTTTACACTGTGTTTTACTGTGTGAGACCTCCACTGTTTACACTGTGTTTACTGAAGGTAAAGCTCCGTTTACACTGTCTTTACTGTGTGAGACCTCCACTGTTGACTTTGTGTTTACTGAAGGTAGAGCTCTGTTTACACTGTGATTTACTGAAGGTAAAGGTCCGTTTACACTGTGTTTAACTGTGTAAGACCTCCACTGTTTACACTGTGTTTACTGAAGGTAAAGCTCCGTTTACACCGTGATTTACTGAAGGTAAAACTCCTTTTACACTGTGTTTTACTGTGTGAGACCTCCACTGTTTACACTGTGTTTACTGAAGGTAAAGCTCCGTTTACACTGTGATTTACTGAAGGTAAAACTCCTTTTACACTGTGTTTTACTGTGTGAGACCTCCACTGTTTACACTGTGTTTACTGAAGGTAAAGCTCCGTTTACACTGTCTTTACTGTGTGAGACCTCCACTGTTGACTTTGTGTTTACTGAAGGTAGAGCTCTGTTTACACTGTGATTTACTGAAGGTAAAGGTCCATTTACACTTTGTTTAACTGTGTAAGACCTACACTGTTTACACCGTGTTTACTGAAGGTAAAGCTCCGTTTACACTGTGATTTACTGAAGGTAAAACTCTTTTTACACTGCGTTTTACTGTGTGAGACCTCCACTGTTTACACTGTGTTTACTGAAAGTAAAGCTCCGTTTACACTGTCTTTACTGTGTTAGATCTCTACTGTTGACATTTTGTTTACTGAAGGTAGAGCTCCGTTTACACTGTGATTTACTGAAGTTAAAGGTCCGTTTACACTGTGTTTTACTGTGTAAGACCTCCACTGTTTACACTGTGTTTTACTGTTTGAGACCTCCACTGTTTACACTGTGTATTACTGTGTGAGACCTCCACTGTTTACACTGTGATTTACTGAATGTAAAGCTCCGTTTACACTGTGTTTATCGAAGGTAAAGCTCCTTTTACACTGTGTTTACTGTGCGAGACCTCCACTGTTTACATTGTGTTTACTTAAGGTAAAGCTCCTTTTACACTGTGTTTACTTTGTGAGACCTAAACTGTTTACACTTGTTTTTTACTGAAGGTAAAGCTCTGTTTACACTGTGTTTACTGTGTGAGACCTCCACTGTTAATACTGTATTTACTGAAGGTAAAGGTCCGTTTACACTGTGATTTACTGAAGGTAAAACTCCATTTACACTGTGTTTTACTGTGTGAGACCTCCACTGTTTACACTGTGTTTACTGAAGGTAAAGCTCCGTTTACACTGTCTTTACTGTGTGAGACCTCCACTGTTGACTTTGTGTTTACTGAAGGTAGAGCTCTGTTTACACTGTGATTTACTGAAGGTAAAGGTCCGTTTACACTGTGTTTAACTGTGTAAGACCTCCACTGTTTACACTGTGTTTACTGAAGGTAAAGCTCCGTTTACACCGTGATTTACTGAAGGTAAAACTCCTTTTACACTGTGTTTTACTGTGTGAGACCTCCACTGTTTACACTGTGTTTACTGAAGGTAAAGCTCCGTTTACACTGTGATTTACTGAAGGTAAAACTCCTTTTACACTGTGTTATACTGTGTGAGACCTCCACTGTTTACATTGTGTTTACTGAAGGTAAAGCTCCGTTTACACTGTCTTTACTGTGTGAGACCTCCACTGTTGACTTTGTGTTTACTGAAGGTAGAGCTCTGTTTACACTGTGATTTACTGAAGGTAAAGGTCCATTTACACTTTGTTTAACTGTGTAAGACCTCCACTGTTTACACCGTGTTTACTGAAGGTAAAGCTCCGTTTACACTGTGATTTACTGAAGGTAAAACTCTTTTTACACTGCGTTTTACTGTGTGAGACCTCCACTGTTTACACTGTGTTTACTGAAAGTAAAGCTCCGTTTACACTGTCTTTACTGTGTTAGATCTCTACTGTTGACATTTTGTTTACTGAAGGTAGAGCTCCGTTTACACTGTGATTTACTGAAGTTAAATGTCCGTTTACACTGTGTTTTACTGTGTAAGACCTCCACTGTTTACACTGTGTTTTACTGTTTGAGACCTCCACTGTTTACACTGTGTATTACTGTGTGAGACCTCCACTGTTTACACTGTGATTTACTGAATGTAAAGCTCCGTTTACACTGTGTTTATCGAAGGTAAAGCTCCTTTTACACTGTGTTTACTGTGCGAGACCTCCACTGTTTACATTGTGTTTACTTAAGGTAAAGCTCCTTTTACACTGTGTTTACTTTGTGAGACCTAAACTGTTTACACTTGTTTTTTACTGAAGGTAAAGCTCTGTTTACACTGTGTTTACTGTGTGAGACCTCCACTGTTAATATTGTATTTACTGAAGGTAAAGGTCCGTTTACACTGTGATTTACTGAAGGTAAAACTCCATTTACACTGTGTTTTACTGTGTGAGACCTCCACTGTTTACACTGTGTTTACTGAAGGTAAAGCTCCGTTTACACTGTCTTTACTGTGTGAGACCTCCACTGTTGACTTTGTGTTTACTGAAGGTAGAGCTCTGTTTACACTGTGATTTACTGAAGTTAAAGGTCCGTTTACACTGTGTTTAACTGTGTAAGACCTCCACTGTTTACACTGTGTTTACTGAAGGTAAAGCTTCGTTTACACCGTGATTTACTGAAGGTAAAACTCCTTTTACACTGTGTTTTACTGTGTGAGACCTCCACTGTTTACACTGTGTTTACTGAAGGTAAAGCTCCGTTTACACTGTGATTTACTGAAGGTAAAACTCTTTTTACACTGTGTTTTACTGTGTGAGACCTCCACTGTTTACACTGTGTTTACTGAAGGTAAAGCTCCGTTTACACTGTGTTTAACTGTGTAAGACCTCCACTGTTTACACTGTGTTTACTGAAGGTAAAGCTCCGTTTACACTGTGATTTACTGAAGGTAAAACTCCTTTTACACTGTGTTTTACTGTGTGAGACCTCCACTGTTTACACTGTGTTTACTGAAGGTAAAGCTCCGTTTACACTGTCTTTACTGTGTGAGACCTCCACTGTTGACTTTGTGTTTACTGAAGGTAGAGCTCTGTTTACACTGTGATTTACTGAAGTTAAAGGTCCGTTTACACTGTGTTTAACTGTGTAAGACCTCCACTGTTTACACTGTGTTTACTGAAGGTAAAGCTTCGTTTACACCGTGATTTACTGAAGGTAAAACTCCTTTTACACTGTGTTTTACTGTGTGAGACCTCCACTGTTTACACTGTGTTTACTGAAGGTAAAGCTCCGTTTACACTGTGATTTACTGAAGGTAAAACTCTTTTTACACTGTGTTTTACTGTGTGAGACCTCCACTGTTTACACTGTGTTTACTGAAGGTAAAGCTCCGTTTACACTGTCTTTACTGTGTGAGACCTCCACTGTTGACTTTGTGTTTACTGAAGGTAGAGCTCTGTTTACACTGTGATTTACTGAAGGTAAAGGTCCATTTACACTTTGTTTAACTGTGTAAGACCTCCACTGTTTACACTGTGTTTACTGAAGGTAAAGCTCCGTTTACACTGTGATTTACTGAAGGTAAAACTCTTTTTACACTGCGTTTTACTGTGTGAGACCTCCACTGTTTACACTGTGTTTACTGAAAGTAAAGCTCCGTTTACACTGTCTTTACTGTGTTAGATCTCTACTGTTGACATTTTGTTTACTGAAGGTAGAGCTCCGTTTACACTGTGATTTACTGAAGTTAAAGGTCCGTTTACACTGTGTTTTACTGTGTAAGACCTCCACTGTTTACACTGTGTTTTACTGTTTGAGACCTCCACTGTTTACACTGTGATTTACTGAATGTAAAGCTCCGTTTACACTGTGTTTATCGAAGGTAAAGCTCCTTTTACACTGTGTTTACTGTGCGAGACCTCCACTGTTTACATTGTGTTTACTTAAGGTAAAGCTCCTTTTACACTGTGTTTTACGGTGTGAGACCTCCGCTGTTTACACTGTGTTTTACTGTGTGAGAACTCCGCTGTTTACACTGTGTTTGCTGAAGGTAAAGCTCCTTTTACACTGTGTTTTACTGTGTGAGACCTCCACTGTTTACACTGTGATTTACTGAATGTAAAGCTCCGTTTACACTGTGTTTATCGAAGGTAAAGCTCCTTTTACACTGTGTTTACTGTGCGAGACCTCCACTGTTTACATTGTGTTTACTTAAGGTAAAGCTCCTTTTACACTGTGTTTTACGGTGTGAGACCTCCGCTGTTTACACTGTGTTTTACTGTGTGAGAACTCCGCTGTTTACACTGTGTTTGCTGAAGGTAAAGCTCCTTTTACACTGTGTTTTACTGTGTGAGACCTCCACTGTTTACACTGTGTTTTACTGTGTGAGACCTCCGCTGTTTACACTGTGTTTACTGAAGGTAAAGCTCCGTTAACACTGTGTTTTACTGTGTGAGACCTCCACTGTTTACACTGTGTTTCACTGTGTGAGATCTCCAGTGTTTACACTGTGTTTACTGAAGGTAAAGCTCCTTTTACACTGTGTTTTACGGTGTGAGACCTCCGCTGTTTACACTGTGTTTACTGTGTGAGAACGCCGCTGTTTACACTGTGTTTACTGAAGGCAAAGCTCCGTTTACACTGTGTTTTACTGTGTGAGACCTCCACTGTTTACAATGTGATTTACTGAAGGTAAAGCTCCATTTACACTGTGTTTACTGAAGGTAAAGCTCTGTTTACACTGTGTTTTACTGTGTGAGACCTCCGTTGTTTACACTGTGTTTACTGAAGGTAAAGCTCAGTTTACACTGTGTTTTACTGTGTGAGACCTCCACTGTTTACACTGTGACCTACTGAAGGTAAAGCTCAGTTTACACTGTGTTTTACTGTGTGAGACCTCCACTGTTTACACTGTGTTTTACTGTGTGAGATCTCCACTGTTTACACTGTGTTTACTGAAGGTAAAGCTCCGTTTACACTGTGATTTACTGAAGGTAAAACTCCTTTTACACTATGTTTTACTGTGTGAGACCTCCACTGTTTACACTGTGTTTACTGAAGGTAAAGCTCCGTTTACACTGTCTTTACTGTGTGAGACCTCCACTGTTGACTTTGTGTTTACTGAAGGTAGAGCTCTGTTTACACTGTGATTTACTGAAGGTAAATGTCCGTTTACACTGTGTTTAACTGTGTAAGACCTCCACTGTTTACACTGTGTTTGCTGAAGGTAAAGCTCCGTTTACACCGTGATTTACTGAAGGTAAAACTCCTTTTACACTGTGTTTTACTGTGTGAGACCTCCACTGTTTACACTGTGTTTACTGAAGGTAAAGCTCCGTTTACACTGTGATTTACTGAAGGTAAAACTCCTTTTACACTGTGTTTTACTGTGTGAGACCTCCACTGTTTACACTGTGCTTACTGAAGGTAAAGCTCCGTTTACACTGTCTTTACTGTGTGAGACCTCCACTGTTGACTTTGTGTTTACTGAAGGTAGAGCTCTGTTTACACTGTGATTTACTGAAGGTAAAGGTCCATTTACACTTTGTTTAACTGTGTAAGACCTCCACTGTTTACACCGTGTTTACTGAAGGTAAAGCTCCGTTTACACTGTGATTTACTGAAGGTAAAACTCTTTTTACACTGCGTTTTACTGTGTGAGACCTCCACTGTTTACACTGTGTTTACTGAAAGTAAAGCTCCGTTTACACTGTCTTTACTGTGTTAGATCTCTACTGTTGACATTTTGTTTACTGAAGGTAGAGCTCCGTTTACACTGTGATTTACTGAAGTTAAAGGTCCGTTTACACTGTGTTTTACTGTGTAAGACCTCCACTGTTTACACTGTGTTTTACTGTTTGAGACCTCCACTGTTTACACTGTGATTTACTGAATGTAAAGCTCCGTTTACACTGTGTTTATCGAAGGTAAAGCTCCTTTTACACTGTGTTTACTGTGCGAGACCTCCACTGTTTACATTGTGTTTACTTAAGGTAAAGCTCCTTTTACACTGTGTTTTACGGTGTGAGACCTCCGCTGTTTACACTGTGTTTTACTGTGTGAGAACTCCGCTGTTTACACTGTGTTTGCTGAAGGTAAAGCTCCTTTTACACTGTGTTTTACTGTGTGAGACCTCCACTGTTTACACTGTGATTTACTGAATGTAAAGCTCCGTTTACACTGTGTTTATCGAAGGTAAAGCTCCTTTTACACTGTGTTTACTGTGCGAGACCTCCACTGTTTACATTGTGTTTACTTAAGGTAAAGCTCCTTTTACACTGTGTTTTACGGTGTGAGACCTCCGCTGTTTACACTGTGTTTTACTGTGTGAGAACTCCGCTGTTTACACTGTGTTTGCTGAAGGTAAAGCTCCTTTTACACTGTGTTTTACTGTGTGAGACCTCCACTGTTTACACTGTGTTTTACTGTGTGAGACCTCCGCTGTTTACACTGTGTTTACTGAAGGTAAAGCTCCGTTAACACTGTGTTTTACTGTGTGAGACCTCCACTGTTTACACTGTGTTTCACTGTGTGAGATCTCCAGTGTTTACACTGTGTTTACTGAAGGTAAAGCTCCTTTTACACTGTGTTTTACGGTGTGAGACCTCCGCTGTTTACACTGTGTTTACTGTGTGAGAACTCCGCTGTTTACACTGTGTTTACTGAAGGCAAAGCTCCGTTTACACTGTGTTTTACTGTGTGAGACCTCCACTGTTTACAATGTGATTTACTGAAGGTAAAGCTCCATTTACACTGTGTTTACTGAAGGTAAAGCTCTGTTTACACTGTGTTTTACTGTGTGAGACCTCCGTTGTTTACACTGTGTTTACTGAAGTTAAAGCTCAGTTTACACTGTGTTTTACTGTGTGAGACCTCCACTGTTTACACTGTGACCTACTGAAGGTAAAGCTCAGTTTACACTGTGTTTTACTGTGTGAGACCTCCACTGTTTACACTGTGTTTTACTGTGTGGGTCTCCACTGTTTACACTGTGTTTACTGAAGATAAAGCTCCGTTTACACTGTGATTTACTGAAGGTAAAACTCCTTTTACACTGTGTTTTACTGTGTGAGACCTCCACTGTTTACACTGTGTTTACTGAAGGTAAAGCTCCGTTTACACTGTCTTTACTGTGTGAGACCTCCACTGTTGACTTTGTGTTTACTGAAGGTAGAGCTCTGTTTACACTGTGATTTACTGAAGGTAAAGGTCCGTTTACACTGTGTTTAACTGTGTAAGACCTCCACTGTTTACACTGTGTTTACTGAAGGTAAAGCTCCGTTTACACCGTGATTTACTGAAGGTAAAACTCCTTTTACACTGTGTTTTACTGTGTGAGACCTCCACTGTTTACACTGTGTTTACTGAAGGTAAAGCTCCGTTTACACTGTGATTTACTGAAGGTAAAACTCCTTTTACACTGTGTTTTACTGTGTGAGACCTCCACTGTTTACACTGTGTTTACTGAAGGTAAAGCTCCGTTTACACTGTCTTTACTGTGTGAGACCTCCACTGTTGACTTTGTGTTTACTGAAGGTAGAGCTCTGTTTACACTGTGATTTACTGAAGGTAAAGGTCCATTTACACTTTGTTTAACTGTGTAAGACCTACACTGTTTACACCGTGTTTACTGAAGGTAAAGCTCCGTTTACACTGTGATTTACTGAAGGTAAAACTCTTTTTACACTGCGTTTTACTGTGTGAGACCTCCACTGTTTACACTGTGTTTACTGAAAGTAAAGCTCCGTTTACACTGTCTTTACTGTGTTAGATCTCTACTGTTGACATTTTGTTTACTGAAGGTAGAGCTCCGTTTACACTGTGATTTACTGAAGTTAAAGGTCCGTTTACACTGTGTTTTACTGTGTAAGACCTCCACTGTTTACACTGTGTTTTACTGTTTGAGACCTCCACTGTTTACACTGTGTATTACTGTGTGAGACCTCCACTGTTTACACTGTGATTTACTGAATGTAAAGCTCCGTTTACACTGTGTTTATCGAAGGTAAAGCTCCTTTTACACTGTGTTTACTGTGCGAGACCTCCACTGTTTAAATTGTGTTTACTTAAGGTAAAGCTCCTTTTACACTGTGTTTACTTTGTGAGACCTAAACTGTTTACACTTGTTTTTTACTGAAGGTAAAGCTCTGTTTACACTGTGTTTACTGTGTGAGACCTCCACTGTTAATACTGTATTTACTGAAGGTAAAGGTCCGTTTACACTGTGATTTACTGAAGGTAAAACTCCATTTACACTGTGTTTTACTGTGTGAGACCTCCACTGTTTACACTGTGTTTACTGAAGGTAAAGCTCCGTTTACACTGTCTTTACTGTGTGAGACCTCCACTGTTGACTTTGTGTTTACTGAAGGTAGAGCTCTGTTAACACTGTGTTTTACTGTGTGAGACCTCCGCTGTTTACACTGTGTTTACTGAAGGTAAAGCTCCGTTAACACTGTGTTTTACTGTGTGAGACCTCCACTGTTTACACTGTGTTTCACTGTGTGAGATCTCCAGTGTTTACACTGTGTTTACTGAAGGTAAAGCTCCTTTTACACTGTGTTTTACGGTGTGAGACCTCCGCTGTTTACACTGTGTTTACTGTGTGAGAACTCCGCTGTTTACACTGTGTTTACTGAAGGCAAAGCTCCGTTTACACTGTGTTTTACTGTGTGAGACCTCCACTGTTTACAATGTGATTTACTGAAGGTAAAGCTCCATTTACACTGTGTTTACTGAAGGTAAAGCTCTGTTTACACTGTGTTTTACTGTGTGAGACCTCCGTTGTTTACACTGTGTTTACTGAAGTTAAAGCTCAGTTTACACTGTGTTTTACTGTGTGAGACCTCCACTGTTTACACTGTGACCTACTGAAGGTAAAGCTCAGTTTACACTGTGTTTTACTGTGTGAGACCTCCACTGTTTACACTGTGTTTTACTGTGTGGGTCTCCACTGTTTACACTGTGTTTACTGAAGGTAAAGCTCCGTTTACACTGTGATTTACTGAAGGTAAAACTCCTTTTACACTGTGTTTTACTGTGTGAGACCTCCACTGTTTACACTGTGTTTACTGAAGGTAAAGCTCCGTTTACACTGTCTTTACTGTGTGAGACCTCCACTGTTGACTTTGTGTTTACTGAAGGTAGAGCTCTGTTTACACTGTGATTTACTGAAGGTAAAGGTCCGTTTACACTGTGTTTAACTGTGTAAGACCTCCACTGTTTACACTGTGTTTACTGAAGGTAAAGCTTTGTTTACACCGTGATTTACTGAAGGTAAAACTCCTTTTACACTGTGTTTTACTGTGTGAGACCTCCACTGTTTACACTGTGTTTACTGAAGGTAAAGCTCCGTTTACACTGTGATTTACTGAAGGTAAAACTCCTTTTACACTGTGTTTTACTGTGTGAGACCTCCACTGTTTACACTGTGTTTACTGAAGGTAAAGCTCCGTTTACACTGTCTTTACTGTGTGAGACCTCCACTGTTGACTTTGTGTTTACTGAAGGTAGAGCTCTGTTTACACTGTGATTTACTGAAGGTAAAGGTCCATTTACACTTTGTTTAACTGTGTAAGACCTACACTGTTTACACCGTGTTTACTGAAGGTAAAGCTCCGTTTACACTGTGATTTACTGAAGGTAAAACTCTTTTTACACTGCGTTTTACTGTGTGAGACCTCCACTGTTTACACTGTGTTTACTGAAAGTAAAGCTCCGTTTACACTGTCTTTACTGTGTTAGATCTCTACTGTTGACATTTTGTTTACTGAAGGTAGAGCTCCGTTTACACTGTGATTTACTGAAGTTAAAGGTCCGTTTACACTGTGTTTTACTGTGTAAGACCTCCACTGTTTACACTGTGTTTTACTGTTTGAGACCTCCACTGTTTACACTGTGTATTACTGTGTGAGACCTCCACTGTTTACACTGTGATTTACTGAATGTAAAGCTCCGTTTACACTGTGTTTATCGAAGGTAAAGCTCCTTTTACACTGTGTTTACTGTGCGAGACCTCCACTGTTTACATTGTGTTTACTTAAGGTAAAGCTCCTTTTACACTGTGTTTACTTTGTGAGACCTAAACTGTTTACACTTGTTTTTTACTGAAGGTAAAGCTCTGTTTACACTGTGTTTACTGTGTGAGACCTCCACTGTTAATACTGTATTTACTGAAGGTAAAGGTCCGTTTACACTGTGATTTACTGAAGGTAAAACTCCATTTACACTGTGTTTTACTGTGTGAGACCTCCACTGTTTACACTGTGTTTACTGAAGGTAAAGCTCCGTTTACACTGTCTTTACTGTGTGAGACCTCCACTGTTGACTTTGTGTTTACTGAAGGTAGAGCTCTGTTTACACTGTGATTTACTGAAGGTAAAGGTCCGTTTACACTGTGTTTAACTGTGTAAGACCTCCACTGTTTACACTGTGTTCACTGAAGGTAAAGCTCCGTTTACACCGTGATTTACTGAAGGTAAAACTCCTTTTACACTGTGTTTTACTGTGTGAGACCTCCACTGTTTACACTGTGTTTACTGAAGGTAAAGCTCCGTTTACACTGTGATTTACTGAAGGTAAAACTCCTTTTACACTGTGTTTTACTGTGTGAGACCTCCACTGTTTACACTGTGTTTACTGAAGGTAAAGCTCCGTCTACACTGTCTTTACTGTGTGAGACCTCCACTGTTGACTTTGTGTTTACTGAAGGTAGAGCTCTGTTTACACTGTGATTTACTGAAGGTAAAGGTCCATTTACACTTTGTTTAACTGTGTAAGACCTCCACTGTTTACACCGTGTTTACTGAAGGTAAAGCTCCGTTTACACTGTGATTTACTGAAGGTAAAACTCTTTTTACACTGCGTTTTACTGTGTGAGACCTCCACTGTTTACACTGTGTTTACTGAAAGTAAAGCTCCGTTTACACTGTCTTTACTGTGTTAGATCTCTACTGTTGACATTTTGTTTACTGAAGGTAGAGCTCCGTTTACACTGTGATTTACTGAAGTTAAATGTCCGTTTACACTGTGTTTTACTGTGTAAGACCTCCACTGTTTACACTGTGTTTTACTGTTTGAGACCTCCACTGTTTACACTGTGTATTACTGTGTGAGACCTCCACTGTTTACACTGTGATTTACTGAATGTAAAGCTCCGTTTACACTGTGTTTATCGAAGGTAAAGCTCCTTTTACACTGTGTTTACTGTGCGAGACCTCCACTGTTTACATTGTGTTTACTTAAGGTAAAGCTCCTTTTACACTGTGTTTACTTTGTGAGACCTAAACTGTTTACACTTGTTTTTTACTGAAGGTAAAGCTCTGTTTACACTGTGTTTACTGTGTGAGACCTCCACTGTTAATACTGTATTTACTGAAGGTAAAGGTCCGTTTACACTGTGATTTACTGAAGGTAAAACTCCATTTACACTGTGTTTTACTGTGTGAGACCTCCACTGTTTACACTGTGTTTACTGAAGGTAAAGCTCCGTTTACACTGTCTTTACTGTGTGAGACCTCCACTGTTGACTTTGTGTTTACTGAAGGTAGAGCTCTGTTTACACTGTGATTTACTGAAGGTAAAGGTCCGTTTACACTGTGTTTAACTGTGTAAGACCTCCACTGTTTACACTGTGTTCACTGAAGGTAAAGCTCCGTTTACACCGTGATTTACTGAAGGTAAAACTCCTTTTACACTGTGTTTTACTGTGTGAGACCTCCACTGTTTACACTGTGTTTACTGAAGGTAAAGCTCCGTTTACACTGTGATTTACTGAAGGTAAAACTCCTTTTACACTGTGTTTTACTGTGTGAGACCTCCACTGTTTACACTGTGTTTACTGAAGGTAAAGCTCCGTCTACACTGTCTTTACTGTGTGAGACCTCCACTGTTGACTTTGTGTTTACTGAAGGTAGAGCTCTGTTTACACTGTGATTTACTGAAGGTAAAGGTCCATTTACACTTTGTTTAACTGTGTAAGACCTCCACTGTTTACACCGTGTTTACTGAAGGTAAAGCTCCGTTTACACTGTGATTTACTGAAGGTAAAACTCTTTTTACACTGCGTTTTACTGTGTGAGACCTCCACTGTTTACACTGTGTTTACTGAAAGTAAAGCTCCGTTTACACTGTCTTTACTGTGTTAGATCTCTACTGTTGACATTTTGTTTACTGAAGGTAGAGCTCCGTTTACACTGTGATTTACTGAAGTTAAATGTCCGTTTACACTGTGTTTTACTGTGTAAGACCTCCACTGTTTACACTGTGTTTTACTGTTTGAGACCTCCACTGTTTACACTGTGTATTACTGTGTGAGACCTCCACTGTTTACACTGTGATTTACTGAATGTAAAGCTCCGTTTACACTGTGTTTATCAAAGGTAAAGCTCCTTTTACACTGTGTTTACTGTGCGAGACCTCCACTGTTTACATTGTGTTTACTTAAGGTAAAGCTCCTTTTACACTGTGTTTACTTTGTGAGACCTAAACTGTTTACACTTGTTTTTTACTGAAGGTAAAGCTCTGTTTACACTGTGTTTACTGTGTGAGACCTCCACTGTTAATATTGTATTTACTGAAGGTAAAGGTCCGTTTACACTGTGATTTACTGAAGGTAAAACTCCATTTACACTGTGTTTTACTGTGTGAGACCTCCACTGTTTACACTGTGTTTACTGAAGGTAAAGCTCCGTTTACACTGTCTTTACTGTGTGAGACCTCCACTGTTGACTTTGTGTTTACTGAAGGTAGAGCTCTTTTTACACTGTGATTTACTGAAGGTAAAGGTCCGTTTACACTGTGTTTAACTGTGTAAGACCTCCACTGTTTACACTGTGTTTACTGAAGGTAAAGCTCCGTTTACACTGTGATTTACTGAAGGTAAAACTCCTTTTACACTGTGTTTTACTGTGTGAGACCTCCACTGTTTACACTGTGTTTACTGAAGGTAAAGCTCCGTTTACACTGTCTTTACTGTGTGAGACCTCCACTGTTGACTTTGTGTTTACTGAAGGTAGAGCTCTATTTACACTGTGATTTACTGAAGTTAAAGGTCCGTTTACACTGTGTTTAACTGTGTAAGACCTCCACTGTTTACACTGTGTTTACTGAAGGTAAAGCTTCGTTTACACCGTGATTTACTGAAGGTAAAACTCCTTTTACACTGTGTTTTACTGTGTGAGACCTCCACTGTTTACACTGTGTTTACTGAAGGTAAAGCTCCGTTTACACTGTGATTTACTGAAGGTAAAACTCTTTTTACACTGTGTTTTACTGTGTGAGACCTCCACTGTTTACACTGTGTTTACTGAAGGTAAAGCTCCGTTTACACTGTCTTTACTGTGTGAGACCTCCACTGTTGACTTTGTGTTTACTGAAGGTAGAGCTCTGTTTACACTGTGATTTACTGAAGGTAAAGGTCCATTTACACTTTGTTTAACTGTGTAAGACCTCCACTGTTTACACTGTGTTTACTGAAGGTAAAGCTCCGTTTACACTGTGATTTACTGAAGGTAAAACTCTTTTTACACTGCGTTTTACTGTGTGAGACCTCCACTGTTTATACTGTGTTTACTGAAAGTAAAGCTCCGTTTACACTGTCTTTACTGTGTTAGATCTCTACTGTTGACATTTTGTTTACTGAAGGTAGAGCTCCGTTTACACTGTGATCTACTGAAGTTAAAGGTCCGTTTACACTGTGTTTTACTGTGTAAGACCTCCACTGTTTACACTGTGTTTTACTGTTTGAGACCTCCACTGTTTACACTGTGATTTACTGAATGTAAAGCTCCGTTTACACTGTGTTTATCGAAGGTAAAGCTCCTTTTACACTGTGTTTACTGTGCGAGACCTCCACTGTTTACATTGTGTTTACTTAAGGTAAAGCTCCTTTTACACTGTGTTTTACGGTGTGAGACCTCCGCTGTTTACACTGTGTTTTACTGTGTGAGAACTCCGCTGTTTACACTGTGTTTGCTGAAGGTAAAGCTCCTTTTACACTGTGTTTTACTGTGTGAGACCTCCACTGTTTACACTGTGATTTACTGAATGTAAAGCTCCGTTTACACTGTGTTTATCGAAGGTAAAGCTCCTTTTACACTGTGTTTACTGTGCGAGACCTCCACTGTTTACATTGTGTTTACTTAAGGTAAAGCTCCTTTTACACTGTGTTTTACGGTGTGAGACCTCCGCTGTTTACACTGTGTTTTACTGTGTGAGAACTCCGCTGTTTACACTGTGTTTGCTGAAGGTAAAGCTCCTTTTACACTGTGTTTTACTGTGTGAGACCTCCACTGTTTACACTGTGTTTTACTGTGTGAGACCTCCGCTGTTTACACTGTGTTTACTGAAGGTAAAGCTCCGTTAACACTGTGTTTTACTGTGTGAGACCTCCACTGTTTACACTGTGTTTCACTGTGTGAGATCTCCAGTGTTTACACTGTGTTTACTGAAGGTAAAGCTCCTTTTACACTGTGTTTTACTGTGTGAGACCTCCACTGTTTACAATGTGATTTACTGAAGGTAAAGCTCCATTTACACTGTGTTTACTGAAGGTAAAGCTCTGTTTACACTGTGTTTTACTGTGTGAGACCTCCGTTGTTTACACTGTGTTTACTGAAGGTAAAGCTCAGTTTACACTGTGTTTTACTGTGTGAGACCTCCACTGTTTACACTGTGACCTACTGAAGGTAAAGCTCAGTTTACACTGTGTTTTACTGTGTGAGACCTCCACTGTTTACACTGTGTTTTACTGTGTGAGATCTCCACTGTTTACACTGTGTTTACTGAAGGTAAAGCTCCGTTTACACTGTGATTTACTGAAGGTAAAACTCCTTTTACACTATGTTTTACTGTGTGAGACCTCCACTGTTTACACTGTGTTTACTGAAGGTAAAGCTCCGTTTACACTGTCTTTACTGTGTGAGACCTCCACTGTTGACTTTGTGTTTACTGAAGGTAGAGCTCTGTTTACACTGTGATTTACTGAAGGTAAATGTCCGTTTACACTGTGTTTAACTGTGTAAGACCTCCACTGTTTACACTGTGTTTGCTGAAGGTAAAGCTCCGTTTACACCGTGATTTACTGAAGGTAAAACTCCTTTTACACTGTGTTTTACTGTGTGAGACCTCCACTGTTTACACTGTGTTTACTGAAGGTAAAGCTCCGTTTACACTGTGATTTACTGAAGGTAAAACTCCTTTTACACTGTGTTTTACTGTGTGAGACCTCCACTGTTTACACTGTGTTTACTGAAGGTAAAGCTCCGTTTACACTGTCTTTACTGTGTGAGACCTCCACTGTTGACTTTGTGTTTACTGAAGGTAGAGCTCTGTTTACACTGTGATTTACTGAAGGTAAAGGTCCATTTACACTTTGTTTAACTGTGTAAGACTTCCACTGTTTACACCGTGTTTACTGAAGGTAAAGCTCCGTTTACACTGTGATTTACTGAAGGTAAAACTCTTTTTACACTGCGTTTTACTGTGTGAGACCTCCACTGTTTACACTGTGTTTACTGAAAGTAAAGCTCCGTTTACACTGTCTTTACTGTGTTAGATCTCTACTGTTGACATTTTGTTTACTGAAGGTAGAGCTCCGTTTACACTGTGATTTACTGAAGTTAAAGGTCCGTTTACACTGTGTTTTACTGTGTAAGACCTCCACTGTTTACACTGTGTTTTACTGTTTGAGACCTCCACTGTTTACACTGTGATTTACTGAATGTAAAGCTCCGTTTACACTGTGTTTATCGAAGGTAAAGCTCCTTTTACACTGTGTTTACTGTGCGAGACCTCCACTGTTTACATTGTGTTTACTTAAGGTAAAGCTCCTTTTACACTGTGTTTTACGGTGTGAGACCTCCGCTGTTTACACTGTGTTTTACTGTGTGAGAACTCCGCTGTTTACACTGTGTTTGCTGAAGGTAAAGCTCCTTTTACACTGTGTTTTACTGTGTGAGACCTCCACTGTTTACACTGTGATTTACTGAATGTAAAGCTCCGTTTACACTGTGTTTATCGAAGGTAAAGCTCCTTTTACACTGTGTTTACTGTGCGAGACCTCCACTGTTTACATTGTGTTTACTTAAGGTAAAGCTCCTTTTACACTGTGTTTTACGGTGTGAGACCTCCGCTGTTTACACTGTGTTTTACTGTGTGAGAACTCCGCTGTTTACACTGTGTTTGCTGAAGGTAAAGCTCCTTTTACACTGTGTTTTACTGTGTGAGACCTCCACTGTTTACACTGTGTTTTACTGTGTGAGACCTCCGCTGTTTACACTGTGTTTACTGAAGGTAAAGCTCCGTTAACACTGTGTTTTACTGTGTGAGACCTCCACTGTTTACACTGTGTTTCACTGTGTGAGATCTCCAGTGTTTACACTGTGTTTACTGAAGGTAAAGCTCCTTTTACACTGTGTTTTACGGTGTGAGACCTCCGCTGTTTACACTGTGTTTACTGTGTGAGAACTCCGCTGTTTACACTGTGTTTACTGAAGGCAAAGCTCCGTTTACACTGTGTTTTACTGTGTGAGACCTCCACTGTTTACAATGTGATTTACTGAAGGTAAAGCTCCATTTACACTGTGTTTACTGAAGGTAAAGCTCTGTTTACACTGTGTTTTACTGTGTGAGACCTCCGTTGTTTACACTGTGTTTACTGAAGGTAAAGCTCAGTTTACACTGTGTTTTACTGTGTGAGACCTCCACTGTTTACACTGTGACCTACTGAAGGTAAAGCTCAGTTTACACTGTGTTTTACTGTGTGAGACCTCCACTGTTTACACTGTGTTTTACTGTGTGGGTCTCCACTGTTTACACTGTGTTTACTGAAGGTAAAGCTCCGTTTACACTGTGATTTACTGAAGGTAAAACTCCTATTATACTGTGTTTTACTGTGTGAGACCTCCACTGTTTACACTGTGTTTACTGAAGGTAAAGCTCCGTTTACACTGTCTTTACTGTGTGAGACCTCCACTGTTGACTTTGTGTTTACTGAAGGTAGAGCTCTGTTTACACTGTGATTTACTGAAGGTAAAGGTCCGTTTACACTGTGTTTAACTGTGTAAGACCTCCACTGTTTACACTGTGTTTACTGAAGGTAAAGCTCCGTTTACACCGTGATTTACTGAAGGTAAAACTCCTTTTACACTGTGTTTTACTGTGTGAGACCTCCACTGTTTACACTGTGTTTACTGAAGGTAAAGCTCCGTTTACACTGTGATTTACTGAAGGTAAAACTCCTTTTACACTGTGTTTTACTGTGTGAGACCTCCACTGTTTACACTGTGTTTACTGAAGGTAAAGCTCCGTTTACACTGTCTTTACTGTGTGAGACCTCCACTGTTGACTTTGTGTTTACTGAAGGTAGAGCTCTGTTTACACTGTGATTTACTGAAGGTAAAGGTCCATTTACACTTTAACTGTGTAAGACCTACACTGTTTACACCGTGTTTACTGAAGGTAAAGCTCCGTTTACACTGTGATTTACTGAAGGTAAAACTCTTTTTACACTGCGTTTTACTGTGTGAGACCTCCACTGTTTACACTGTGTTTACTGAAAGTAAAGCTCCGTTTACACTGTCTTTACTGTGTTAGATCTCTACTGTTGACATTTTGTTTACTGAAGGTAGAGCTCCGTTTACACTGTGATTTACTGAAGTTAAAGGTCCGTTTACACTGTGTTTTACTGTGTAAGACCTCCACTGTTTACACTGTGTTTTACTGTTTGAGACCTCCACTGTTTACACTGTGTATTACTGTGTGAGACCTCCACTGTTTACACTGTGATTTACTGAATGTAAAGCTCCGTTTACACTGTGTTTATCGAAGGTAAAGCTCCTTTTACACTGTGTTTACTGTGCGAGACCTCCACTGTTTACATTGTGTTTACTTAAGGTAAAGCTCCTTTTACACTGTGTTTACTTTGTGAGACCTAAACTGTTTACACTTGTTTTTTACTGAAGGTAAAGCTCTGTTTACACTGTGTTTACTGTGTGAGACCTCCACTGTTAATACTGTATTTACTGAAGGTAAAGGTCCGTTTACACTGTGATTTACTGAAGGTAAAACTCCATTTACACTGTGTTTTACTGTGTGAGACCTCCACTGTTTACACTGTGTTTACTGAAGGTAAAGCTCCGTTTACACTGTCTTTACTGTGTGAGACCTCCACTGTTGACTTTGTGTTTACTGAAGGTAGAGCTCTGTTTACACTGTGATTTACTGAAGGTAAAGGTCCGTTTACACTGTGTTTAACTGTGTAAGACCTCCACTGTTTACACTGTGTTCACTGAAGGTAAAGCTCCGTTTACACCGTGATTTACTGAAGGTAAAACTCCTTTTACACTGTGTTTTACTGTGTGAGACCTCCACTGTTTACACTGTGTTTACTGAAGGTAAAGCTCCGTTTACACTGTGATTTACTGAAGGTAAAACTCCTTTTACACTGTGTTTTACTGTGTGAGACCTCCACTGTTTACACTGTGTTTACTGAAGGTAAAGCTCCGTCTACACTGTCTTTACTGTGTGAGACCTCCACTGTTGACTTTGTGTTTACTGAAGGTAGAGCTCTGTTTACACTGTGATTTACTGAAGGTAAAGGTCCATTTACACTTTGTTTAACTGTGTAAGACCTCCACTGTTTACACCGTGTTTACTGAAGGTAAAGCTCCGTTTACACTGTGATTTACTGAAGGTAAAACTCTTTTTACACTGCGTTTTACTGTGTGAGACCTCCACTGTTTACACTGTGTTTACTGAAAGTAAAGCTCCGTTTACACTGTCTTTACTGTGTTAGATCTCTACTGTTGACATTTTGTTTACTGAAGGTAGAGCTCCGTTTACACTGTGATTTACTGAAGTTAAATGTCCGTTTACACTGTGTTTTACTGTGTAAGACCTCCACTGTTTACACTGTGTTTTACTGTTTGAGACCTCCACTGTTTACACTGTGATTTACTGAATGTAAAGCTCCGTTTACACTGTGTTTATCGAAGGTAAAGCTCCTTTTACACTGTGTTTACTGTGCGAGACCTCCACTGTTTACATTGTGTTTACTTAAGGTAAAGCTCCTTTTACACTGTGTTTACTTTGTGAGACCTAAACTGTTTACACTTGTTTTTTACTGAAGGTAAAGCTCTGTTTACACTGTGTTTACTGAAGGTAAAGCTCCGTTTACACTGTGATTTACTGAAGGTAAAACTCCTTTTACACTGTGTTTTACTGTGTGAGACCTCCACTGTTTACACTGTGTTTACTGAAGGTAAAGCTCCGTTTACACTGTCTTTACTGTGTGAGACCTCCACTGTTGACTTTGTGTTTACTGAAGGTAGAGCTCTATTTACACTGTGATTTACTGAAGTTAAAGGTCCGTTTACACTGTGTTTAACTGTGTAAGACCTCCACTGTTTACACTGTGTTTACTGAAGGTAAAGCTTCGTTTACACCGTGATTTACTGAAGGTAAAACTCCTTTTACACTGTGTTTTACTGTGTGAGACCTCCACTGTTTACACTGTGTTTACTGAAGGTAAAGCTCCGTTTACACTGTGATTTACTGAAGGTAAAACTCTTTTTACACTGTGTTTTACTGTGTGAGACCTCCACTGTTTACACTGTGTTTACTGAAGGTAAAGCTCCGTTTACACTGTCTTTACTGTGTGAGACCTCCACTGTTGACTTTGTGTTTACTGAAGGTAGAGCTCTGTTTACACTGTGATTTACTGAAGGTAAAGGTCCATTTACACTTTGTTTAACTGTGTAAGACCTCCACTGTTTACACTGTGTTTACTGAAGGTAAAGCTCCGTTTACACTGTGATTTACTGAAGGTAAAACTCTTTTTACACTGCGTTTTACTGTGTGAGACCTCCACTGTTTATACTGTGTTTACTGAAAGTAAAGCTCCGTTTACACTGTCTTTACTGTGTTAGATCTCTACTGTTGACATTTTGTTTACTGAAGGTAGAGCTCCGTTTACACTGTGATCTACTGAAGTTAAAGGTCCGTTTACACTGTGTTTTACTGTGTAAGACCTCCACTGTTTACACTGTGTTTTACTGTTTGAGACCTCCACTGTTTACACTGTGATTTACTGAATGTAAAGCTCCGTTTACACTGTGTTTATCGAAGGTAAAGCTCCTTTTACACTGTGTTTACTGTGCGAGACCTCCACTGTTTACATTGTGTTTACTTAAGGTAAAGCTCCTTTTACACTGTGTTTTACGGTGTGAGACCTCCGCTGTTTACACTGTGTTTTACTGTGTGAGAACTCCGCTGTTTACACTGTGTTTGCTGAAGGTAAAGCTCCTTTTACACTGTGTTTTACTGTGTGAGACCTCCACTGTTTACACTGTGATTTACTGAATGTAAAGCTCCGTTTACACTGTGTTTATCGAAGGTAAAGCTCCTTTTACACTGTGTTTACTGTGCGAGACCTCCACTGTTTACATTGTGTTTACTTAAGGTAAAGCTCCTTTTACACTGTGTTTTACGGTGTGAGACCTCCGCTGTTTACACTGTGTTTTACTGTGTGAGAACTCCGCTGTTTACACTGTGTTTGCTGAAGGTAAAGCTCCTTTTACACTGTGTTTTACTGTGTGAGACCTCCACTGTTTACACTGTGTTTTACTGTGTGAGACCTCCGCTGTTTACACTGTGTTTACTGAAGGTAAAGCTCCGTTAACACTGTGTTTTACTGTGTGAGACCTCCACTGTTTACACTGTGTTTCACTGTGTGAGATCTCCAGTGTTTACACTGTGTTTACTGAAGGTAAAGCTCCTTTTACACTGTGTTTTACTGTGTGAGACCTCCACTGTTTACAATGTGATTTACTGAAGGTAAAGCTCCATTTACACTGTGTTTACTGAAGGTAAAGCTCTGTTTACACTGTGTTTTACTGTGTGAGACCTCCGTTGTTTACACTGTGTTTACTGAAGGTAAAGCTCAGTTTACACTGTGTTTTACTGTGTGAGACCTCCACTGTTTACACTGTGACCTACTGAAGGTAAAGCTCAGTTTACACTGTGTTTTACTGTGTGAGACCTCCACTGTTTACACTGTGTTTTACTGTGTGAGATCTCCACTGTTTACACTGTGTTTACTGAAGGTAAAGCTCCGTTTACACTGTGATTTACTGAAGGTAAAACTCCTTTTACACTATGTTTTACTGTGTGAGACCTCCACTGTTTACACTGTGTTTACTGAAGGTAAAGCTCCGTTTACACTGTCTTTACTGTGTGAGACCTCCACTGTTGACTTTGTGTTTACTGAAGGTAGAGCTCTGTTTACACTGTGATTTACTGAAGGTAAATGTCCGTTTACACTGTGTTTAACTGTGTAAGACCTCCACTGTTTACACTGTGTTTGCTGAAGGTAAAGCTCCGTTTACACCGTGATTTACTGAAGGTAAAACTCCTTTTACACTGTGTTTTACTGTGTGAGACCTCCACTGTTTACACTGTGTTTACTGAAGGTAAAGCTCCGTTTACACTGTGATTTACTGAAGGTAAAACTCCTTTTACACTGTGTTTTACTGTGTGAGACCTCCACTGTTTACACTGTGTTTACTGAAGGTAAAGCTCCGTTTACACTGTCTTTACTGTGTGAGACCTCCACTGTTGACTTTGTGTTTACTGAAGGTAGAGCTCTGTTTACACTGTGATTTACTGAAGGTAAAGGTCCATTTACACTTTGTTTAACTGTGTAAGACTTCCACTGTTTACACCGTGTTTACTGAAGGTAAAGCTCCGTTTACACTGTGATTTACTGAAGGTAAAACTCTTTTTACACTGCGTTTTACTGTGTGAGACCTCCACTGTTTACACTGTGTTTACTGAAAGTAAAGCTCCGTTTACACTGTCTTTACTGTGTTAGATCTCTACTGTTGACATTTTGTTTACTGAAGGTAGAGCTCCGTTTACACTGTGATTTACTGAAGTTAAAGGTCCGTTTACACTGTGTTTTACTGTGTAAGACCTCCACTGTTTACACTGTGTTTTACTGTTTGAGACCTCCACTGTTTACACTGTGATTTACTGAATGTAAAGCTCCGTTTACACTGTGTTTATCGAAGGTAAAGCTCCTTTTACACTGTGTTTACTGTGCGAGACCTCCACTGTTTACATTGTGTTTACTTAAGGTAAAGCTCCTTTTACACTGTGTTTTACGGTGTGAGACCTCCGCTGTTTACACTGTGTTTTACTGTGTGAGAACTCCGCTGTTTACACTGTGTTTGCTGAAGGTAAAGCTCCTTTTACACTGTGTTTTACTGTGTGAGACCTCCACTGTTTACACTGTGATTTACTGAATGTAAAGCTCCGTTTACACTGTGTTTATCGAAGGTAAAGCTCCTTTTACACTGTGTTTACTGTGCGAGACCTCCACTGTTTACATTGTGTTTACTTAAGGTAAAGCTCCTTTTACACTGTGTTTTACGGTGTGAGACCTCCGCTGTTTACACTGTGTTTTACTGTGTGAGAACTCCGCTGTTTACACTGTGTTTGCTGAAGGTAAAGCTCCTTTTACACTGTGTTTTACTGTGTGAGACCTCCACTGTTTACACTGTGTTTTACTGTGTGAGACCTCCGCTGTTTACACTGTGTTTACTGAAGGTAAAGCTCCGTTAACACTGTGTTTTACTGTGTGAGACCTCCACTGTTTACACTGTGTTTCACTGTGTGAGATCTCCAGTGTTTACACTGTGTTTACTGAAGGTAAAGCTCCTTTTACACTGTGTTTTACGGTGTGAGACCTCCGCTGTTTACACTGTGTTTACTGTGTGAGAACTCCGCTGTTTACACTGTGTTTACTGAAGGCAAAGCTCCGTTTACACTGTGTTTTACTGTGTGAGACCTCCACTGTTTACAATGTGATTTACTGAAGGTAAAGCTCCATTTACACTGTGTTTACTGAAGGTAAAGCTCTGTTTACACTGTGTTTTACTGTGTGAGACCTCCGTTGTTTACACTGTGTTTACTGAAGGTAAAGCTCAGTTTACACTGTGTTTTACTGTGTGAGACCTCCACTGTTTACACTGTGACCTACTGAAGGTAAAGCTCAGTTTACACTGTGTTTTACTGTGTGAGACCTCCACTGTTTACACTGTGTTTTACTGTGTGGGTCTCCACTGTTTACACTGTGTTTACTGAAGGTAAAGCTCCGTTTACACTGTGATTTACTGAAGGTAAAACTCCTTTTATACTGTGTTTTACTGTGTGAGACCTCCACTGTTTACACTGTGTTTACTGAAGGTAAAGCTCCGTTTACACTGTCTTTACTGTGTGAGACCTCCACTGTTGACTTTGTGTTTACTGAAGGTAGAGCTCTGTTTACACTGTGATTTACTGAAGGTAAAGGTCCGTTTACACTGTGTTTAACTGTGTAAGACCTCCATTGTTTACACTGTGTTTACTGAAGGTAAAGCTCCGTTTACACCGTGATTTACTGAAGGTAAAACTCCTTTTACACTGTGTTTTACTGTGTGAGACCTCCACTGTTTACACTGTGTTTACTGAAGGTAAAGCTCCGTTTACACTGTGATTTACTGAAGGTAAAACTCCTTTTACACTGTGTTTTACTGTGTGAGACCTCCACTGTTTACACTGTGTTTACTGAAGGTAAAGCTCCGTTTACACTGTCTTTACTGTGTGAGACCTCCACTGTTGACTTTGTGTTTACTGAAGGTAGAGCTCTGTTTACACTGTGATTTACTGAAGGTAAAGGTCCATTTACACTTTAACTGTGTAAGACCTACACTGTTTACACCGTGTTTACTGAAGGTAAAGCTCCGTTTACACTGTGATTTACTGAAGGTAAAACTCATTTTACACTGCGTTTTACTGTGTGAGACCTCCACTGTTTACACTGTGTTTACTGAAAGTAAAGCTCCGTTTACACTGTCTTTACTGTGTTAGATCTCTACTGTTGACATTTTGTTTACTGAAGGTAGAGCTCCGTTTACACTGTGATTTACTGAAGTTAAAGGTCCGTTTACACTGTGTTTTACTGTGTAAGACCTCCACTGTTTACACTGTGTTTTACTGTTTGAGACCTCCACTGTTTACACTGTGTATTACTGTGTGAGACCTCCACTGTTTACACTGTGATTTACTGAATGTAAAGCTCCGTTTACACTGTGTTTATCGAAGGTAAAGCTCCTTTTACACTGTGTTTACTGTGCGAGACCTCCACTGTTTACATTGTGTTTACTTAAGGTAAAGCTCCTTTTACACTGTGTTTACTTTGTGAGACCTAAACTGTTTACACTTGTTTTTTACTGAAGGTAAAGCTCTGTTTACACTGTGTTTACTGTGTGAGACCTCCACTGTTAATACTGTATTTACTGAAGGTAAAGGTCCGTTTACACTGTGATTTACTGAAGGTAAAACTCCATTTACACTGTGTTTTACTGTGTGAGACCTCCACTGTTTACACTGTGTTTACTGAAGGTAAAGCTCCGTTTACACTGTCTTTACTGTGTGAGACCTCCACTGTTGACTTTGTGTTTACTGAAGGTAGAGCTCTGTTTACACTGTGATTTACTGAAGGTAAAGGTCCGTTTACACTGTGTTTAACTGTGTAAGACCTCCACTGTTTACACTGTGTTCACTGAAGGTAAAGCTCCGTTTACACCGTGATTTACTGAAGGTAAAACTCCTTTTACACTGTGTTTTACTGTGTGAGACCTCCACTGTTTACACTGTGTTTACTGAAGGTAAAGCTCCGTTTACACTGTGATTTACTGAAGGTAAAACTCCTTTTACACTGTGTTTTACTGTGTGAGACCTCCACTGTTTACACTGTGTTTACTGAAGGTAAAGCTCCGTCTACACTGTCTTTACTGTGTGAGACCTCCACTGTTGACTTTGTGTTTACTGAAGGTAGAGCTCTGTTTACACTGTGATTTACTGAAGGTAAAGGTCCATTTACACTTTGTTTAACTGTGTAAGACCTCCACTGTTTACACCGTGTTTACTGAAGGTAAAGCTCCGTTTACACTGTGATTTACTGAAGGTAAAACTCTTTTTACACTGCGTTTTACTGTGTGAGACCTCCACTGTTTACACTGTGTTTACTGAAAGTAAAGCTCCGTTTACACTGTCTTTACTGTGTTAGATCTCTACTGTTGACATTTTGTTTACTGAAGGTAGAGCTCCGTTTACACTGTGATTTACTGAAGTTAAATGTCCGTTTACACTGTGTTTTACTGTGTAAGACCTCCACTGTTTACACTGTGTTTTACTGTTTGAGACCTCCACTGTTTACACTGTGTATTACTGTGTGAGACCTCCACTGTTTACACTGTGATTTACTGAATGTAAAGCTCCGTTTACACTGTGTTTATCGAAGGTAAAGCTCCTTTTACACTGTGTTTACTGTGCGAGACCTCCACTGTTTACATTTTGTTTACTTAAGGTAAAGCTCCTTTTACACTGTGTTTACTTTGTGAGACCTAAACTGTTTACACTTGTTTTTTACTGAAGGTAAAGCTCTGTTTACACTGTGTTTACTGTGTGAGACCTCCACTGTTAATATTGTATTTACTGAAGGTAAAGCTCCGTTTACACTGTGATTTACTGAAGGTAAAACTCCTTTTACACTGTGTTTTACTGTGTGAGACCTCCACTGTTTACACTGTGTTTACTGAAGGTAAAGCTCCGTTTACACTGTCTTTACTGTGTGAGACCTCCACTGTTGACTTTGTGTTTACTGAAGGTAGAGCTCTGTTTACACTGTGATTTACTGAAGGTAAAGGTCCGTTTACACTGTGTTTAACTGTGTAAGACCTCCACTGTTTACACTGTGTTCACTGAAGGTAAAGCTCCGTTTACACCGTGTTTTACTGTGTGAGACCTCCACTGTTTACACTGTGATTTACTGAAGGTAAAACTCCTTTTACACTGTGTTTTACTGTGTGAGACCTCCACTGTTTACACTGTGTTTACTGAAGGTAAAGCTCCGTTTACACTGTCTTTACTGTGTGAGACCTCCACTGTTGACTTTGTGTTTACTGAAGGTAGAGCTCTGTTTACACTGTGATTTACTGAAGGTAAAGGTCCATTTACACTTTGTTTAACTGTGTAAGACCTACACTGTTTACACCGTGTTTACTGAAGGTAAAGCTCCGTTTACACTGTGATTTACTGAAGGTAAAACTCATTTTACACTGCGTTTTACTGTGTGAGACCTCCACTGTTTACACTGTGTTTACTGAAAGTAAAGCTCCGTTTACACTGTCTTTACTGTGTTAGATCTCTACTGTTGACATTTTGTTTACTGAAGGTAGAGCTCCGTTTACACTGTGATTTACTGAAGTTAAAGGTCCGTTTACACTGTGTTTTACTGTGTAAGACCTCCACTGTTTACACTGTGTTTTACTGTTTGAGACCTCCACTGTTTACACTGTGTATTACTGTGTGAGACCTCCACTGTTTACACTGTGATTTACTGAATGTAAAGCTCCGTTTACACTGTGTTTATCGAAGGTAAAGCTCCTTTTACACTGTGTTTACTGTGCGAGACCTCCACTGTTTACATTGTGTTTACTTAAGGTAAAGCTCCTTTTACACTGTGTTTACTTTGTGAGACCTAAACTGTTTACACTTGTTTTTTACTGAAGGTAAAGCTCTGTTTACACTGTGTTTACTGTGTGAGACCTCCACTGTTAATACTGTATTTACTGAAGGTAAAGGTCCGTTTACACTGTGATTTACTGAAGGTAAAACTCCATTTACACTGTGTTTTACTGTGTGAGACCTCCACTGTTTACACTGTGTTTACTGAAGGTAAAGCTCCGTTTACACTGTCTTTACTGTGTGAGACCTCCACTGTTGACTTTGTGTTTACTGAAGGTAGAGCTCTGTTTACACTGTGATTTACTGAAGGTAAAGGTCCGTTTACACTGTGTTTAACTGTGTAAGACCTCCACTGTTTACACTGTGTTTACTGAAGGTAAAGCTCCGTTTACACCGTGATTTACTGAAGGTAAAACTCCTTTTACACTGTGTTTTACTGTGTGAGACCTCCACTGTTTACACTGTGTTTACTGAAGGTAAAGCTCCGTTTACACTGTGATTTACTGAAGGTAAAACTCCTTTTACACTGTGTTTTACTGTGTGAGACCTCCACTGTTTACACTGTGTTTACTGAAGGTAAAGCTCCGTTTACACTGTCTTTACTGTGTGAGACCTCCACTGTTGACTTTGTGTTTACTGAAGGTAGAGCTCTGTTTACACTGTGATTTACTGAAGGTAAAGGTCCATTTACACTTTGTTTAACTGTGTAAGACCTCCACTGTTTACACCGTGTTTACTGAAGGTAAAGCTCCGTTTACACTGTGATTTACTGAAGGTAAAACTCTTTTTACACTGCGTTTTACTGTGTGAGACCTCCACTGTTTACACTGTGTTTACTGAAAGTAAAGCTCCGTTTACACTGTCTTTACTGTGTTAGATCTCTACTGTTGACATTTTGTTTACTGAAGGTAGAGCTCCGTTTACACTGTGATTTACTGAAGTTAAATGTCCGTTTACACTGTGTTTTACTGTGTAAGACCTCCACTGTTTACACTGTGTTTTACTGTTTGAGACCTCCACTGTTTACACTGTGTATTACTGTGTGAGACCTCCACTGTTTACACTGTGATTTACTGAATGTAAAGCTCCGTTTACACTGTGTTTATCGAAGGTAAAGCTCCTTTTACACTGTGTTTACTGTGCGAGACCTCCACTGTTTACATTGTGTTTACTTAAGGTAAAGCTCCTTTTACACTGTGTTTACTTTGTGAGACCTAAACTGTTTACACTTGTTTTTTACTGAAGGTAAAGCTCTGTTTACACTGTGTTTACTGTGTGAGACCTCCACTGTTAATATTGTATTTACTGAAGGTAAAGGTCCGTTTACACTGTGATTTACTGAAGGTAAAACTCCATTTACACTGTGTTTTACTGTGTGAGACCTCCACTGTTTACACTGTGTTTACTGAAGGTAAAGCTCCGTTTACACTGTCTTTACTGTGTGAGACCTCCACTGTTGACTTTGTGTTTACTGAAGGTAGAGCTCTGTTTACACTGTGATTTACTGAAGGTAAAGGTCCGTTTACACTGTGTTTAACTGTGTAAGACCTCCACTGTTTACACTGTGTTTACTGAAGGTAAAGCTCCGTTTACACTGTGATTTACTGAAGGTAAAACTCCTTTTACACTGTGTTTTACTGTGTGAGACCTCCACTGTTTACACTGTGTTTACTGAAGGTAAAGCTCCGTTTACACTGTCTTTACTGTGTGAGACCTCCACTGTTGACTTTGTGTTTACTGAAGGTAGAGCTCTGTTTACACTGTGATTTACTGAAGTTAAAGGTCCGTTTACACTGTGTTTAACTGTGTAAGACCTCCACTGTTTACACTGTGTTTACTGAAGGTAAAGCTTCGTTTACACCGTGATTTACTGAAGGTAAAACTCCTTTTACACTGTGTTTTACTGTGTGAGACCTCCACTGTTTACACTGTGTTTACTGAAGGTAAAGCTCCGTTTACACTGTGATTTACTGAAGGTAAAACTCTTTTTACACTGTGTTTTACTGTGTGAGACCTCCACTGTTTACACTGTGTTTACTGAAGGTAAAGCTCCGTTTACACTGTCTTTACTGTGTGAGACCTCCACTGTTGACTTTGTGTTTACTGAAGGTAGAGCTCTGTTTACACTGTGATTTACTGAAGGTAAAGGTCCATTTACACTTTGTTTAACTGTGTAAGACCTCCACTGTTTACACTGTGTTTACTGAAGGTAAAGCTCCGTTTACACTGTGATTTACTGAAGGTAAAACTCTTTTTACACTGCGTTTTACTGTGTGAGACCTCCACTGTTTACACTGTGTTTACTGAAAGTAAAGCTCCGTTTACACTGTCTTTACTGTGTTAGATCTCTACTGTTGACATTTTGTTTACTGAAGGTAGAGCTCCGTTTACACTGTGATTTACTGAAGTTAAAGGTCCGTTTACACTGTGTTTTACTGTGTAAGACCTCCACTGTTTACACTGTGTTTTACTGTTTGAGACCTCCACTGTTTACACTGTGATTTACTGAATGTAAAGCTCCGTTTACACTGTGTTTATCGAAGGTAAAGCTCCTTTTACACTGTGTTTACTGTGCGAGACCTCCACTGTTTACATTGTGTTTACTTAAGGTAAAGCTCCTTTTACACTGTGTTTTACGGTGTGAGACCTCCGCTGTTTACACTGTGTTTTACTGTGTGAGAACTCCGCTGTTTACACTGTGTTTGCTGAAGGTAAAGCTCCTTTTACACTGTGTTTTACTGTGTGAGACCTCCACTGTTTACACTGTGATTTACTGAATGTAAAGCTCCGTTTACACTGTGTTTATCGAAGGTAAAGCTCCTTTTACACTGTGTTTACTGTGCGAGACCTCCACTGTTTACATTGTGTTTACTTAAGGTAAAGCTCCTTTTACACTGTGTTTTACGGTGTGAGACCTCCGCTGTTTACACTGTGTTTTACTGTGTGAGAACTCCGCTGTTTACACTGTGTTTGCTGAAGGTAAAGCTCCTTTTACACTGTGTTTTACTGTGTGAGACCTCCACTGTTTACACTGTGTTTTACTGTGTGAGACCTCCGCTGTTTACACTGTGTTTACTGAAGGTAAAGCTCCGTTAACACTGTGTTTTACTGTGTGAGACCTCCACTGTTTACACTGTGTTTCACTGTGTGAGATCTCCAGTGTTTACACTGTGTTTACTGAAGGTAAAGCTCCTTTTACACTGTGTTTTACGGTGTGAGACCTCCGCTGTTTACACTGTGTTTACTGTGTGAGAACGCCGCTGTTTACACTGTGTTTACTGAAGGCAAAGCTCCGTTTACACTGTGTTTTACTGTGTGAGACCTCCACTGTTTACAATGTGATTTACTGAAGGTAAAGCTCCATTTACACTGTGTTTACTGAAGGTAAAGCTCTGTTTACACTGTGTTTTACTGTGTGAGACCTCCGTTGTTTACACTGTGTTTACTGAAGGTAAAGCTCAGTTTACACTGTGTTTTACTGTGTGAGACCTCCACTGTTTACACTGTGACCTACTGAAGGTAAAGCTCAGTTTACACTGTGTTTTACTGTGTGAGACCTCCACTGTTTACACTGTGTTTTACTGTGTGAGATCTCCACTGTTTACACTGTGTTTACTGAAGGTAAAGCTCCGTTTACACTGTGATTTACTGAAGGTAAAACTCCTTTTACACTATGTTTTACTGTGTGAGACCTCCACTGTTTACACTGTGTTTACTGAAGGTAAAGCTCCGTTTACACTGTCTTTACTGTGTGAGACCTCCACTGTTGACTTTGTGTTTACTGAAGGTAGAGCTCTGTTTACACTGTGATTTACTGAAGGTAAATGTCCGTTTACACTGTGTTTAACTGTGTAAGACCTCCACTGTTTACACTGTGTTTGCTGAAGGTAAAGCTCCGTTTACACCGTGATTTACTGAAGGTAAAACTCCTTTTACACTGTGTTTTACTGTGTGAGACCTCCACTGTTTACACTGTGTTTACTGAAGGTAAAGCTCCGTTTACACTGTGATTTACTGAAGGTAAAACTCCTTTTACACTGTGTTTTACTGTGTGAGACCTCCACTGTTTACACTGTGCTTACTGAAGGTAAAGCTCCGTTTACACTGTCTTTACTGTGTGAGACCTCCACTGTTGACTTTGTGTTTACTGAAGGTAGAGCTCTGTTTACACTGTGATTTACTGAAGGTAAAGGTCCATTTACACTTTGTTTAACTGTGTAAGACCTCCACTGTTTACACCGTGTTTACTGAAGGTAAAGCTCCGTTTACACTGTGATTTACTGAAGGTAAAACTCTTTTTACACTGCGTTTTACTGTGTGAGACCTCCACTGTTTACACTGTGTTTACTGAAAGTAAAGCTCCGTTTACACTGTCTTTACTGTGTTAGATCTCTACTGTTGACATTTTGTTTACTGAAGGTAGAGCTCCGTTTACACTGTGATTTACTGAAGTTAAAGGTCCGTTTACACTGTGTTTTACTGTGTAAGACCTCCACTGTTTACACTGTGTTTTACTGTTTGAGACCTCCACTGTTTACACTGTGATTTACTGAATGTAAAGCTCCGTTTACACTGTGTTTATCGAAGGTAAAGCTCCTTTTACACTGTGTTTACTGTGCGAGACCTCCACTGTTTACATTGTGTTTACTTAAGGTAAAGCTCCTTTTACACTGTGTTTTACGGTGTGAGACCTCCGCTGTTTACACTGTGTTTTACTGTGTGAGAACTCCGCTGTTTACACTGTGTTTGCTGAAGGTAAAGCTCCTTTTACACTGTGTTTTACTGTGTGAGACCTCCACTGTTTACACTGTGATTTACTGAATGTAAAGCTCCGTTTACACTGTGTTTATCGAAGGTAAAGCTCCTTTTACACTGTGTTTACTGTGCGAGACCTCCACTGTTTACATTGTGTTTACTTAAGGTAAAGCTCCTTTTACACTGTGTTTTACGGTGTGAGACCTCCGCTGTTTACACTGTGTTTTACTGTGTGAGAACTCCGCTGTTTACACTGTGTTTGCTGAAGGTAAAGCTCCTTTTACACTGTGTTTTACTGTGTGAGACCTCCACTGTTTACACTGTGTTTTACTGTGTGAGACCTCCGCTGTTTACACTGTGTTTACTGAAGGTAAAGCTCCGTTAACACTGTGTTTTACTGTGTGAGACCTCCACTGTTTACACTGTGTTTCACTGTGTGAGATCTCCAGTGTTTACACTGTGTTTACTGAAGGTAAAGCTCCTTTTACACTGTGTTTTACGGTGTGAGACCTCCGCTGTTTACACTGTGTTTACTGTGTGAGAACTCCGCTGTTTACACTGTGTTTACTGAAGGCAAAGCTCCGTTTACACTGTGTTTTACTGTGTGAGACCTCCACTGTTTACAATGTGATTTACTGAAGGTAAAGCTCCATTTACACTGTGTTTACTGAAGGTAAAGCTCTGTTTACACTGTGTTTTACTGTGTGAGACCTCCGTTGTTTACACTGTGTTTACTGAAGGTAAAGCTCCGTTTACACTGTGTTTTACTGTGTGAGACCTCCACTGTTTACACTGTGACCTACTGAAGGTAAAGCTCAGTTTACACTGTGTTTTACTGTGTGAGACCTCCACTGTTTACACTGTGTTTTACTGTGTGGGTCTCCACTGTTTACACTGTGTTTACTGAAGGTAAAGCTCCGTTTACACTGTGATTTACTGAAGGTAAAACTCCTTTTACACTGTGTTTTACTGTGTGAGACCTCCACTGTTTACACTGTGTTTACTGAAGGTAAAGCTCCGTTTACACTGTCTTTACTGTGTGAGACCTCCACTGTTGACTTTGTGTTTACTGAAGGTAGAGCTCTGTTTACACTGTGATTTACTGAAGGTAAAGGTCCGTTTACACTGTGTTTAACTGTGTAAGACCTCCACTGTTTACACTGTGTTTACTGAAGGTAAAGCTCCGTTTACACCGTGATTTACTGAAGGTAAAACTCCTTTTACACTGTGTTTTACTGTGTGAGACCTCCACTGTTTACACTGTGTTTACTGAAGGTAAAGCTCCGTTTACACTGTGATTTACTGAAGGTAAAACTCCTTTTACACTGTGTTTTACTGTGTGAGACCTCCACTGTTTACACTGTGTTTACTGAAGGTAAAGCTCCGTTTACACTGTCTTTACTGTGTGAGACCTCCACTGTTGACTTTGTGTTTACTGAAGGTAGAGCTCTGTTTACACTGTGATTTACTGAAGGTAAAGGTCCATTTACACTTTGTTTAACTGTGTAAGACCTCCACTGTTTACACCGTGTTTACTGAAGGTAAAGCTCCGTTTACACTGTGATTTACTGAAGGTAAAACTCTTTTTACACTGCGTTTTACTGTGTGAGACCTCCACTGTTTACACTGTGTTTACTGAAAGTAAAGCTCCGTTTACACTGTCTTTACTGTGTTAGATCTCTACTGTTGACATTTTGTTTACTGAAGGTAGAGCTCCGTTTACACTGTGATTTACTGAAGTTAAATGTCCGTTTACACTGTGTTTTACTGTGTAAGACCTCCACTGTTTACACTGTGTTTTACTGTTTGAGACCTCCACTGTTTACACTGTGTATTACTGTGTGAGACCTCCACTGTTTACACTGTGATTTACTGAATGTAAAGCTCCGTTTACACTGTGTTTATCGAAGGTAAAGCTCCTTTTACACTGTGTTTACTGTGCGAGACCTCCACTGTTTACATTGTGTTTACTTAAGGTAAAGCTCCTTTTACACTGTGTTTACTTTGTGAGACCTAAACTGTTTACACTTGTTTTTTACTGAAGGTAAAGCTCTGTTTACACTGTGTTTACTGTGTGAGACCTCCACTGTTAATATTGTATTTACTGAAGGTAAAGGTCCGTTTACACTGTGATTTACTGAAGGTAAAACTCCATTTACACTGTGTTTTACTGTGTGAGACCTCCACTGTTTACACTGTGTTTACTGAAGGTAAAGCTCCGTTTACACTGTCTTTACTGTGTGAGACCTCCACTGTTGACTTTGTGTTTACTGAAGGTAGAGCTCTTTTTACACTGTGATTTACTGAAGGTAAAGGTCCGTTTACACTGTGTTTAACTGTGTAAGACCTCCACTGTTTACACTGTGTTTACTGAAGGTAAAGCTCCGTTTACACTGTGATTTACTGAAGGTAAAACTCCTTTTACACTGTGTTTTACTGTGTGAGACCTCCACTGTTTACACTGTGTTTACTGAAGGTAAAGCTCCGTTTACACTGTCTTTACTGTGTGAGACCTCCACTGTTGACTTTGTGTTTACTGAAGGTAGAGCTCTGTTTACACTGTGATTTACTGAAGTTAAAGGTCCGTTTACACTGTGTTTAACTGTGTAAGACCTCCACTGTTTACACTGTGTTTACTGAAGGTAAAGCTTCGTTTACACCGTGATTTACTGAAGGTAAAACTCCTTTTACACTGTGTTTTACTGTGTGAGACCTCCACTGTTTACACTGTGTTTACTGAAGGTAAAGCTCCGTTTACACTGTGATTTACTGAAGGTAAAACTCTTTTTACACTGTGTTTTACTGTGTGAGACCTCCACTGTTTACACTGTGTTTACTGAAGGTAAAGCTCCGTTTACACTGTCTTTACTGTGTGAGACCTCCACTGTTGACTTTGTGTTTACTGAAGGTAGAGCTCTGTTTACACTGTGATTTACTGAAGGTAAAGGTCCATTTACACTTTGTTTAACTGTGTAAGACCTCCACTGTTTACACTGTGTTTACTGAAGGTAAAGCTCCGTTTACACTGTGATTTACTGAAGGTAAAACTCTTTTTACACTGCGTTTTACTGTGTGAGACCTCCACTGTTTACACTGTGTTTACTGAAAGTAAAGCTCCGTTTACACTGTCTTTACTGTGTTAGATCTCTACTGTTGACATTTTGTTTACTGAAGGTAGAGCTCCGTTTACACTGTGATTTACTGAAGTTAAAGGTCCGTTTACACTGTGTTTTACTGTGTAAGACCTCCACTGTTTACACTGTGTTTTACTGTTTGAGACCTCCACTGTTTACACTGTGATTTACTGAATGTAAAGCTCCGTTTACACTGTGTTTATCGAAGGTAAAGCTCCTTTTACACTGTGTTTACTGTGCGAGACCTCCACTGTTTACATTGTGTTTACTTAAGGTAAAGCTCCTTTTACACTGTGTTTTACGGTGTGAGACCTCCGCTGTTTACACTGTGTTTTACTGTGTGAGAACTCCGCTGTTTACACTGTGTTTGCTGAAGGTAAAGCTCCTTTTACACTGTGTTTTACTGTGTGAGACCTCCACTGTTTACACTGTGATTTACTGAATGTAAAGCTCCGTTTACACTGTGTTTATCGAAGGTAAAGCTCCTTTTACACTGTGTTTACTGTGCGAGACCTCCACTGTTTACATTGTGTTTACTTAAGGTAAAGCTCCTTTTACACTGTGTTTTACGGTGTGAGACCTCCGCTGTTTACACTGTGTTTTACTGTGTGAGAACTCCGCTGTTTACACTGTGTTTGCTGAAGGTAAAGCTCCTTTTACACTGTGTTTTACTGTGTGAGACCTCCACTGTTTACACTGTGTTTTACTGTGTGAGACCTCCGCTGTTTACACTGTGTTTACTGAAGGTAAAGCTCCGTTAACACTGTGTTTTACTGTGTGAGACCTCCACTGTTTACACTGTGTTTCACTGTGTGAGATCTCCAGTGTTTACACTGTGTTTACTGAAGGTAAAGCTCCTTTTACACTGTGTTTTACGGTGTGAGACCTCCGCTGTTTACACTGTGTTTACTGTGTGAGAACTCCGCTGTTTACACTGTGTTTACTGAAGGCAAAGCTCCGTTTACACTGTGTTTTACTGTGTGAGACCTCCACTGTTTACAATGTGATTTACTGAAGGTAAAGCTCCATTTACACTGTGTTTACTGAAGGTAAAGCTCTGTTTACACTGTGTTTTACTGTGTGAGACCTCCGTTGTTTACACTGTGTTTACTGAAGGTAAAGCTCAGTTTACACTGTGTTTTACTGTGTGAGACCTCCACTGTTTACACTGTGACCTACTGAAGGTAAAGCTCAGTTTACACTGTGTTTTACTGTGTGAGACCTCCACTGTTTACACTGTGTTTTACTGTGTGGGTCTCCACTGTTTACACTGTGTTTACTGAAGGTAAAGCTCCGTTTACACTGTGATTTACTGAAGGTAAAACTCCTTTTATACTGTGTTTTACTGTGTGAGACCTCCACTGTTTACACTGTGTTTACTGAAGGTAAAGCTCCGTTTACACTGTCTTTACTGTGTGAGACCTCCACTGTTGACTTTGTGTTTACTGAAGGTAGAGCTCTGTTTACACTGTGATTTACTGAAGGTAAAGGTCCGTTTACACTGTGTTTAACTGTGTAAGACCTCCACTGTTTACACTGTGTTTACTGAAGGTAAAGCTCCGTTTACACCGTGATTTACTGAAGGTAAAACTCCTTTTACACTGTGTTTTACTGTGTGAGACCTCCACTGTTTACACTGTGTTTACTGAAGGTAAAGCTCCGTTTACACTGTGATTTACTGAAGGTAAAACTCCTTTTACACTGTGTTTTACTGTGTGAGACCTCCACTGTTTACACTGTGTTTACTGAAGGTAAAGCTCCGTTTACACTGTCTTTACTGTGTGAGACCTCCACTGTTGACTTTGTGTTTACTGAAGGTAGAGCTCTGTTTACACTGTGATTTACTGAAGGTAAAGGTCCATTTACACTTTGTTTAACTGTGTAAGACCTACACTGTTTACACCGTGTTTACTGAAGGTAAAGCTCCGTTTACACTGTGATTTACTGAAGGTAAAACTCTTTTTACACTGCGTTTTACTGTGTGAGACCTCCACTGTTTACACTGTGTTTACTGAAAGTAAAGCTCCGTTTACACTGTCTTTACTGTGTTAGATCTCTACTGTTGACATTTTGTTTACTGAAGGTAGAGCTCCGTTTACACTGTGATTTACTGAAGTTAAAGGTCCGTTTACACTGTGTTTTACTGTGTAAGACCTCCACTGTTTACACTGTGTTTTACTGTTTGAGACCTCCACTGTTTACACTGTGTATTACTGTGTGAGACCTCCACTGTTTACACTGTGATTTACTGAATGTAAAGCTCCGTTTACACTGTGTTTATCGAAGGTAAAGCTCCTTTTACACTGTGTTTACTGTGCGAGACCTCCACTGTTTACATTGTGTTTACTTAAGGTAAAGCTCCTTTTACACTGTGTTTACTTTGTGAGACCTAAACTGTTTACACTTGTTTTTTACTGAAGGTAAAGCTCTGTTTACACTGTGTTTACTGTGTGAGACCTCCACTGTTAATACTGTATTTACTGAAGGTAAAGGTCCGTTTACACTGTGATTTACTGAAGGTAAAACTCCATTTACACTGTGTTTTACTGTGTGAGACCTCCACTGTTTACACTGTGTTTACTGAAGGTAAAGCTCCGTTTACACTGTCTTTACTGTGTGAGACCTCCACTGTTGACTTTGTGTTTACTGAAGGTAGAGCTCTGTTTACACTGTGATTTACTGAAGGTAAAGGTCCGTTTACACTGTGTTTAACTGTGTAAGACCTCCACTGTTTACACTGTGTTCACTGAAGGTAAAGCTCCGTTTACACCGTGATTTACTGAAGGTAAAACTCCTTTTACACTGTGTTTTACTGTGTGAGACCTCCACTGTTTACACTGTGTTTACTGAAGGTAAAGCTCCGTTTACACTGTGATTTACTGAAGGTAAAACTCCTTTTACACTGTGTTTTACTGTGTGAGACCTCCACTGTTTACACTGTGTTTACTGAAGGTAAAGCTCCGTCTACACTGTCTTTACTGTGTGAGACCTCCACTGTTGACTTTGTGTTTACTGAAGGTAGAGCTCTGTTTACACTGTGATTTACTGAAGGTAAAGGTCCATTTACACTTTGTTTAACTGTGTAAGACCTCCACTGTTTACACCGTGTTTACTGAAGGTAAAGCTCCGTTTACACTGTGATTTACTGAAGGTAAAACTCTTTTTACACTGCGTTTTACTGTGTGAGACCTCCACTGTTTACACTGTGTTTACTGAAAGTAAAGCTCCGTTTACACTGTCTTTACTGTGTTAGATCTCTACTGTTGACATTTTGTTTACTGAAGGTAGAGCTCCGTTTACACTGTGATTTACTGAAGTTAAATGTCCGTTTACACTGTGTTTTACTGTGTAAGACCTCCACTGTTTACACTGTGTTTTACTGTTTGAGACCTCCACTGTTTACACTGTGTATTACTGTGTGAGACCTCCACTGTTTACACTGTGATTTACTGAATGTAAAGCTCCGTTTACACTGTGTTTATCGAAGGTAAAGCTCCTTTTACACTGTGTTTACTGTGCGAGACCTCCACTGTTTACATTGTGTTTACTTAAGGTAAAGCTCCTTTTACACTGTGTTTACTTTGTGAGACCTAAACTGTTTACACTTGTTTTTTACTGAAGGTAAAGCTCTGTTTACACTGTGTTTACTGTGTGAGACCTCCACTGTTAATATTGTATTTACTGAAGGTAAAGGTCCGTTTACACTGTGATTTACTGAAGGTAAAACTCCATTTACACTGTGTTTTACTGTGTGAGACCTCCACTGTTTACACTGTGTTTACTGAAGGTAAAGCTCCGTTTACACTGTCTTTACTGTGTGAGACCTCCACTGTTGACTTTGTGTTTACTGAAGGTAGAGCTCTTTTTACACTGTGATTTACTGAAGGTAAAGGTCCGTTTACACTGTGTTTAACTGTGTAAGACCTCCACTGTTTACACTGTGTTTACTGAAGGTAAAGCTCCGTTTACACTGTGATTTACTGAAGGTAAAACTCCTTTTACACTGTGTTTTACTGTGTGAGACCTCCACTGTTTACACTGTGTTTACTGAAGGTAAAGCTCCGTTTACACTGTCTTTACTGTGTGAGACCTCCACTGTTGACTTTGTGTTTACTGAAGGTAGAGCTCTGTTTACACTGTGATTTACTGAAGTTAAAGGTCCGTTTACACTGTGTTTAACTGTGTAAGACCTCCACTGTTTACACTGTGTTTACTGAAGGTAAAGCTTCGTTTACACCGTGATTTACTGAAGGTAAAACTCCTTTTACACTGTGTTTTACTGTGTGAGACCTCCACTGTTTACACTGTGTTTACTGAAGGTAAAGCTCCGTTTACACTGTGATTTACTGAAGGTAAAACTCTTTTTACACTGTGTTTTACTGTGTGAGACCTCCACTGTTTACACTGTGTTTACTGAAGGTAAAGCTCCGTTTACACTGTCTTTACTGTGTGAGACCTCCACTGTTGACTTTGTGTTTACTGAAGGTAGAGCTCTGTTTACACTGTGATTTACTGAAGGTAAAGGTCCATTTACACTTTGTTTAACTGTGTAAGACCTCCACTGTTTACACTGTGTTTACTGAAGGTAAAGCTCCGTTTACACTGTGATTTACTGAAGGTAAAACTCTTTTTACACTGCGTTTTACTGTGTGAGACCTCCACTGTTTACACTGTGTTTACTGAAAGTAAAGCTCCGTTTACACTGTCTTTACTGTGTTAGATCTCTACTGTTGACATTTTGTTTACTGAAGGTAGAGCTCCGTTTACACTGTGATTTACTGAAGTTAAAGGTCCGTTTACACTGTGTTTTACTGTGTAAGACCTCCACTGTTTACACTGTGTTTTACTGTTTGAGACCTCCACTGTTTACACTGTGATTTACTGAATGTAAAGCTCCGTTTACACTGTGTTTATCGAAGGTAAAGCTCCTTTTACACTGTGTTTACTGTGCGAGACCTCCACTGTTTACATTGTGTTTACTTAAGGTAAAGCTCCTTTTACACTGTGTTTTACGGTGTGAGACCTCCGCTGTTTACACTGTGTTTTACTGTGTGAGAACTCCGCTGTTTACACTGTGTTTGCTGAAGGTAAAGCTCCTTTTACACTGTGTTTTACTGTGTGAGACCTCCACTGTTTACACTGTGATTTACTGAATGTAAAGCTCCGTTTACACTGTGTTTATCGAAGGTAAAGCTCCTTTTACACTGTGTTTACTGTGCGAGACCTCCACTGTTTACATTGTGTTTACTTAAGGTAAAGCTCCTTTTACACTGTGTTTTACGGTGTGAGACCTCCGCTGTTTACACTGTGTTTTACTGTGTGAGAACTCCGCTGTTTACACTGTGTTTGCTGAAGGTAAAGCTCCTTTTACACTGTGTTTTACTGTGTGAGACCTCCACTGTTTACACTGTGTTTTACTGTGTGAGACCTCCGCTGTTTACACTGTGTTTACTGAAGGTAAAGCTCCGTTAACACTGTGTTTTACTGTGTGAGACCTCCACTGTTTACACTGTGTTTCACTGTGTGAGATCTCCAGTGTTTACACTGTGTTTACTGAAGGTAAAGCTCCTTTTACACTGTGTTTTACGGTGTGAGACCTCCGCTGTTTACACTGTGTTTACTGTGTGAGAACTCCGCTGTTTACACTGTGTTTACTGAAGGCAAAGCTCCGTTTACACTGTGTTTTACTGTGTGAGACCTCCACTGTTTACAATGTGATTTACTGAAGGTAAAGCTCCATTTACACTGTGTTTACTGAAGGTAAAGCTCTGTTTACACTGTGTTTTACTGTGTGAGACCTCCGTTGTTTACACTGTGTTTACTGAAGGTAAAGCTCAGTTTACACTGTGTTTTACTGTGTGAGACCTCCACTGTTTACACTGTGACCTACTGAAGGTAAAGCTCAGTTTACACTGTGTTTTACTGTGTGAGACCTCCACTGTTTACACTGTGTTTTACTGTGTGGGTCTCCACTGTTTACACTGTGTTTACTGAAGGTAAAGCTCCGTTTACACTGTGATTTACTGAAGGTAAAACTCCTTTTATACTGTGTTTTACTGTGTGAGACCTCCACTGTTTACACTGTGTTTACTGAAGGTAAAGCTCCGTTTACACTGTCTTTACTGTGTGAGACCTCCACTGTTGACTTTGTGTTTACTGAAGGTAGAGCTCTGTTTACACTGTGATTTACTGAAGGTAAAGGTCCGTTTACACTGTGTTTAACTGTGTAAGACCTCCACTGTTTACACTGTGTTTACTGAAGGTAAAGCTCCGTTTACACCGTGATTTACTGAAGGTAAAACTCCTTTTACACTGTGTTTTACTGTGTGAGACCTCCACTGTTTACACTGTGTTTACTGAAGGTAAAGCTCCGTTTACACTGTGATTTACTGAAGGTAAAACTCCTTTTACACTGTGTTTTACTGTGTGAGACCTCCACTGTTTACACTGTGTTTACTGAAGGTAAAGCTCCGTTTACACTGTCTTTACTGTGTGAGACCTCCACTGTTGACTTTGTGTTTACTGAAGGTAGAGCTCTGTTTACACTGTGATTTACTGAAGGTAAAGGTCCATTTACACTTTGTTTAACTGTGTAAGACCTACACTGTTTACACCGTGTTTACTGAAGGTAAAGCTCCGTTTACACTGTGATTTACTGAAGGTAAAACTCTTTTTACACTGCGTTTTACTGTGTGAGACCTCCACTGTTTACACTGTGTTTACTGAAAGTAAAGCTCCGTTTACACTGTCTTTACTGTGTTAGATCTCTACTGTTGACATTTTGTTTACTGAAGGTAGAGCTCCGTTTACACTGTGATTTACTGAAGTTAAAGGTCCGTTTACACTGTGTTTTACTGTGTAAGACCTCCACTGTTTACACTGTGTTTTACTGTGTAAGACCTCCACTGTTTACACTGTGTATTACTGTGTGAGACCTCCACTGTTTACACTGTGATTTACTGAATGTAAAGCTCCGTTTACACTGTGTTTATCGAAGGTAAAGCTCCTTTTACACTGTGTTTACTGTGCGAGACCTCCACTGTTTACATTGTGTTTACTTAAGGTAAAGCTCCTATAACACTGTGTTTTACGGTGTGAGACCTCCGCTGTTTACACTGTGTTTTACTGTGTGAGAACTCCGCTGTTTACACTGTGTTTGCTGAAGGTAAAGCTCCTTTTACACTGTGTTTTACTGTGTGAGACCTCCACTGTTTACACTGTGATTTACTGAATGTAAAGCTCCGTTTACACTGTGTTTATCGAAGGTAAAGCTCCTTTTACACTGTGTTTACTGTGCGAGACCTCCACTGTTTACATTGTGTTTACTTAAGGTAAAGCTCCTTTTACACTGTGTTTTACGGTGTGAGACCTCCGCTGTTTACACTGTGTTTTACTGTGTGAGAACTCCGCTGTTTACACTGTGTTTGCTGAAGGTAAAGCTCCTTTTACACTGTGTTTTACTGTGTGAGACCTCCACTGTTTACACTGTGTTTTACTGTGTGAGACCTCCGCTGTTTACACTGTGTTTACTGAAGGTAAAGCTCCGTTAACACTGTGTTTTACTGTGTGAGACCTCCACTGTTTACACTGTGTTTCACTGTGTGAGATCTCCAGTGTTTACACTGTGTTTACTGAAGGTAAAGCTCCTTTTACACTGTGTTTTACGGTGTGAGACCTCCGCTGTTTACACTGTGTTTACTGTGTGAGAACTCCGCTGTTTACACTGTGTTTACTGAAGGCAAAGCTCCGTTTACACTGTGTTTTACTGTGTGAGACCTCCACTGTTTACAATGTGATTTACTGAAGGTAAAGCTCCATTTACACTGTGTTTACTGAAGGTAAAGCTCTGTTTACACTGTGTTTTACTGTGTGAGACCTCCGTTGTTTACACTGTGTTTACTGAAGGTAAAGCTCAGTTTACACTGTGTTTTACTGTGTGAGACCTCCACTGTTTACACTGTGACCTACTGAAGGTAAAGCTCAGTTTACACTGTGTTTTACTGTGTGAGACCTCCACTGTTTACACTGTGTTTTACTGTGTGGGTCTCCACTGTTTACACTGTGTTTACTGAAGGTAAAGCTCCGTTTACACTGTGATTTACTGAAGGTAAAACTCCTTTTATACTGTGTTTTACTGTGTGAGACCTCCACTGTTTACACTGTGTTTACTGAAGGTAAAGCTCCGTTTACACTGTCTTTACTGTGTGAGACCTCCACTGTTGACTTTGTGTTTACTGAAGGTAGAGCTCTGTTTACACTGTGATTTACTGAAGGTAAAGGTCCGTTTACACTGTGTTTAACTGTGTAAGACCTCCACTGTTTACACTGTGTTTACTGAAGGTAAAGCTCCGTTTACACCGTGATTTACTGAAGGTAAAACTCCTTTTACACTGTGTTTTACTGTGTGAGACCTCCACTGTTTACACTGTGTTTACTGAAGGTAAAGCTCCGTTTACACTGTGATTTACTGAAGGTAAAACTCCTTTTACACTGTGTTTTACTGTGTGAGACCTCCACTGTTTACACTGTGTTTACTGAAGGTAAAGCTCCGTTTACACTGTCTTTACTGTGTGAGACCTCCACTGTTGACTTTGTGTTTACTGAAGGTAGAGCTCTGTTTACACTGTGATTTACTGAAGGTAAAGGTCCATTTACACTTTGTTTAACTGTGTAAGACCTACACTGTTTACACCGTGTTTACTGAAGGTAAAGCTCCGTTTACACTGTGATTTACTGAAGGTAAAACTCTTTTTACACTGCGTTTTACTGTGTGAGACCTCCACTGTTTACACTGTGTTTACTGAAAGTAAAGCTCCGTTTACACTGTCTTTACTGTGTTAGATCTCTACTGTTGACATTTTGTTTACTGAAGGTAGAGCTCCGTTTACACTGTGATTTACTGAAGTTAAAGGTCCGTTTACACTGTGTTTTACTGTGTAAGACCTCCACTGTTTACACTGTGTTTTACTGTTTGAGACCTCCACTGTTTACACTGTGTATTACTGTGTGAGACCTCCACTGTTTACACTGTGATTTACTGAATGTAAAGCTCCGTTTACACTGTGTTTATCGAAGGTAAAGCTCCTTTTACACTGTGTTTACTGTGCGAGACCTCCACTGTTTACATTGTGTTTACTTAAGGTAAAGCTCCTTTTACACTGTGTTTACTTTGTGAGACCTAAACTGTTTACACTTGTTTTTTACTGAAGGTAAAGCTCTGTTTACACTGTGTTTACTGTGTGAGACCTCCACTGTTAATACTGTATTTACTGAAGGTAAAGGTCCGTTTACACTGTGATTTACTGAAGGTAAAACTCCATTTACACTGTGTTTTACTGTGTGAGACCTCCACTGTTTACACTGTGTTTACTGAAGGTAAAGCTCCGTTTACACTGTCTTTACTGTGTGATACCTCCACTGTTGACTTTGTGTTTACTGAAGGTAGAGCTCTGTTTACACTGTGATTTACTGAAGGTAAAGGTCCGTTTACACTGTGTTTAACTGTGTAAGACCTCCACTGTTTACACTGTGTTCACTGAAGGTAAAGCTCCGTTTACACCGTGATTTACTGAAGGTAAAACTCCTTTTACACTGTGTTTTACTGTGTGAGACCTCCACTGTTTACACTGTGTTTACTGAAGGTAAAGCTCCGTTTACACTGTGATTTACTGAAGGTAAAACTCCTTTTACACTGTGTTTTACTGTGTGAGACCTCCACTGTTTACACTGTGTTTACTGAAGGTAAAGCTCCGTCTACACTGTCTTTACTGTGTGAGACCTCCACTGTTGACTTTGTGTTTACTGAAGGTAGAGCTCTGTTTACACTGTGATTTACTGAAGGTAAAGGTCCATTTACACTTTGTTTAACTGTGTAAGACCTCCACTGTTTACACCGTGTTTACTGAAGGTAAAGCTCCGTTTACACTGTGATTTACTGAAGGTAAAACTCTTTTTACACTGCGTTTTACTGTGTGAGACCTCCACTGTTTACACTGTGTTTACTGAAAGTAAAGCTCCGTTTACACTGTCTTTACTGTGTTAGATCTCTACTGTTGACATTTTGTTTACTGAAGGTAGAGCTCCGTTTACACTGTGATTTACTGAAGTTAAATGTCCGTTTACACTGTGTTTTACTGTGTAAGACCTCCACTGTTTACACTGTGTTTTACTGTTTGAGACCTCCACTGTTTACACTGTGTATTACTGTGTGAGACCTCCACTGTTTACACTGTGATTTACTGAATGTAAAGCTCCGTTTACACTGTGTTTATCGAAGGTAAAGCTCCTTTTACACTGTGTTTACTGTGCGAGACCTCCACTGTTTACATTGTGTTTACTTAAGGTAAAGCTCCTTTTACACTGTGTTTACTTTGTGAGACCTAAACTGTTTACACTTGTTTTTTACTGAAGGTAAAGCTCTGTTTACACTGTGTTTACTGTGTGAGACCTCCACTGTTAATATTGTATTTACTGAAGGTAAAGGTCCGTTTACACTGTGATTTACTGAAGGTAAAACTCCATTTACACTGTGTTTTACTGTGTGAGACCTCCACTGTTTACACTGTGTTTACTGAAGGTAAAGCTCCGTTTACACTGTCTTTACTGTGTGAGACCTCCACTGTTGACTTTGTGTTTACTGAAGGTAGAGCTCTTTTTACACTGTGATTTACTGAAGGTAAAGGTCCGTTTACACTGTGTTTAACTGTGTAAGACCTCCACTGTTTACACTGTGTTTACTGAAGGTAAAGCTCCGTTTACACTGTGATTTACTGAAGGTAAAACTCCTTTTACACTGTGTTTTACTGTGTGAGACCTCCACTGTTTACACTGTGTTTACTGAAGGTAAAGCTCCGTTTACACTGTCTTTACTGTGTGAGACCTCCACTGTTGACTTTGTGTTTACTGAAGGTAGAGCTCTGTTTACACTGTGATTTACTGAAGTTAAAGGTCCGTTTACACTGTGTTTAACTGTGTAAGACCTCCACTGTTTACACTGTGTTTACTGAAGGTAAAGCTCCGTTTACACTGTGATTTACTGAAGGTAAAACTCTTTTTACACTGTGTTTTACTGTGTGAGACCTCCACTGTTTACACTGTGTTTACTGAAGGTAAAGCTCCGTTTACACTGTGATTTACTGAAGGTAAAACTCTTTTTACACTGTGTTTTACTGTGTGAGACCTCCACTGTTTACACTGTGTTTACTGAAGGTAAAGCTCCGTTTACACTGTCTTTACTGTGTGAGACCTCCACTGTTGACTTTGTGTTTACTGAAGGTAGAGCTCTGTTTACACTGTGATTTACTGAAGGTAAAGGTCCATTTACACTTTGTTTAACTGTGTAAGACCTCCACTGTTTACACTGTGTTTACTGAAGGTAAAGCTCCGTTTACACTGTGATTTACTGAAGGTAAAACTCTTTTTACACTGCGTTTTACTGTGTGAGACCTCCACTGTTTACACTGTGTTTACTGAAAGTAAAGCTCCGTTTACACTGTCTTTACTGTGTTAGATCTCTACTGTTGACATTTTGTTTACTGAAGGTAGAGCTCCGTTTACACTGTGATTTACTGAAGTTAAAGGTCCGTTTACACTGTGTTTTACTGTGTAAGACCTCCACTGTTTACACTGTATTTTACTGTTTGAGACCTCCACTGTTTACACTGTGATTTACTGAATGTAAAGCTCCGTTTACACTGTGTTTATCGAAGGTAAAGCTCCTTTTACACTGTGTTTACTGTGCGAGACCTCCACTGTTTACATTGTGTTTACTTAAGGTAAAGCTCCTTTTACACTGTGTTTTACGGTGTGAGACCTCCGCTGTTTACACTGTGTTTTACTGTGTGAGAACTCCGCTGTTTACACTGTGTTTGCTGAAGGTAAAGCTCCTTTTACACTGTGTTTTACTGTGTGAGACCTCCACTGTTTACACTGTGATTTACTGAATGTAAAGCTCCGTTTACACTGTGTTTATCGAAGGTAAAGCTCCTTTTACACTGTGTTTACTGTGCGAGACCTCCACTGTTTACATTGTGTTTACTTAAGGTAAAGCTCCTTTTACACTGTGTTTTACGGTGTGAGACCTCCGCTGTTTACACTGTGTTTTACTGTGTGAGAACTCCGCTGTTTACACTGTGTTTGCTGAAGGTAAAGCTCCTTTTACACTGTGTTTTACTGTGTGAGACCTCCACTGTTTACACTGTGTTTTACTGTGTGAGACCTCCGCTGTTTACACTGTGTTTACTGAAGGTAAAGCTCCGTTAACACTGTGTTTTACTGTGTGAGACCTCCACTGTTTACACTGTGTTTCACTGTGTGAGATCTCCAGTGTTTACACTGTGTTTACTGAAGGTAAAGCTCCTTTTACACTGTGTTTTACGGTGTGAGACCTCCGCTGTTTACACTGTGTTTACTGTGTGAGAACGCCGCTGTTTACACTGTGTTTACTGAAGGCAAAGCTCCGTTTACACTGTGTTTTACTGTGTGAGACCTCCACTGTTTACAATGTGATTTACTGAAGGTAAAGCTCCATTTACACTGTGTTTACTGAAGGTAAAGCTCTGTTTACACTGTGTTTTACTGTGTGAGACCTCCGTTGTTTACACTGTGTTTACTGAAGGTAAAGCTCAGTTTACACTGTGTTTTACTGTGTGAGACCTCCACTGTTTACACTGTGACCTACTGAAGGTAAAGCTCAGTTTACACTGTGTTTTACTGTGTGAGACCTCCACTGTTTACACTGTGTTTTACTGTGTGAGATCTCCACTGTTTACACTGTGTTTACTGAAGGTAAAGCTCCGTTTACACTGTGATTTACTGAAGGTAAAACTCCTTTTACACTGTGTTTTACTGTGTGAGACCTCCACTGTTTACACTGTGTTTACTGAAGGTAAAGCTCCGTTTACACTGTCTTTACTGTGTGAGACCTCCACTGTTGACTTTGTGTTTACTGAAGGTAGAGCTCTGTTTACACTGTGATTTACTGAAGGTAAAGGTCCGTTTACACTGTGTTTAACTGTGTAAGACCTCCACTGTTTACACTGTGTTTACTGAAGGTAAAGCTCCGTTTACACCGTGATTTACTGAAGGTAAAACTCCTTTTACACTGTGTTTTACTGTGTGAGACCTCCACTGTTTACACTGTGTTTACTGAAGGTAAAGCTCCGTTTACACTGTGATTTACTGAAGGTAAAACTCCTTTTACACTGTGTTTTACTGTGTGAGACCTCCACTGTTTACACTGTGTTTACTGAAGGTAAAGCTCCGTTTACACTGTCTTTACTGTGTGAGACCTCCACTGTTGACTTTGTGTTTACTGAAGGTAGAGCTCTGTTTACACTGTGATTTACTGAAGGTAAAGGTCCGTTTACACTTTGTTTAACTGTGTAAGACCTCCACTGTTTACACTGTGTTTACTGAAGGTAAAGCTCCGTTTACACCGTGATTTACTGAAGGTAAAACTCCTTTTACACTGTGTTTTACTGTGTGAGACCTCCACTGTTTACACTGTGTTTACTGAAGGTAAAGCTCCGTTTACACTGTGATTTACTGAAGGTAAAACTCCTTTTACACTGTGTTTTACTGTGTGAGACCTCCACTGTTTACACTGTGTTTACTGAAGGTAAAGCTCCGTTTACACTGTCTTTACTGTGTGAGACCTCCACTGTTGACTTTGTGTTTACTGAAGGTAGAGCTCTGTTTACACTGTGATTTACTGAAGGTAAAGGTCCATTTACACTTTGTTTAACTGTGTAAGACCTCCACTGTTTACACCGTGTTTACTGAAGGTAAAGCTCCGTTTACACTGTGATTTACTGAAGGTAAAACTCTTTTTACACTGCGTTTTACTGTGTGAGACCTCCACTGTTTACACTGTGTTTACTGAAAGTAAAGCTCCGTTTACACTGTCTTTACTGTGTTAGATTTCTACTGTTGACATTTTGTTTACTGAAGGTAGAGCTCCGTTTACACTGTGATTTACTGAAGTTAAAGGTCCGTTTACACTGTGTTTTACTGTGTAAGACCTCCACTGTTTACACTGTGTTTTACTGTTTGAGACCTCCACTGTTTACACTGTGTATTACTGTGTGAGACCTCCACTGTTTACACTGTGATTTACTGAATGTAAAGCTCCGTTTACACTGTGTTTATCGAAGGTAAAGCTCCTTTTACACTGTGTTTACTGTGCGAGACCTCCACTGTTTACATTGTGTTTACTTAAGGTAAAGCTCCTTTTACACTGTGTTTACTTTGTGAGACCTAAACTGTTTACACTTGTTTTTTACTGAAGGTAAAGCTCTGTTTACACTGTGTTTACTGTGTGAGACCTCCACTGTTAATACTGTATTTACTGAAGGTAAAGGTCCGTTTACACTGTGATTTACTGAAGGTAAAACTCCATTTACACTGTGTTTTACTGTGTGAGACCTCCACTGTTTACACTGTGTTTACTGAAGGTAAAGCTCCGTTTACACTGTCTTTACTGTGTGAGACCTCCACTGTTGACTTTGTGTTTACTGAAGGTAGAGCTCTGTTTACACTGTGATTTACTGAAGGTAAAGGTCCGTTTACACTGTGTTTAACTGTGTAAGACCTCCACTGTTTACACTGTGTTTACTGAAGGTAAAGCTCCGTTTACACTGTGATTTACTGAAGGTAAAACTCCTTTTACACTGTGTTTTACTGTGTGAGACCTCCACTGTTTACACTGTGTTTACTGAAGGTAAAGCTCCGTTTACACTGTCTTTACTGTGTGAGACCTCCACTGTTGACTTTGTGTTTACTGAAGGTAGAACTCTGTTTACACTGTGATTTACTGAAGGTAAAGGTCCATTTACACTTTGTTTAACTGTGTAAGACCTCCACTGTTTACACTGTGTTTACTGAAGGTAAAGCTCCGTTTACACTGTGATTTACTGAAGGTAAAACTCCTTTTACACTGTGTTTTACTGTGTGAGACCTCCACTGTTTACACTGTGTTTACTGAAGGTAAAGCTCCGTTTACACTGTCTTTACTGTGTGAGACCTCCACTGTTGACTTTGTGTTTACTGAAGGTAGAGCTCTGTTTACACTGTGATTTACTGAAGGTAACGGTCCATTTACACTTTGTTTAACTGTGTAAGACCTCCACTGTTTACACCGTGTTTACTGAAGGTAAAGCTCCGTTTACACTGTGATTTACTGAAGGTAAAACTCTTTTTACACTGCGTTTTACTGTGTGAGACCTCCACTGTTTACACTGTGTTTACTGAAAGTAAAGCTCCGTTTACACTGTCTTTACTGTGTTAGATTTCTACTGTTGACATTTTGTTTACTGAAGGTAGAGCTCCGTTTACACTGTGATTTACTGAAGTTAAAGGTCCGTTTACACTGTGTTTTACTGTGTAAGACCTCCACTGTTTACACTGTGTTTTACTGTTTGAGACCTCCACTGTTTACACTGTGTATTACTGTGTGAGACCTCCACTGTTTACACTGTGATTTACTGAATGTAAAGCTCCGTTTACACTGTGTTTATCGAAGGTAAAGCTCCTTTTACACTGTGTTTACTGTGCGAGACCTCCACTGTTTACATTGTGTTTACTTAAGGTAAAGCTCCTTTTACACTGTGTTTACTTTGTGAGACCTAAACTGTTTACACTTGTTTTTTACTGAAGGTAAAGCTCTGTTTACACTGTGTTTACTGTGTGAGACCTCCACTGTTAATACTGTATTTACTGAAGGTAAAGGTCCGTTTACACTGTGATTTACTGAAGGTAAAACTCCATTTACACTGTGTTTTACTGTGTGAGACCTCCACTGTTTACACTGTGTTTACTGAAGGTAAAGCTCCGTTTACACTGTCTTTACTGTGTGAGACCTCCACTGTTGACTTTGTGTTTACTGAAGGTAGAGCTCTGTTTACACTGTGATTTACTGAAGGTAAAGGTCCGTTTACACTGTGTTTAACTGTGTAAGACCTCCACTGTTTACACTGTGTTTACTGAAGGTAAAGCTCCGTTTACACTGTGATTTACTGAAGGTAAAACTCCTTTTACACTGTGTTTTACTGTGTGAGACCTCCACTGTTTACACTGTGTTTACTGAAGGTAAAGCTCCGTTTACACTGTCTTTACTGTGTGAGACCTCCACTGTTGACTTTGTGTTTACTGAAGGTAGAACTCTGTTTACACTGTGATTTACTGAAGGTAAAGGTCCATTTACACTTTGTTTAACTGTGTAAGACCTCCACTGTTTACACTGTGTTTACTGAAGGTAAAGCTCCGTTTACACTGTGATTTACTGAAGGTAAAACTCCTTTTACACTGTGTTTTACTGTGTGAGACCTCCACTGTTTACACTGTGTTTACTGAAGGTAAAGCTCCGTTTACACTGTCTTTACTGTGTGAGACCTCCACTGTTGACTTTGTGTTTACTGAAGGTAGAGCTCTGTTTACACTGTGATTTACTGAAGGTAACGGTCCATTTACACTTTGTTTAACTGTGTAAGACCTCCACTGTTTACACTGTGTTTACTGAAGGTAAAGCTCCGTTTACACTGTGATTTACTGAAGGTAAAACTCTTTTTACACTGCGTTTTACTGTGTGAGACCTCCGTTGTTTACACTGTGTTTACTGAAGGTAAAGCTCAGTTTACACTGTGTTTTACTGTGTGAGACCTCCACTGTTTACACTGTGACCTACTGAAGGTAAAGCTCAGTTTACACTGTGTTTTACTGTGTGAGACCTCCACTGTTTACACTGTGTTTTACTGTGTGAGATCTCCACTGTTTACACTGTGTTTACTGAAGGTAAAGCTCCGTTTACACTGTGATTTACTGAAGGGAAAACTCCTTTTACACTGTGTTTTACTGTGTAAGACCTCCACTGTTTACACTGTGTTCACTGAAGGTAAAGCTCCGTTTACACCGTGATTTACTGAAGGTAAAACTCCTTTTACACTGTGTTTTACTGTGTGAGACCTCCACTGTTTACACTGTGTTTACTGAAGGTAAAGCTCCGTTTACACTGTGATTTACTGAAGGTAAAACTCCTTTTACACTGTGTTTTACTGTGTGAGACCTCCACTGTTTACACTGTGTTTACTGAAGGTAAAGCTCCGTCTACACTGTCTTTACTGTGTGAGACCTCCACTGTTGACTTTGTGTTTACTGAAGGTAGAGCTCTGTTTACACTGTGATTTACTGAAGGTAAAGGTCCATTTACACTTTGTTTAACTGTGTAAGACCTCCACTGTTTACACCGTGTTTACTGAAGGTAAAGCTCCGTTTACACTGTGATTTACTGAAGGTAAAACTCTTTTTACACTGCGTTTTACTGTGTGAGACCTCCACTGTTTACACTGTGTTTACTGAAAGTAAAGCTCCGTTTACACTGTCTTTACTGTGTTAGATCTCTACTGTTGACATTTTGTTTACTGAAGGTAGAGCTCCGTTTACACTGTGATTTACTGAAGTTAAATGTCCGTTTACACTGTGTTTTACTGTGTAAGACCTCCACTGTTTACACTGTGTTTTACTGTTTGAGACCTCCACTGTTTACACTGTGTATTACTGTGTGAGACCTCCACTGTTTACACTGTGATTTACTGAATGTAAAGCTCCGTTTACACTGTGTTTATCGAAGGTAAAGCTCCTTTTACACTGTGTTTACTGTGCGAGACCTCCACTGTTTACATTGTGTTTACTTAAGGTAAAGCTCCTTTTACACTGTGTTTACTTTGTGAGTGTTACGTCTGGTGACTTATTTGTGTTGTTTCTCTATCCTGAGTAAATGCCACAGGTGCTGCTGCTGATTTGCTGCTGGAACCGTGCTCCGGTTGGCTGACAGGATTAAGGCGGAACAGATTTAAAGCCCTGCTGGATGACTGAAAGGAGCTCCTCCTCTTCCTCCTGGTCATTGCTTCTTCCTGCCAGACTAAAGCTTGTGTGTATGTGCATCTGTGAACATACTATTGTTTGTGATTCAGCTCATGCTATTGTGTGTGAGTCAGCTGTCTAATGTGGTGTTAACCTCATAGTTCTCCTACTCATTTGGAAGCTGTAGGGGGTGTAGCCTTATTTATTTTCATTAAAGGGGTTGACTTGCATTCTGTTTATGTTAGGGAGTTAGGTAATGTTTTTGTATTTTCTTTCTTTATTGATTTGGGTAGGTAAGTTATATATATTGGGTGGAATGGGATTTGTTTATTTTAGGCTTAGACCACTCCTGAAGTTTTGCTTCCATTGTCATCTTGGAGTAAATAAAACATTTGGAGACTGAATTCTGGTGAACCTGTCGTTTCCTTGGTCTGGTGGGACTGAAGTGTGAGGAGTTGGGGGAGACATATATACTTTTTTTTTTCCTTTTTACTTTATGTTGCGGCCTACCTAGACAGGCTGTAACATAAATTGGGGGCTCGTCCTCTTTGGGTTTTTTTTGGCAGGGGGAGCTTTCTGCTTTTCTTGTTGTGGTCTGTCGGACTGTGTCTGTCTGGCTGGTTTTTTTTTGGTGGGGGTGAACTTCTATGGTTTGAGGCTTCAGTATGGATGTGGCTGATTTTGTTAGGTCTCCTTCTCGTGGGAAATTGGATACTTACCGTAGAAAGGATCTAGTCTCGATTGCTGAGGCTTATCAGGTGTCTGTTCCTCGTCATGGTAAGAGGGAGGAGATTAAAACTGCTTTACTTGAGAAATTGGTTGCTTTAAAGGTGTTGCCAGATGGAGAGGTGGCAGTCAGTGCGCAGGTTGCAGGTGAGGGTGCAGGTGCTTTCTCACTGGTTGTGGAGGAGTCCACTATCAGTGCGGTATCGCCTAGTACGGGATCAAAACCATCTGATCCTCTGATAGCAGTGCGCCTTAAGGAGTTGGAATTGGAGACACGACGGCAGGAGCGTGAGATACAATTTCTGAAGGTGAGGGCTCTGGAGATTGAAGCTGAGAAGGCTCTGAGGTTATACCAGTTGCAGACTGGGCCTTCAGGTGCAGGTACTGCAACTGGTGACCCTTTGCTACTACCGCTGGGTGCTTCTTCAGAGACTACCGATAGGAGAGCTTCTGGCCCTGTTTCCATTCTTCCTGGTCCTACTTCTACTCCTTCTGGCCCTGCTTCCACACCTTCTACCCTGTTTATTCCTTTGCCAGCTGCTGCTCATTCTTCTGTGACATCACCAGAACCGGTTGCTGCATTTGATGTAGGTAAGCATATTAAGCTAGTACCTCATTTTAGAGAATCAGATGTGGATTCTTATTTTCCTGCTTTTGAACGAATTGCCTCTGTTTTGCATTGGCCTAAGGAAGTCTGGCCTCTGTTGTTGCAATGCAAGCTGGAGGGAAAAGCTCAAGAGGTATGCGCAGCGTTATCTTTAAGTCAGAGTTTGGATTATGAGGTAGTGAAAAGCAGTATTTTACATGCATATGAGCTTGTGCCTGAAGCTTACCGCCAAAACTTTAGAATGAAGGGGAAAACCGCCAGCCAGACATATGTGGAGTTTGCACGTGAGAAACGGACTTTATTTGAAAAGTGGTGTAGTGCCTCTAATGTTACCAGTTTTGAACAGTTACAGGAACTCATTTTATTGGAGGATTTTAAAAATGCTGTTCATGAAAATATTGTGGTTCATCTAAATGAGAAGAAAGTTATTTCTCTGGCAGATGCAGCGGTGTATGCAGATGAGTTTGTGTTGACTCATAAAACTGTTTTTACATCGCCTGTACGGTCTGACCGTGTGGTAAGAAAGGATTGCACATTACCACATGCTGCGTTTGTTGCTCCAGTAAAATGTGAGGTACCACCTAAAGTGTTTCAAAAGGGTCATAATGATGGTGAGACACGTGTTTGTTTCTTTTGTTGTAAACCTGGACATTTGATCGCTGAGTGTAAAGCTTGGCAAAAGAAAAGAAACAAACAGCATCTCAAAAGTGTGGGTCTGGCACAATCGAATGCCTTGTCGTCTTTGCAAAGTTCCAAACCTTGCCTGGATGACGGGTATAAGCCTTTTTTATTGAATGGGTGGGTTTCAATTGTAGAGCAGGATCATGATTTACATCCTGTTAAAATATTACGAGATACCGGAGCTGCTCAGTCGTTTATTTTAGAAAGTGTGTTGCCCTTCTCCGAAAAGACGTTTTGTGGGTCTTCTGTTTTGGTACGGGGTATTGAGATGGGTCATCTGCAAGTTCCCTTGCACACGATTTATTTGAAATCTGGGTTAGTTAAAGGTCTTGTGAAGGTTGCTGTGCGAGATAGGTTGCCAGTTGCAGGTGTCTCCCTCATTCTTGGGAACGATTTGGCTGGAGGAAAAGTGTTTCCTTTGCCAGAAGTGAGTGTGATGCCTGAAACTGGTGACATCGATCCAAAAATTTTATCTTTGTTCCCTGGTTGTGTGGTAACAAGGGCTCAAGCTCGTAAAACTCCAGAGGTACCCCTTTTAGGGACATTTATGGCACCTCAAGGTCCACCAGTTGTGAAGGAGACAAAAGCAAGTGGTGATAAAAAAATTTTTGGGGAAGTGATTATGACAGGGTTAAAAATTGGGAGAAAGCAGCTGATTGAAGCTCAGCAAGGTGATACATCTTTAGCCTTGTGTTTTGCTAAAACTGTTCCGGAGGGGGATATAAATAAATTAGCGGTTGCTTATTATGTCAGTGAGGGAATTTTGAAACGAAAGTGGACACCTACAGGAACCTCTGATTTGGGTTGGAACACTATCCATCAGATTGTTATTCCAGAGGCTTATAGAGGTCCTGTTTTGAGCCTAGCACATGAGAATGCATTTTCTGGTCATTTAGGAGTTACTAAGACTTATGACCGTATTTTGAGACATTTCTTTTGGCCGGGACTCAAGAGTGATGTTTCAAATTTCTGTCGTTCTTGTCATGTATGCCAACTAGTAGGTAAACCTAATCAGTCAATTCCGTCAGCTCCCCTTCATCCAATACCGGTGATGGGGGAGCCTTTCGAGAAAATCATTTTGGATTGTGTGGGTCCATTGCCAAGGACAAAGGCAGGACATGAATATTTGTTAACAATAATGTGTTCTGCTACTCGTTATCCTGAGGCCATTCCCTTACGCACCATCAGCTCTAAGGCAGTGGTTAAGGCTTTGGTGAAATTCTGCTCTACATTTGGGTTGCCCAAGGTTATTCAAACAGATCAGGGTTCCAATTTCATCTCTAAGATTTTTTCTCAAGTGATTAATGAGATGTCAATTAAACATCAAGTAGCTAGTGCCTATCACCCAGAATCACAAGGGGCATTGGAGCGATTTCACCAAACATTAAAATCTATGCTGCGCAAATACTGCTTTGAATCAGGACGTGATTGGGATGAGGGAGTCCCTTTTCTTTTGTTTGCTTTACGGGAGGTAGTTCAGGAATCTCTTGGATTTAGTCCTGCACAGTTGGTGTTCGCACATACAGTTCGGGGACCACTTAGAATGCTCCATGAGCAATTGAGTGCTGAGCAGTTGTCAGAAAAACACAATGTGTTGGAGTATGTGAGTGCGTTTCGTGAACGTCTGCATAACGCTTGTAAAATAGCTATGGCTTCATTAACTGCTGCTCAAGTTAAAATGAAACGTCGTTTTGACAAAAGAGCACGGTGTCGTGAATTTCTTCCTGGAGATAAAGTTTTAGTATTTCTGCCTATCTCTGGTTCAGCCTTACAGGCTAAATTTTCTGGTCCTTACGTAATTGAATCCAAACTTAGTGAAACAGATTATGTGGTTAAAACCCCTGACCGGAAAAGGAAAAGTCGCGTCTGCCATATCAATATGTTAAAGGCCTATGTATGTCGTGGTCCTGTGGGAAGTTGTGAAGTGTTGCCTACTGCTAAAACCACTACTTCTACTGTTGCTGTTATCCCGCTTGTGTATAACCCTGAAGAAGATGGGTTAACATTGCGTAGTGTACCTTTTGTGCCAGCACGTTTATCCAATTCAGAGATATTAGCTGATTTACCATCACACTTAATGCATTTATCTGAGAGTGATCGTGAGGATGTGATAAGTCTTATTCAGGGTCACATATCTTTGTTTTCAGATATTCCATCTCAGACGTCCCTTGTGCATCATGACATAGATGTTGATAATCATAGACCCATTAAACAAAATGCGTATCGGGTTAATCCAGTTAAAAGGAGTTTGATGCAAAAGGAAGTAGAATATTTGATGGACACAGGGTTTGCTGTTCCCAGCACAAGTTCTTGGAGTTCTCCATGTATAGTGGTGCCGAAACCTGACGGGTCAGTGCGTTTTTGTACAGATTACCGGAGAGTTAATTCTATTACTACACCTGATTCGTTTCCACTTCCTAGAATGGAGGACTGTATCGATAGAGTTGGATCTGCAAAATTTGTTACAAAACTAGATTTACTAAAAGGTTACTGGCAAGTGCCATTAACCCAGCGTGCTTCTGATATTTCTGCTTTTGTAACTCCTGATAGTTTTCTACAATATACAGTTCTTCCTTTTGGACTTAGAAATGCTCCTGCTACTTTTCAACGTTTGATGAATCATGTGTTAGTTGGTATAACTAATTGTGATGCATATTTGGATGATATTGTCATTTATTCATCTAAATGGGTTGACCATTTGCAAACTCTTTCAGAAGTGTTCAGTCGGTTGCAGAATGCTTCTCTTACATTAAATTTAGCAAAATGTGAATTTGCTAAAGCTGTAGTAACTTACTTGGGTCGTGAGGTTGGCCAAGGTCAAGTCCGGCCTGTGCAGGCCAAGATTTCTGCCATTTTGGATTTTCCTGCCCCCACTAACCGGCGTGAGTTAAGGAGATTTTTAGGAATGGCTGGGTTTTATCGTGCGTTTTGTAGAAACTTTTCTAGTCTAGTGTCTCCTCTTACTGACCTACTTCAGAAGGGACAGCTATTCATGTGGTCTCCAGAGTGTAAATTAGCTTTTGACGCCATCAAAGCTGTTTTGTGTAACTCTCCAGTCCTTACTGCACCAAATTTTGAGATACCTTTTAAACTTGAAGTAGATGCAAGTGGGACAGGTGCAGGGGCTGTATTGCTACAGGAAGATCACCAAGGCATTGACCATCCTGTTTGTTATTTTTCAAAGAAATTCAACAAACATCAGTTAAACTATAGTACTATCGAAAAGGAAACGTTAGCTCTTTTGTTGGCTTTGCAACATTTCGAAGTTTATGTTGGATCAAGTTCAGTGCCGATAGTGGTTTACACTGACCACAACCCACTGGTCTTCCTTAACCGAATGAGCAATCATAATCAACGTCTTTTGAGATGGTCATTGTTGGTACAATCTTTCCCACTAGAGATACATCATAAAAAGGGAAGTGAAAATATAGTTGCTGATGCTTTGTCACGTGTTTAATTTTATAGTTTCAAACATGTTGTTTGATTCTGTAGGGTGGGGGTGTTACGTCTGGTGACTTATTTGTGTTGTTTCTCTATCCTGAGTAAATGCCACAGGTGCTGCTGCTGATTTGCTGCTGGAACCGTGCTCCGGTTGGCTGACAGGATTAAGGCGGAACAGATTTAAAGCCCTGCTGGATGACTGAAAGGAGCTCCTCCTCTTCCTCCTGGTCATTGCTTCTTCCTGCCAGACTAAAGCTTGTGTGTATGTGCATCTGTGAACATACTATTGTTTGTGATTCAGCTCATGCTATTGTGTGTGAGTCAGCTGTCTAATGTGGTGTTAACCTCATAGTTCTCCTACTCATTTGGAAGCTGTAGGGGGTGTAGCCTTATTTATTTTCATTAAAGGGGTTGACTTGCATTCTGTTTATGTTAGGGAGTTAGGTAATGTTTTTGTATTTTCTTTCTTTATTGATTTGGGTAGGTAAGTTATATATATTGGGTGGAATGGGATTTGTTTATTTTAGGCTTAGACCACTCCTGAAGTTTTGCTTCCATTGTCATCTTGGAGTAAATAAAACATTTGGAGACTGAATTCTGGTGAACCTGTCGTTTCCTTGGTCTGGTGGGACTGAAGTGTGAGGAGTTGGGGGAGACATATATACTTTTTTTTTTCCTTTTTACTTTATGTTGCGGCCTACCTAGACAGGCTGTAACAGTGAGACCTAAACTGTTTACACTTGTTTTTTACTGAAGGTAAAGCTCTGTTTACACTGTGTTTACTGTGTGAGACCTCCACTGTTAATATTGTATTTACTGAAGGTAAAGGTCCGTTTACACTGTGATTTACTGAAGGTAAAACTCCATTTACACTGTGTTTTACTGTGTGAGACCTCCACTGTTTACACTGTGTTTACTGAAGGTAAAGCTCCGTTTACACTGTCTTTACTGTGTGAGACCTCCACTGTTGACTTTGTGTTTACTGAAGGTAGAGCTCTTTTTACACTGTGATTTACTGAAGGTAAAGGTCCGTTTACACTGTGTTTAACTGTGTAAGACCTCCACTGTTTACACTGTGTTTACTGAAGGTAAAGCTCCGTTTACACTGTGATTTACTGAAGGTAAAACTCCTTTTACACTGTGTTTTACTGTGTGAGACCTCCACTGTTTACACTGTGTTTACTGAAGGTAAAGCTCCGTTTACACTGTCTTTACTGTGTGAGACCTCCACTGTTGACTTTGTGTTTACTGAAGGTAGAGCTCTTTTTACACTGTGATTTACTGAAGGTAAAGGTCCGTTTACACTGTGTTTAACTGTGTAAGACCTCCACTGTTTACACTGTGTTTACTGAAGGTAAAGCTTCGTTTACACCGTGATTTACTGAAGGTAAAACTCCTTTTACACTGTGTTTTACTGTGTGAGACCTCCACTGTTTACACTGTGTTTACTGAAGGTAAAGCTCCGTTTACACTGTGATTTACTGAAGGTAAAACTCTTTTTACACTGTGTTTTACTGTGTGAGACCTCCACTGTTTACACTGTGTTTACTGAAGGTAAAGCTCCGTTTACACTGTCTTTACTGTGTGAGACCTCCACTGTTGACTTTGTGTTTACTGAAGGTAGAGCTCTGTTTACACTGTGATTTACTGAAGGTAAAGGTCCATTTACACTTTGTTTAACTGTGTAAGACCTCCACTGTTTACACTGTGTTTACTGAAGGTAAAGCTCCGTTTACACTGTGATTTACTGAAGGTAAAACTCTTTTTACACTGCGTTTTACTGTGTGAGACCTCCACTGTTTACACTGTGTTTACTGAAAGTAAAGCTCCGTTTACACTGTCTTTACTGTGTTAGATCTCTACTGTTGACATTTTGTTTACTGAAGGTAGAGCTCCGTTTACACTGTGATTTACTGAAGTTAAAGGTCCGTTTACACTGTGTTTTACTGTGTAAGACCTCCACTGTTTACACTGTATTTTACTGTTTGAGACCTCCACTGTTTACACTGTGATTTACTGAATGTAAAGCTCCGTTTACACTGTGTTTATCGAAGGTAAAGCTCCTTTTACACTGTGTTTACTGTGCGAGACCTCCACTGTTTACATTGTGTTTACTTAAGGTAAAGCTCCTTTTACACTGTGTTTTACGGTGTGAGACCTCCGCTGTTTACACTGTGTTTTACTGTGTGAGAACTCCGCTGTTTACACTGTGTTTGCTGAAGGTAAAGCTCCTTTTACACTGTGTTTTACTGTGTGAGACCTCCACTGTTTACACTGTGATTTACTGAATGTAAAGCTCCGTTTACACTGTGTTTATCGAAGGTAAAGCTCCTTTTACACTGTGTTTACTGTGCGAGACCTCCACTGTTTACATTGTGTTTACTTAAGGTAAAGCTCCTTTTACACTGTGTTTTACGGTGTGAGACCTCCGCTGTTTACACTGTGTTTTACTGTGTGAGAACTCCGCTGTTTACACTGTGTTTGCTGAAGGTAAAGCTCCTTTTACACTGTGTTTTACTGTGTGAGACCTCCACTGTTTACACTGTGTTTTACTGTGTGAGACCTCCGCTGTTTACACTGTGTTTACTGAAGGTAAAGCTCCGTTAACACTGTGTTTTACTGTGTGAGACCTCCACTGTTTACACTGTGTTTCACTGTGTGAGATCTCCAGTGTTTACACTGTGTTTACTGAAGGTAAAGCTCCTTTTACACTGTTTTACGGTGTGAGACCTCCGCTGTTTACACTGTGTTTACTGTGTGAGAACGCCGCTGTTTACACTGTGTTTACTGAAGGCAAAGCTCCGTTTACACTGTTTTACTGTGTGAGACCTCCACTGTTTACAATGTGATTTACTGAAGGTAAAGCTCCATTTACACTGTGTTTACTGAAGGTAAAGCTCTGTTTACACTGTGTTTTACTGTGTGAGACCTCCGTTGTTTACACTGTGTTTACTGAAGGTAAAGCTCAGTTTACACTGTGTTTTACTGTGTGAGACCTCCATTGTTTACACTGTGACCTACTGAAGGTAAAGCTCAGTTTACACTGTGTTTTACTGTGTGAGACCTCCACTGTTTACACTGTGTTTTACTGTGTGAGATCTCCACTGTTTACACTGTGTTTACTGAAGGTAAAGCTCCGTTTACACTGTGATTTACTGAAGGTAAAACTCCTTTTACACTGTGTTTTACTGTGTGAGACCTCCACTGTTTACACTGTGTTTACTGAAGGTAAAGCTCCGTTTACACTGTCTTTACTGTGTGAGACCTCCACTGTTGACTTTGTGTTTACTGAAGGTAGAGCTCTGTTTACACTGTGATTTACTGAAGGTAAAGGTCCGTTTACACTGTGTTTAACTGTGTAAGACCTCCACTGTTTACACTGTGTTTACTGAAGGTAAAGCTCCGTTTACACCGTGATTTACTGAAGGTAAAACTCCTTTTACACTGTGTTTTACTGTGTGAGACCTCCACTGTTTACACTGTGTTTACTGAAGGTAAAGCTCCGTTTACACTGTGATTTACTGAAGGTAAAACTCCTTTTACACTGTGTTTTACTGTGTGAGACCTCCACTGTTTACACTGTGTTTACTGAAGGTAAAGCTCCGTTTACACTGTCTTTACTGTGTGAGACCTCCACTGTTGACTTTGTGTTTACTGAAGGTAGAGCTCTGTTTACACTGTGATTTACTGAAGGTAAAGGTCCGTTTACACTTTGTTTAACTGTGTAAGACCTCCACTGTTTACACTGTGTTTACTGAAGGTAAAGCTCCGTTTACACCGTGATTTACTGAAGGTAAAACTCCTTTTACACTGTGTTTTACTGTGTGAGACCTCCACTGTTTACACTGTGTTTACTGAAGGTAAAGCTCCGTTTACACTGTGATTTACTGAAGGTAAAACTCCTTTTACACTGTGTTTTACTGTGTGAGACCTCCACTGTTTACACTGTGTTTACTGAAGGTAAAGCTCCGTTTACACTGTCTTTACTGTGTGAGACCTCCACTGTTGACTTTGTGTTTACTGAAGGTAGAGCTCTGTTTACACTGTGATTTACTGAAGGTAAAACTCCTTTTACACTGTGTTTTACTGTGTAAGACCTCCACTGTTTACACCGTGTTTACTGAAGGTAAAGCTCCGTTTACACTGTGATTTACTGAAGGTAAAACTCTTTTTACACTGCGTTTTACTGTGTGAGACCTCCACTGTTTACACTGTGTTTACTGAAAGTAAAGCTCCGTTTACACTGTCTTTACTGTGTTAGATCTCTACTGTTGACATTTTGTGTACTGAAGGTAGAGCTCCGTTTACACTGTGATTTACTGAAGTTAAAGGTCCGTTTACACTGTGTTTTACTGTGTAAGACCTCCACTGTTTACACTGTGTTTTACTGTTTGAGACCTCCACTGTTTACACTGTGTATTACTGTGTGAGACCTCCACTGTTTACACTGTGATTTACTGAATGTAAAGCTCCGTTTACACTGTGTTTATCGAAGGTAAAGCTCCTTTTACACTGTGTTTACTGTGCGAGACCTCCACTGTTTACATTGTGTTTACTTAAGGTAAAGCTCCTTTTACACTGTGTTTACTTTGTGAGACCTAAACTGTTTACACTTGTTTTTTACTGAAGGTAAAGCTCTGTTTACACTGTGTTTACTGTGTGAGACCTCCACTGTTAATACTGTATTTACTGAAGGTAAAGGTCCGTTTACACTGTGATTTACTGAAGGTAAAACTCCATTTACACTGTGTTTTACTGTGTGAGACCTCCACTGTTTACACTGTGTTTACTGAAGGTAAAGCTCCGTTTACACTGTCTTTACTGTGTGAGACCTCCACTGTTGACTTTGTGTTTACTGAAGGTAGAGCTCTGTTTACACTGTGATTTACTGAAGGTAAAGGTCCGTTTACACTGTGTTTAACTGTGTAAGACCTCCACTGTTTACACTGTGTTTACTGAAGGTAAAGCTCCGTTTACACTGTGATTTACTGAAGGTAAAACTCCTTTTACACTGTGTTTTACTGTGTGAGACCTCCACTGTTTACACTGTGTTTACTGAAGGTAAAGCTCCGTTTACACTGTGATTTACTGAAGGTAAAACTCCGTTTACACTGTCTTTACTGTGTGAGACCTCCACTGTTGACTTTGTGTTTACTGAAGGTAGAGCTCTGTTTACACTGTGATTTACTGAAGGTAAAGGTCCGTTTACACTGTGTTTAACTGTGTAAGACCTCCACTGTTTACACTGTGTTTACTGAAGGTAAAGCTCCGTTTACACTGTGATTTACTGAAGGTAAAACTCCTTTTACACTGTGTTTTACTGTGTGAGACCTCCACTGTTTACACTGTGTTTACTGAAGGTAAAGCTCCGTTTACACTGTCTTTACTGTGTGAGACCTCCACTGTTGACTTTGTGTTTACTGAAGGTAGAACTCTGTTTACACTGTGATTTACTGAAGGTAAAGGTCCATTTACACTTTGTTTAACTGTGTAAGACCTCCACTGTTTACACTGTGTTTACTGAAGGTAAAGCTCCGTTTACACTGTGATTTACTGAAGGTAAAACTCCTTTTACACTGTGTTTTACTGTGTGAGACCTCCACTGTTTACACTGTGTTTACTGAAGGTAAAGCTCCGTTTACACTGTCTTTACTGTGTGAGACCTCCACTGTTGACTTTGTGTTTACTGAAGGTAGAGCTCTGTTTACACTGTGATTTACTGAAGGTAACGGTCCATTTACACTTTGTTTAACTGTGTAAGACCTCCACTGTTTACACTGTGTTTACTGAAGGTAAAGCTCCGTTTACACTGTGATTTACTGAAGGTAACGGTCCATTTACACTGCGTTTTACTGTGTGAGACCTCCGTTGTTTACACTGTGTTTACTGAAGGTAAAGCTCAGTTTACACTGTGTTTTACTGTGTGAGACCTCCACTGTTTACACTGTGACCTACTGAAGGTAAAGCTCAGTTTACACTGTGTTTTACTGTGTGAGACCTCCACTGTTTACACTGTGTTTACTGAAAGTAAAGCTCCGTTTACACTGTCTTTACTGTGTTAGATTTCTACTGTTGACATTTTGTTTACTGAAGGTAGAGCTCCGTTTACACTGTGATTTACTGAAGTTAAAGGTCCGTTTACACTGTGTTTTACTGTGTAAGACCTCCACTGTTTACACTGTGTTTTACTGTTTGAGACCTCCACTGTTTACACTGTGTATTACTGTGTGAGACCTCCACTGTTTACACTGTGATTTACTGAATGTAAAGCTCCGTTTACACTGTGTTTATCGAAGGTAAAGCTCCTTTTACACTGTGTTTACTGTGCGAGACCTCCACTGTTTACATTGTGTTTACTTAAGGTAAAGCTCCTTTTACACTGTGTTTACTTTGTGAGAACTAAACTGTTTACACTTGTTTTTTACTGAAGGTAAAGCTTTGTTTACACTGTGTTTACTGTGTGAGACCTCCACTGTTAATACTGTATTTACTGAAGGTAAAGGTCCGTTTACACTGTGATTTACTGAAGGTAAAACTCCATTTACACTGTGTTTTACTGTGTGAGACCTCCACTGTTTACACTGTGTTTACTGAAGGTAAAGCTCCGTTTACACTGTCTTTACTGTGTGAGACCTCCACTGTTGACTTTGTTTTTACTGAAGGTAGAGCTCTGTTTACACTGTGATTTACTGAAGGTAAAGGTCCGTTTACACTGTGTTTAACTGTGTAAGACCTCCACTGTTTACACTGTGTTTACTGAAGGTAAAGCTCCGATTACACTGTGATTTACTGAAGGTAAAACTCCTTTTACACTGTGTTTTACTGTGTGAGACCTCCACTGTTTACACTGTGTTTACTGAAGGTAAAGCTCCGTTTACACTGTCTTTACTGTGTGAGACCTCCACTGTTGACTTTGTGTTTACTGAAGGTAGAGCTCTGTTTACACTGTGATTTACTGAAGGTAAAGGTCCATTTACACTTTGTTTAACTGTGTAAGACCTCCACTGTTTACACTGTGTTTACTGAACGTAAAGCTCCGTTTACACTGTGATTTACTGAAGGTAAAACTCTTTTTACACTGCGTTTTACTGTGTGAGACCTCCACTGTTTACACTGTGTTTACTGAAAGTAAAGCTCCGTTTACACTGTCTTTACTGTGTTAGATCTCTACTGTTGACATTTTATTTACTGAAGGTAGAGCTCCGTTTACACTGTGATTTACTGAAGTTAAAGGTCCGTTTACACTGTGTTTTACTGTGTAAGACCTCCACTGTTTACACTGTGTTTTACTGTTTGAGACCTCCACTGTTTACACTGTGTATTACTGTGTGAGACCTCCACTGTTTACACTGTGATTTACTGAATGTAAAGCTCCGTTTACACTGTGTTTATCGAAGGTAAAGCTCCTTTTACACTGTGTTTACTGTGCGAGACCTCCACTGTTTACATTGTGTTTACTTAAGGTAAAGCTCCTTTTACACTGTGTTTACTGTGTGAGACCTAAACTGTTTACACTTGTTTTTTACTGAAGGTAAAGCTCTGTTTACACTGTGTTTACTGTGTGAGACCTCCACTGTTAATACTGTATTTACTGAAGGTAAAGCTCCGTTTACACTGTGATTTACTGAAGGTAAAACTCCATTTACACTATGTTCACTAAAGGTAAACCTCTGTTTACACTGTGTTTTACTGTGTGAAACACATTGATTGAGGCTTTTCTGACGGTACATTATTCGGCAGTAAGTTCTCAAATATCTCTTAAATGTTGAAGGAGCAAGCTAAAATATATTTATTGTATTTGGTCATAAAATGTCCATGGTGTGATCATAGATTAAGGAAAGAGTCAAAGCTTGTGTTTACTGAAGGTAAAGCTCCGTTTACACTGTGTTTTACTGTGTGAGACCTTCACTGTTTACACTTTGTTTACTGAAGGTAAAGCTCAGTTTACACTGTGTTTACTGAAGCTACAGCTCTGTTTACACTGTGTTTTACTAGAGGTAAAAGCTATCTTCAAATGCATTGATTGAGGCTTTTCTGACGGAAAATTATTCGGTAGTAAGTTCTCAAATATCTCTTAATTGTTAACGGAGCAATCTAAAATATATTTATTGTATTTGGTCATAAAATGTCCAGGGTGTGATCATAGATTAAGGAAAGAGTCAAAGCTAAACCACTGCTGCCTCTCATAGCATTGCTGAAGCAGTATATTCTCTCTGAGACGTGCCCAGTCCGGAGCGAAGTTCCTGTGATCCAGCCATACAAGGTCCTGCCTGTTTCCCACCCTCTGTCCAATCATTTTACAGCCCAAGCTCACTGGTGCCAGGGCTCCAAACAGAGTATCACGGCCATCAAATGACCACGTGAACAGAGTTAATGTTATATTTTACCAGACTCAAGTCCCACTGCCATTCTAAACATCTCCATGACCAGAGACAGGGTAAAATGAGAGGAAAAATTGGCCCTGTGTCTGAAAAGTGGAGGCAGACAAGTAGCAATACAACAAAACAGAGCTAGAGCTGGCAAATTTTCTCCTGAATAGGTAACAGCTAATTATTCCTGAAAAAAAAGACGCCTATGTATAGATTAGAAGGAGTAAAGGCCATAGGTTGTGTGTTTTACACAAAGTGAATAGCGAAAATGTTTGAGAGGGGTTAGGGCTGTGTTCTGTGTGTTTTATATGAAGAAGGTGATTAACAACATGATTGAAAAGTGTAAATACCATTGTTCGTTTGTGTGTGTGTGTGTGTTTTAAACAAATTAAGGAGTAAGAATTGTGCTAGCTTTAGCTTTGCATAGCTGTTTAAAGTGGAAATGAGTATTCAATTAGAAGCTAGAGAACAATGAAAATAAAACTATTAAATAGACCCATTTAATGTGTAACTAAATGCTTGAATATGAAAAATCATGAATAAGAAGCAAGGATCAGCCTGCTAAAATGACATATGGTTGAAGGGGGAAAAAAATCTAAAATAGTTAAAGTTAAAGGTGGTTTAGAGAGTAAATTTTTGTAAGTACATTTTTGCCTTAAGTGGGTTAACGATAAGTAACACCAGGCTTGTCTAGTCAAAATATTTCAGGTGAATTTGGACAGAAAAGGCTTGTAAATGCAGGGACATGGTGGCCTCTAGTTCACTTTTTTGACTTTCTCTTGCATAGGTAGATGTTTTAGTGAAATTATGAACACTTGTCTGTGTAAATAGGTTGATTATGGCACATACTTCTTAGCTATTACCGTCCAAAGTTCTTAACCTTGTCTTTTGCTTTTTTTTTCAAACTGGCAACTGCTCGAGGAGGGGGAGGAGGCAGACAGCTCTCTCCTGCTTTGAAACTGTATTATAGTTCTGATTTTAAAGATTTGGTGTCAATAATACAGATTGCTTCTTTTCCACTGCTTCAACTGCTCTATAGCCCTTTGTTGGGGTGCTTAATGTCTCTTCCCCAAACTCTAAGCAGGAGCTTTTTATTTTGCTCTGATGTTGTTTAGCTTGTCATTTCTATTTTATGTATAGTAAAACCTTATTAAAATTGGGTCACTATTTTAAAATTTGAAATATATCTTCATTTTCCTTTTCTTTTCCAGAAAAGAGAAACTTCAGTTTGTAAGACTGCTTGTGCTCCTGGTCTCCAAGACTTCTCCAAGTTCAACTTTACTTCAACAAATACAGGAGGAAACATCACCAAATGGATTATACCCCAATGTTGAAATCAGGAGAGATTAAATGTGAGGATATGGAGTGTGGAAGCTCCAGTTCTGAGGAAATATCCTCAGCTGCTCCCAACACTAACACATCTGACAGAAAAACACAGAAGAGTACAGACGAGACAATATTTGTCTGCCCAATCTGTGGAAAGAGTTTTATTTATCACAGTTTTCTCCAAAGACACCAACGTATTCACACAAAAGAGAAACGGTATCAGTGTTCAGAATGTGGGAAGAGTTTTACTCAACTCAGTCATCTCAAAGAACACCAGCGCATTCACACTGGAGAGAAACCGTATCAGTGTTCAGAGTGTGGGAAGAGTTTTACTAAGGTTTTTACTCTCAAAAATCACAAGCGCACACACACTGGAGAGAAACCGTTTTCCTGCTCAGAGTGTGGGAAAAGTTTTACCAGACTGAGTGATCTCAAAACACACCAGCGTGTTCACATTGGAGAGAAACTGTATCAGTGCTTAGAATGTGGGAAATGGTTTAATCAACTTTGTAATCTCCAAACACACAAGCGCATTCACACTGGAGAGAAACCGTATTACTGTTCAGACTGCGGGATGAATTTTAAGACCCTGAGGAATCTCCAAGAACACCAGTATATTCACACAGCAGAGAAACCACATCACTGCTCAGAGTGTGGGAAGAGTTTTGTTAGGGTTGACCATCTAAAAAATCATCAGTGCATTCACACTGGAGAGACACCTTATCAGTGTAAAGAGTGTGGAAATGGATATTTTCAAAAGAGGACACTCAAAAAACATCAACATCATTCGTTCACACAGGAGAGAAACCAAATCAGTGCTCAGAGAATGTGAAGAGTTTTACTCAACCCTGTGATCTACAGGAACATCAACACATTCACACTGCAGAGAAACCATATAGGTGCTCGGAGGAATTTTATTCAACTGTGTCACCACCTTTCACCACCTTCTCTCCAATTTTTATTTATTCACAATTTATTCTGTGAGCTCACAAAACACTTCATGTTTGGAACGGCTAAAAGAGGACTGAGTTCTTTATTCTCTAACGACCAAAGTTCTCTCTTCACCTACAGCTCAATCAAATAAGAGACTGATGTCAGTGAAAAGTGGAAGAGTAGTTTTTCCACAGAAAATGTTGAAAGTTTTTTCTGTTCAGAGGTTTTACATAAGGTTTAAATTATTTCCAGAAATGAATCATCTGTTTTTATCCACTGTGTCTGTAATTTTATTCTGGTTTTGAATATTTCAGCTCCACTGTGTCTTAGTGGAAACTTACAGCTGTACACAATATACACAAAGTACAATAGTATCCAGAGGAAAATACTCCTTTAACACAATGGTGGCCCCGGAGTTCTTGCTATGTCATCTGGTATGTCCTGAAAGCTGTGATAGTCTGACGAAATAGTCCAGCGTAAACTCGGGTCCAATAGATCCTGACGACTGTATGTTGTTTTGCTCAACGTACTGTGACACTTACAAACATGCATCAGCAGCCACTCAGACAACGTCACAATCAAGTTCGCTGACACTACTCTGGTTGGACTGATCTCTGAGGGCGATGAAACGACATACAGGGGAGAGGTTCAAAGGCTAGTGGAGTGGTGCTCAGTGAACAACCTGGTCATTAACACCTCCAAACCAAAGAAATAATTGTAGACTTCAGAAGCAAGAAGTCCGACCTGCAGTCAATCTGCATCGATGGACAGGATGTGGAGAGGGTGTCCAGCTTCAAGTTCCTGGGGGTGTATATGGACACAGATCTCCAATGGGGTTCTAACACTTCAGCGGTGGTGAAGAAGGCCCAGCAACATCTTTATTTCCTGAGGATCCTTAAGAGGTTGAATCTGGATAAGAAATTGCTGAAATATCGCTGCTCCGTGGAGAGTGTTCTGACATACTGCATCTCTACGTGGTTCTCCAGCTGTACCACAGCGCATAAAAAGACCTTACAGAGGGTCATCAAGACAGCGCAGATCATTGGACACTCTCTCCCCTCCCTGGAGGACCTCTACAGCACTTGTTGCCTCAGGAGGGCTTACACTATTATCAAGGACTGTACACGCCCAGGACACCAGATGGTTGAACTGCTGCCCTCAGGCAGACGTTACAGACAACTTAAAACAAGGACAAACTGTTTGAGGGACAGTTTTTACAACAGGGCCATATCTTTGCTAAACAAACACCAAGTAGTTCAGGTATAAACAGATCTGGTTTTGTTTAAACTGGTTCAGTGCAATAATGGATGCTGCTAAAAGTTACATTGTGCAGTAACTGATGCTGCAGTTGTGGATAGTGTACATAGGAGAACTCATAGTTAATCACTTATGCTCTTAAATCTGGTTACTGTTTCCTTAAATAATGTTCTTTTAATTATTTCTTGTTTTAACTCCCTTTTCTCTTAATTGCACCAAGGGGAGGGTGGGATGGAACCTAATTTCGTTGTATAAGTAAAATGTACAATGACAATAAAGGTTTCATCATCATCATTATTTAGACAGAGCAACTGAATATCATTCCCGAGACTGGACGTTAGAGGTCGTCCTATAATTAATATTAATACTGTAGCGCTTAGCCGATTCCCCACTGTTTACACTAGTCTTCAATACCGCACTCCTGCCATTCCCCTCTCCGAACACTAGAGGTCTGTTGTCCTCTGGTGTTTATTTCCTGTTGTATCATGTTTGAGATTTGCAGCAAAACAAATGAACACGGTCCAAGTTTGAATTCGCGTTTTGAAACTCAGCTGAACACTGCCCCCTGCAGTTTAGACACCGGAATATAACATGCCGTTTCAGTTTCGGTTTTTGGCCCCTTGGAGACACCGTCCTGTTGTCGGAAATGGAGCAAAGAGCTTAAATGGGAAAGAGATACTCCTCCGCCTTGTGTCACGTCAAGAAAACTGCAGTGGGGTTTGGAAAAAGAGGAAAAGTGTCAAAACAACAGTTTAACGTAATTTTCTGTTCCATTAGAGCAAAACTGAATATTTTATATTTATATATAATTTATACACACACACAGACCCCGATAAACCATGGCTTTATAACCACCCCACTGTCCCTTCTCTCAGCTCCACTGACCACACTTCTACAGTTACCATTGTAGAGTGAACACTAGGTCAAATAACACCGGAGTGTATGGCAGGATCCTGACAGTGCAGCACTGAGAACTGCTGTGATCAGGAAATCTGCAGCATTTTGACTTGTCAGATTGATCATTCCTGATCTCTGATCCATCGCCTAAAATGTCCCAGACAGCGAGCATAAATCAGTCGACTGTCATTAAAAGTCTGTCACACCACTGACTGTAGACCACTTCTGGTCCTCCATCGGACCACTCAGATTACTGTCCTGTACAGGATATAACTCATTCATAATCTCACACAGATTTTACATTCACAGAGACTTTTATTCTGGAAAAACTAATACAAATATGACCAACAACTCTCAGAGATATTATAATGAGTATAAGCCTGATATAAAATGATGTGCTGATTAAAATTATTTAATAATCTTATTTATAAACAATAACAAAAAGAACCTAATGAAGGAGAAAATTGGTCTGTGAATGGAAATTTCTGTTTATCCAGCCGTGGTCCGCCGTCTCCATGCTCTCAGGGTGTCTGTAATTTTATTTTAAAAGACTTTAGTTTAGTCATAAACCCAACTCTGCTATCGCTAACGTAGTTGCCATAGTCACTGCTCACATTCAGGACATATAAGGATGTACTGCTGAAATCTAAATATATGTTTATATTACCTTCAATAACAACTAGTGCAGATGACTAAGAATATTCACAAAGTAATTTCACAGATGTGATATTTCAGTAAAAACTGAAATGTTAAACTGCAGCTTCCACGGGACTCTGAGGTAAATGTGTAATTCCCACCAGTGAAATGCAGAGATGAAGGGACCGCGGTGTGTGTTCTCTCGGTTTCTTTAAGAGCATCTTGGTTTACAGCGGAAGTGACGTGTGTAAATGCGTGTTGTGTCTTCGTGGAGCTGGAATTGTGTCTGAGACTCGGTACGGCTCCAGGATCTGGTACCGCTCTCCGATCTCTGGAACCGCCCTCCAGAGCTCCGTACCGTCCTTCAGACACCGGTGCCGTTTTTTAGAGCTCGGTACGGCTCTCCAGACCCCGGAACCGTTCTTCAGAGCTCGGTACCGCAGGACAGACTCCGGTAGCGCTCACATTCAACTCGTTCGGGGTAGAACCAGGTCCAAAATCAGAGTCTAATGAGAAACAAATAGAGACTTAGACTCTTGGTGTGGGTGTGTGAGAGAGAGAGCTTTAGTGTGATAGTGTAGGTGTTTGGTTCGTTGTAATTGTGTGTGTGTGTGGTAGTAGTGTCTCTGTGTGAGTGATACATGTTGGTTGTTTGTGTTTTACTGTTAGTGTGAGTGTGTGTTGTGGGGATATTGTGACAGTAGGTCTCCATTTGTGCAGTTGACTGTGGGCTGTGCTGATAGTAAACTGTAAACAGTGAATAGACTGTAGACTATACTGTAGAGTGTATAAAGACTGTAGACTGTAGGGAGTAAGGGCAGTAGACTGTAGGGCTAAGGACTGTAACCATGGCGACCCGGCGGCTGACGGACGCGTTCTTATTAATGCGGAACAATGCGATCCAAAACCGGCAGCTTGTGGCCGAGCAAGTGAGTAAACCCCGCCGCCCGCTGAACTCTCACAGCAGTGCGGTGAGTCCACCACTGATATTACTACTGACATTACTGCTGATATCACCGCTGACATTACTGCTGATATCACCGCTGACATTACTGCTGATATCACCGCTGACATTACTGCTGATATCACTTCAGATGTTACTGCTGATATCAGCACTGATATCACCACTGATATTATTGCTGATATCACTACAGATATTATTGCTGATATCACTACAGATATTATTGCTGATATCACTACAGATATTAATGCTGATATCACTACAGATATTATTGCTGATATCACCACTGATATTACTGCTGATATCACCACTGATATTACTGCTAATATCACCATTGATATTACCACTGATATCACTACAGATATTATTGCTGATATCACCACTGATAGTACTGCTGATATTACTACTGATATCACTACTGATATTACTGCTGATATCACCGCTGATATTAATACTGATATTACTGCTGATATCACCACTGATATTACTGCTGATATCACTACTGATATTACTGGTGATATCACCACTGATATTACTGCTGACGTCACCACTGATATTACTGCTGATATCACCACTGATATTACTGCTGATATCACCGCTGATATTAATACTGATATTACTGCTGATATCACCACTGATATTACTGCTGATATCACTACTGATATTACTGGTGATATCACCACTGGTATTACTGCTGACGTCACCACTGATATCACTGCTGACGTCACCACTGATATTACTGCTGACGTCACCGCTGATATTACTGCTGACGTCACTGCTGATATTACTGCTGACGTCACCGCTGATATTACTGCTGACGTCACCGCTGATATTACTGCTGACGTCACCACTGATATTACTGCTGATGTCACCACTGATATCACTGCTGACGTCACCGCTGATATTACTGCTGGTATCACCACTGATATCACCACTGATATTACTGCACATTTCACTACTATTGTTCATTAATACATTCATTCAATTATTTCTGATAATCATTAATATTGCCACAAAAATCACTACTCATATTACTATTAAGATTAATACTGATATCAATATTATTGCTATTCATTCTACAACTGATATTATTACTAATATGATTACTGATAATTTTACAATTTCAAATAATGCTACTAATATGACTACTGTTATTAGGACTATTATTACTACAGATTGCCTTAGCTTGCCATAATTATTTCATTCATTTTTCTGCTAATCGGATATTATCACTCATATTAGTACTAATATTGCTACTTACATCTATAATGATAAATGTTGATATTAATATTGATGTCACTACTTATATTAATACAGATATTAATACTGATATGAATGAGTCTTGTGAGCAAGGCTGTAGTCAGTCTCATATTTTTGTTTTCTGTTCCACATTAAATATCAGGCCTCTGTCTCTTTGTCTGCCTGCCTTTCATCTGTCTGCCTCTGTCTCCTGTGTGCCGCTGTCTGTCTGCCTGTGTTGCTGTGAAAAGAAGAAGTGAAGGAGCAGATCAGTCATTGATTGCTGATGATAGCACTGTTTGCAACAGAGATCAATAAACAATAAAAGATTTGTATGGGAGTAGCACAGGGTTCTCTTGAAGATGTTATAACAATTCTATTGGGGTTCTGCTAGAGTTCTGTCCAGAAGTGCGTTTGTTCCAGTGGAGCTTAATTTTGGGTTTTGTTATGTTGGTTTAAAGGTTCTGTTGTGTTCTGTTGAGGGTTCTGTAGGTTTTTCTGTTTAAACACATAAAGAATCTCCACTGATGCTCTGATGAGTCACAGTGATGTAGATCAAAGTGCCAGTGCTGTAATGTCACTGGTGAACGGCATGGTAATAGAGCAGTGTTTTCAGCAGATGTCTGAACACAGTGGACTGAACCTAGGGAGCTGAATGCAACAGGCCCAACAGCGCAGGGAGTTGTGCACAGTGGACCAAATAGAGAGGAACACGAGGCATCTCTTCCTGCAGCTCTCACCAATATCTCCTGGGGTATCCCCAGTTATTCCCAGTCCAGTCAGGTTATATCATTCCTTCAGTGTGTTCTCGGTCCCCCACCATAGCCTCCTGCTAGTCGGACATGCCTGGTGTACTTGCAGCAGGAGGCATCCAGAAGGTGTCCTTATCAGACATCTGGAACACCACAAGTGGCTCCACTCAGTGGTTCTTCTACAAGCTCCTACTGGATTACGGAGCTCCTCATTCGATCATGGAGCATATGCCCAGCAACCTCTGGAGAGAACTCATTCTGACCACTGGAATCCAAATCAAACTTTCAGCCATTACCCAAAGCTCATAACCACCAATCAGCTACGACAGCCCCAGTATTGAGGGTCTTCAGCAATTCTGGGCAAATCTTGTCCACTGCAGAGGTCATTTCCAACTAGGCTCCTTGTAGGTAGTGAGTGGAGTTCTGGAGAGGGTTCCGTACATTTTGGGTGACTTCACTGCTCATGTTGGTGATGACTGGGAAGCCTGCAGAGGAGAGATGCTCTTAAGTGTACTTGGGACATATGATCTGAGGCCATATGTTTTGAATATTCGGTTACAGAGAAGGGCTGAGCAGGAAAACTACCAGAGAAATGTGATAGGCCCAAACATATATATTTTGAATGTTTGCTGGGAAGTGTTTGTAGAGGACTCTGCCCAGAATAACTTTAGTTCCCATGTTCAAACATATTCACATATTCCGGAGGAGTTAGGGATCATGGAATATGGACCGACCCTGTTCAAGTCCTCTATTTGGGAGATAGCTGCATATCACTGGCCAAAAAGCTTGTTGGTGCTTGTTACTGCGGCAAACCAAGAACGTGGTGATGGACGCCAGTGATGAGGGAAAACATCTAGAGTGAGAAGGAGGCTTTTCAAACTCCCGATTCAGCGGATGAGTAACAGCAGATGAAACGACAGCAGCTGTGCCAGTTGCAGAATAAATTTTAGAATGATATCTATCCGACTCTGTGTATTCCCTGACGGCTAGCTTAACCACTGAGCTCTGGACACATGAATAAGAGCAAGTAAGCGTTAGAGCAGAGGTGTCCGATCTCTCGTGCAGAACCGATTAGGACCGTGTTCTGATTCTGAAATGCAGAGCAGCGTTTACACTCTGTGATGTTTTCTGTGAGACTGTGTCTCCAGGTTGTTCACCGTTAGAGAAAATCTCCCCACACTGTTTCAGCCCTGACACCATCTTCAGATCCATCCCCAGTGCTGCCACAGCCATCCGTCATCAAGAGTCCAGCAGAGAACCAGCGTCCTCCCACTTCCCCTTCACCATCAGATGTTAGAACCCTGACAAAACTGCACTTTGTGTTCTCCTCCGAACGTGTTGAGCCAGTGCACTATAAAGAGAGTATTGATCAGGGTTGTGTATGGGGTAGTGAGCTGGGAACTAATCAGAATGGTGATCTGTTTATTGATTGGGGTATTGATCTGATGTTGATCTCTGCCACATTGTTCTGTGATGAATGTGTAGCTGCTTCTTGACTTTTTCATTTGTGTTTTGTGAAGTGTGTGTAATTTTTGTGGAAATTTTAATGTGATTAATCTGTGGTGATTTTTAAATGGATTCTTAATGATGAGCTTTGTATCTTCAGTGTCGTATAAGAACTTTGCCTTCATTTATGTATGATTGATTGGTTGATTGTTCTCTTTGAAAACACCAGTTGCTCTTTACAGTAGCAGTCAATGATGAACACACCAGAACAGCCCCAAATTTACTGCATTAATGTGTGTTGTATTGTGATGTAATGAGACTGAGGTGAGCTTTTATTACGATACTGAAGAATTGCCATAATGTAGAATGATATAATGATTTTGTTCAAACCTGATGCTGAATTTTGGGCTCCTCTCTCCCTCTCTCCTTCTTACCTTCTCTCCTTCTGTCAATCATTGGATGGGACTCTGCTGGGCTCTGCCAATCACGTTAGGAGTATGATGAGGTACTCTCCAATAACTTTCTGCTTGAATGGGATTCACTTACACAGAGCTGTAGGAAATGAGACATTTACAATTTTAATTTTAACATTTTACACTCACGGGGCTCTCTCTCTCTCTCTCAGTTGGTTGATGATCGAATGGCTCTTGTGTCAGGGATCAGTTTGGATCCAGAAGCTGCTGTTGGGGTCACGAAGCGTCTTCCTCCGAAGTGGGTTGAAGGAGTGGACGAGGTGAGCGACTCTTTGACCTTTGGACTAAAGAAAGAAGATTATATTACGTTTGTCAGAGAGAGAGACGCTGTGAGTGACAGGAATAGGCACTGGGAGATTGTATTTGTGAGATCTACACAGTGTTGAGATTTTTTTAACAAGGACCCCGCCTTTCAACTGCTGGATTTACCACAGCAACAAAGGCCCCACATCGTAGTAACCATGTAACCAATCACCTACGAACACCATCACAAACGTCAGGCAAAACCCTGCAGCCAGCTGAGGTACAGCAGCAAACATCTGGCTGAGGAACTGCTCCCTTTTCTGTTTAAATGTTACAGATCGTATAGGCAATATCGCACGTATCATATTTGTTTTCGTAAGAATAAACGTCCCCAGTGTTTTAGCCGCTCGCTCTGTTCTCTGGTTTTCTCAGTTCTCGCTGATCTGGAGCCATTAAAGGGGTTTGTTTGAATTTTAATTTTTTTATATATTTGGAATATTTAATAAAATGTTTAATTCTGATTCCAGTATCGGAATGTTATTAAGTTTTTGCTGGAAATTCAGTGAATTTAAAAGGAGTGTAATTATGATGCTGTTATAATATCATTATATCAGTGACATTAAATGTTTAAATGACAGTAATATCGTTTATTGCAGTCATTCCCCGAACAATTTATGGATAACCTATCATGACAGGTGTAGTCCAGAGTTGGTGAAATACTCCATAACAACCGGGGAATGTTTGTCCCCTGTGTGATTAAATATATTTGTGTGAAGTGTCTCACAGCTGCACAGATGTTTTAGAAGATGTTTTCATTCAGACGTCCTGCAGGTGGTGTATTGCTGGTCCCAGTGTTCAAAAAGTTTCTCTCTGGGTTCTCCTCAGTCTCACGGAGAGTGCGTTGTGTTCCAGATTCAGTATGAGATCTCTAGAATTCAGCAGAAGATGAAGGAACTGGCGACTCTCCACGACAAGCACATGAACCGTCCCACACTGGACGACAGCAGCGAGGCGGAGCATGCCATCGAGATCACTACACAGGAGATAACACAGGTAATACACACACACACACCACTGAGATCACTACACAGGAGATAACACAGGTAATACACACACACACACACACACACCACTGAGATCACTACACAGGAGATAACACAGGTAACACACACACACACCACTGAGATCACTACAAAGGAGATAACACAGGTAACTCACAGACACGCACACACAAACACACACCACTGAGATTACTACACAGGTAACACACACACACACACCACTGAGATTACTACACAGGAGATAACACAGGTAACACACACACACCACTGAGATCACTACACAGGAGATAACGCAGGTAACACACACACACCACTGAGATCACTACACAGGAGATAACGCAGGTAACACACACACACCACTGA